>NW_025999900.1:14891256-14959459 GCF_001458135.2 Marmota marmota marmota
AAAAAAAAAAAAAAAAAAAAAAACATAAAGGGTTGGGGAGGTAACTCAGTGATAAAGTGCCCCAGGGTTCAAGCCTTAGTACTGAAAAAAAAAAATGGGGAGGCTGATGTTAAGAAAATCCTAGGTAAACAAAAGCTAAAAGTACCACTAGCCCTTCCCCATAAGAAATGTTCAAGAGAAAATGAAAGGATACCACACATTTACTCAAAGATATATGAAGAAATAAAAATTTTAATGAAAGAAATCTCATTAAAAATTGTAAAGTCTAATATTATTGTAGCAACAATTTGTAACTCCATTTTTTATTTTCTATAACTTTATAGAAAAAAATGCATTTAAAAAAAATCTCAAACCATAAAAATCAACTTAAAATGGATTGAAGAGTTAAATATAAGCTGTGGTATTACAGAACTACTAAACATAATGATGGGAGAAAACATTGGCCTGGGCAATTATTTTTGCATTTGACCCCTGTATTAGTCAGCTTTTATATCACTGTGACCAAAAGACCTGACAACAACAATTAGAAGAGGAAAATGTTTTCAGCTCATGGATTATTAGATAGTCCACGGATGGCTGACTCCATTGCTCTGGGCCTAAAGTGAGGCAGAACATCATGGCAGAAAGGCATGTTCGAGGAAATCAGCTCAGGACATGACTAAAAGGAAAAAAGAGAAAGAGCTCTGCTTACAAGGGACAAAATATAAACACCAAAGGTAGGTCCACAGAGATCTGTTTCTTCTAACCACACTCTATCTGCTACAGTTATCACCCAATTATTCCAAATCAGTGAATTAATCCACTGCTTATAACTGTCTTAACCTAATCATTTCACCTCTGAAAATTCTTACATCGTCTTACACATAAAATTTGGGAGGGCACCACATATCCAATCTATGACATTCTACCCCTGGTGCCTGAAAGTTCATGCTGATCTCACAATTCAAAATATATTCAGTCTATTGTCAAGAGTCCACATAGTCTTTTAGCAATTCCAGCATTATCCAAAAGTTCAAATCAAAGTCTCCTTTGAGTTTCCAGGCAAACTTTTAGTGTGAGCCCTGGAAAAATCCAAAGTTACATACATCCAATATACAATGGCACAGAATAAACATTTCCACTCCAAGGGGGAGAAATAGAGGTATAGAAAGAAGGAATGATGTCAAAATAAGACCAAAATCAAGCTGGGCAAACAAGTCCTGTACCTCCATGCTCACCATCTGGGACACATGGTATTTTGAGTTTCTCTTTGAAAGGTTTGGATGGCTCCACCCCTATGGCCTTTGTGGTTGCAGCCCATATGGCCTCTTTCAGCTTGTTTCCGCTTAATTCCTATATCTCTCCTCAGCAGACATCTCACATTATTGGCATCTCTTAATTTCAGGGGCTCCAGGGCAGCTTTAGTTTCCTTCTCACTTCTTCACTCATTGACCTCTCAGGAGCAGTCCACAAGGACTCCAACCCTGCTACTCCAATTGCCAGATACAATTTCCTTATCACTGCATGAATGTGTGTTATCTTGAACTTTCCTGCATTCCTGCAGACCCAGTACCACATGGTTAACACCAAAGTTGGCCACCATCTCAAGCAGTAGCCAAGCCTCTAGGGACCATGACTACAATAGTCTCTGAGTGCCTAGGTGACTCAGCATGGTGAAACAACTTCATAAGTCCTGCTGTGCAAGCAGGATGCTCCTATTGTCTCTTCTCAAAGGAATTTTTACTTTTATGCTCTTGAGCTTGAGACGGATATGGTATTTCTGTTGGGAGTCACCCCAGCTCCAAAGACTAGCTTCCCCATCCCCCAAGAAGAGCCGTCCAATGGTGAGCCCTGCTGGCTCACATGATCCTTACCCACCAATCAGACTAGCCCTGCTGGCTCACATGATCCTTACCCACCAATCAAACTAGCCCTGCTGGCTCACCTGATCCTTACCCTCCAATCAGACTAGCCCTGCTGGCTCACCTGATCCTTACCCACCAATGGAAAAGCACCCCATGCCAACTGTCAGACCACCCCCGCTCTATAAATATGCAGAGCTGTTCCTCAATAAACCGGCATTTTCTCTGATGGCAAGCCTTGATGGTTCTTTCAATTTCTAATTCCTGAGATGACCCTCAAGCCGTCTTTCTTATTGTCTCTGGGTAAAGTATTCAGCATCTCTTTGGTAGCTATATTGCCTTTATCAACCACAATTTCCTTATTTTACTATCATTTTTCCTACCAAATTGCAAGTTATTAAAATATTTATGCTACGCTTTCTGCTCCTGATTATCACAGTAAACTTGGCTAACAGCTGCTGAAAATATTCATACCTTTGCCTGAATGCTGTGCTGCCTTGAAATTTCCTCTGTTAGATTAATTAGTATATCACCTTTAAATTCAGCCTCACAAAAGTCTCAGGACATGGGAAAAAAATGTAGACAACTTTTTTTTGCCCCAAAACATAACATAAATGGCCTCTAGTCCAATTTCCATGCAGTTCTCCTCTGAAGCATTATGAGCCCAGTCTTTGCTGTCCGTAGTCCTATCTGTATGCTAGTATTCCAAGTTCCCATCAGAATCACCCATCAAGTTCCACTAACAATATCCTAAATATTTTACAGTGTGCCATCTCTAAACTTTTCAAAATTACTCCCCCTGAAAGGCTTTTGAACCACAGGATCAGATTAGTCACACCAATGACCCCATTTCTCAGTACTAATTTCTGTCTTAGATTTTTTATTGCTGTGACCAAAAGATCTGATAAGAACAATTAGAGGAGGAAAAGTTTATTTGGCTCAGGGTTTCAGAGGTCTCAGTCCATAGACAGCCATCCCCATAGCTCTGGACCCAAGATGAGGCAGAACATCAAGGTGCAACAGTGTAGAGGAAGAAAGCAGCTCAGAATGTAGTAATCAGGAAGCAAAGAGACTATGCTGTGCTTGCCAGAGACAAAATAGATATCTCAAAGGCTTCCAGTTACCTACTTCTTCCAGCCATACTCTACCTGCCTACCACCCAGTTAATCCCTATCAGTGGACTACTATACTGATTAAGTTAAGGTTCTTATAACTCAATTATTTCCCCTCTAAACTGTCTTGCATTGTCTCCCTTATAAACTTTTGGGGGCTATGGGTGGAATGTTCTGGTTTAAATATGAGGTGTTCCCAAAAAGTTCATGTGTAAGAAAATGCAAGGATTTTCAGAGGTAAAATAATTGGTTATGACAGCGTTAACCTAATTGGTACAGTAACCCACTAATAGGGATTCACTGAGCAGTAACTGTAGGCAAGTATGGTATGGCTGGAGAAAGGAGGGAGGTGTGCCTTTCGAGTTTACATTTTGTCCCTGGTGAGCAGAGTTTTCTCTGCTTCCAGATTGCAATGTCCTGAGCTGCTTTCCTCCTCTGCACCCTTCCACCTTAATGTTCTGCCTAATCTTGGGTCCAGAATTACGAAGTTAGGTGTCTATAGACTAAGACCCCTGAGACCCAGAGCCAAATAAACTTAGTTGTTCTCATTGGGTCTTTTGGTCACAGTGATTAAAAAGCTGACTCAAACAACTCCCAAAGCTCAGGCAACAAAAGCAAAAGTAGACAAATACAACTACAACAAACTGAAAAGCTTCTGTACAGCAAAGTAAACTAATAACAGAAGATATAACCTGGAGATTGAACTAAAATATTTATAAACCATACATTTTATAAGGGGTTAATATCCAAAATATATAAGGAACTCAAACAACTCTAGCACAAAACAAATATAATGATTAAAACTGGGCAAAGAACCTGAGTAGAGATTTGTCAAAAGAGGACACAAAATTGTCAACAGATATAAGAAAAATTAGCAGTGTTCAACACTGAGAGACAACAGGTGTTGACAAGAATAGACAGAAAAGGGTAACTTTGTACACTATTGTTGGAAATGTAAATTAGTGCAGCAATTGTGGAAAAAAAGATATTCCTCAACAAAGGAAATATGAATACCATATTGTCCAGAAATCCCACTCCTCAGTATATATGTCCTAAGAACTCAAAATCAATGATAAAGTGGTATCTGCACTTCCAAGTTTATCACAGAAATATTCACCAAAACTAAGATATCAAATTAACCTAAATGTCCACCAAAGGATGAATGAACAAAGAAAATGTGCCATATATAGACAATGATACAACTATAAGGAATGCAGAAAAATCCTGTCATTTGCAACAACTTGGAGGAAACTCAAGGACATACATTAAGTTAAATAAGCCAGATACAGAAAGACAAACAGCACATGTTCTCACTTCTATGTGTAATATAAAACGATGGAACTCACAGAAGAAGGTAATAGAATGTTGGTTACTAGAGGCTGAAGGTGGGGGAAGAGAGACCATAGCAGGATGAAGTTAGAAATCCATAACAGAAGTAAAGTGAAAATTTATAAGTGTGTGCAAACTGAACAACACATTCCTGAACAACATAATGGATCAAATGAGAAACCACAAGGGAAGCTATGAAATACTGATAGATTAAAAAAAAAACATCTATTCCCTGAGGACCTTAAAAGAGCATACTATAGGGATACTGCCACATCAATGATCATGGCAGCACAATTCACAATAGCTAGACTTTGGAAACAACCCAGATGCCCTTCAATAGATGAATGGATTAAAAAACTGTGGCATTTATACACAATGGAGTATTACGCAGCACTAAAAAATGACAAAATCATGGATTTTGCAGGGAAATGGATGGCATTAGAGCAGATTATGCTAAGTGAAGCTAGCCAATCCTTAAAAAACAAATGCCAAATGTCTTCTTTGATATAAAGAGACCAACTAAGATCAGAACAGGGAAGAAGAGCATGAGGAAAAGATTAACATTAAACAGAGACTAGTGGGGGTAGAGAAAGGGAGAGAGAAGGGAAACTATGGAAATGGAAGGAGACCCTCATTGTTACACAAAGTTACATATAAGAGTTTGTGAGGGGAAAGGGGGAAAAAAAAAACAAGGGAGAGAATTAAAACAACAGCAGATGGGGTAGAGAGGGAAGATGAGAGGGAAGGGGAGGGGGGATAGTAGGGGATAGGAAAGGTAGCAGAATACAACAGTCACTAATATGGTATTATGTAAAAATGTGGATGTGTAACCGATGTGATTCTGCAACTTGTATTTGGGGTAAAAAATGGGAGTTCATAACCCACTTGAATCAAATGTATGGAAGATGATATGTCATGAGCTGTGTAATGTTTTGAACAACCAATAAAAAATAAATAAAAAAAAAATATCATGCCAAATTTATAATATGCAGCAAAAGTAGTGCTAAGGAGAAAGTATAGAGTTATAAGTGTTTATAAACAAGGAAGATGTTAAATCAACAAGCTAACTTTGCAATTTAAAGAACTAAGAAAAGGATAAATAAAGATTAAAACATAGATACATGAAATAGAGAATAGAAAAATAATAAAAACCAATGAGACCAAAACTTGGTTCTTGGAAATATCAACAAAATTGACAAATATTTAGCTATATGGACGAGGAAAAAATTAGAGAAGCTCAGATTACAAACGTCAGAAGTGAAACATGAGTAACAAATTCTGTAAACAAGAATCAAAACAGTACTACAAAAAAATTGCATACTAACAAATGGGATAACATAGAAACAAAAAAATCTACCAAAAATAAATCACAAAAAAAATCCCAGAAAATTTGAATAGACCTGTAACTAATAGAGAAATTTAAAATTGAATCAATAATCAAAAATCTTACAAAGAAAAGCCATGGATCTTATAACTTCACTGATAAATTCTACCAAACACTTAAAAAAGAATCAATGCTAAACTTTCTCAAGCTTTTCCAAAAATTTGAAGAGAGAACACTAACAACTTATTTTATAAGGCCAGCATTAATCTGATATAAAAGCCAGATAAAGATACTGCAAGAAAATAAAAGTACAGACCAATGTACATCATGAACATTGATGCAAAGAACCTCAGAAAAATACTAGCATATTAAATTTGGCAGCATATTCAAAGGATTGTATGCCATGACCAACAGGACCAACCACAACCAACAGGAAGTTATGCATAATGCTACTGCCCAACATCATAAGAGTATTGCTGCATATTGCTAGCCTGAGAAAGACCAAAGTTCAAGTCAAAGAGATCATTAAAAGGCAATGTGATAAGAACCATATTTAGGTTTTAAAAAATGAACTATTAATTCTGCCTTGAGGTTTATGTTCACTTTAGAGGGGAGAGGACATTTTGAGCTTTAGACCTATCTAAAACTGTTTCATAAGGTCAAGAATTCTCCAGTAAAGACTTTGCTTGCTAATGAAGGCTTCTAAATATAAATTTAACTCCAACGTGAAATTTCAAGTCTCATGATTCTTTTCCTAATATCCCTTCCAACTACACACCTATCTCTGAAAGTCAGGTATTATATCATGACCCCGCTCATTGCCCAGATGAATGACATCCCTCTGAAAAGCAACTCCTTGAAAGATGCTGAGAGACAAAGTGGAAACCTACTAATCCACACACAACAGAAGACAAAAAGTCTTTGAGCCTCTTGAAACAACACCATGGAGAATTTGTTGTTTTACAACAGGTACAACTAACTAAAGAAAGAGATAAAGAAAGTCTAAAAATCTATAGGATTGCTAGGTGATACAGCAATCTTCTGAGCATGGTGTTGGTAATGACATTGGTAATGGCTCCACATATACACACACAAGCTGTATTTGAATGCATATTCAAGTATAAATTTGGTCTTCATGATAACAATCTCCTGTGGTACAAACTACCACAGCATTCATTCTTCCTTCTTTCTTACAAATAGAATCCATACCTCACCCAGGAAGCAAATTATATTTCCCACCCTCCTTTGCAGACAGGGTTGCCAATGAGGTAAATGAGTAGAGTTTCTGGGAAGGATTATTAAAGTCTGTATTCTCATTAATAGAAACCCATTTTCTTTTTTTTTTCCATCTTTATCAGACAAAAATAACAAGCTTGTGGTTTGTTGCTTGTGGGAATCCAAAGGTAATAAACTTTTTTCAAGATTCTGGATATGAAGGAGCAATAGAAAAGCCAAGATGAAAACTCCTATTGCTGGTTAAATTATCTATACTTATTGGAGAGCTCTGAAAACTGAAGGGCTGAGGATATTTGAGAATTTGCTGTGAATTTTAAAGCATCACTACACACACATACACACACACACACATCTGGAGCAAAAGATAGCAGAAAGCTTACTAGTAGAGATAACAGCTACAAATTACAAGGTATAAAGGTTTTATAGTTTGAACCTAATCAGGTTAATTTTCTTCTAAAATAAAACATCAACAATCTTTATTTTCAACATAAAACTAGTACACATTTAAAGACAAGAAATTGTGACCCAAAAGAGCCAGATTTACAAAACAAAGACTTCTAAGCAACTAATAAAAATGTCTGGAATTAAAAAGTATTCCAATAACTTTAAATATGATTAAAATGGATGAATAAATTAGGAATCCCAACAAAGAAATAAAAACTATAAACAAAGAACAAAGAAAAAATGTTCAAGTAAAAAGTAGAAAGACCAATTTTTTTTCTAAAAATTAGATAATCTGAATTTAAGAGAAGATATGGAAGACCTGTATATTGAAAACTATAAACATTGCTAAAAACTACTCAAGAAGTTTTAATAAATGAAGACATAACATAATATTTTCTTAATATTATTAAGATGTTGATTCTCCCCAAATTGATCTACAAGTTTAATGTAATCTCAAAATCCAAGCAGGAATATTTTTAGAAATTTATAGAAGGATTTTAAAAGATGAAAATATGAAGAATATATATGTTTCAGAAAAACAAAGTTAGAAGACTTACATTGCCTGGTTTTAAGATTTACAATAAAGCTATACTGTGATATTAGCCTAAGGAAGACATAACTATATATGGAACAGAATAGAAACTTTAGAAATAGACCTACACTTTTATGGCCAAGAGATTTTCAACAAAATGTTATGGTAATTAAATGTGGAAAGATTGTCTATATTTTCACCAAATTGTATGGAATAACTGGATAACTATGTAAGAAAGAACCTTGAGCATTCCCACACATCATTTATAAAATTATGATAATAATTCAAATATTCAAGTGGATGATAGCTCTAAATGCAAGAGATAAACTATAATACTTCTCATAAGAAAACCTTTGTAATATTGGGTTAGTCAATTCTTAGATAAGACACAAAATTACAGAACATAAGAGAAAAATAGCATATTTGACTACAGCAAAATTAAAGTATTTGTTCTTCAGATACTGTTTTGAAAGTAAAAAGACAAATTACAGATCAAGGGAAAAATTTTATTTGAAAGCTATCTATGAGTAAAGAACTTATATCCAGAACAAAGAAATCAATAGTAAGACAAACCACCTAATTAAAAATGGGCAAAATAAGATACAGAAAAAGTCAACAATCTCATGATTTCAACATCATTGTTCAATAAGGCAATGCAAATTGAAACTGCAAGATAACACTATACACACAGTAGAATGGCTAAATATTTTAAAACTGTCATATAAGCACTGATGAGAATATAGGACATATTTCTTCAGTAGAATTGCTGTAAAAAATATTACAAACTGCAGGGCACAGTGGTGCACATTCGTAATCCCATCTGCCAGAGAGGCTGAAGCAGAACAATCAAGCTCAAGGCCAGCCTAGGCATTTAGTGATACCCTGTCTCAAAACAAAATTTTTTTAAAGGTCTGGGCATGTACTTCAATGGTAGAACACTTAGCATCATGTGTGATACCTGGATTTAACCCCCAGTACCCCCAAAATATTTTAAAATATAAAATTAAAGTATCACAAACTGGGTGGCTTCAGCAATAAAAATTTACTATCTCATAGTTGTGAACACAAGGAATCTGAGATCAAGGTGTGAGCAGAGTTGGTTCTCTGTGAGGGATATGAGAGAGAATCTGTTCCATATCTCTACCTAACTTCTGGCAGTTTCCTGGCACTCTGGTATTATGTAGCATCCTGAAGCATTACCCCAATGTCAACCTTTATCTTCCCACAGAATTCTCTCTGCGTTTATCTTTGTGTTCAAATTTTCCCCTTTTAAAAAAAGGACTTCAGTCAAACTGGATTCAAGCACCCCCTAGTGACCTCATCCTTTTGTTTTTTAACATTTTTAGTTGTAGATGGACAAAATACCTTTATTTTGTTTATTTATTTTTATGTGGTACTAAGGATCAACCCCAGCACCTTACATGTGCTAGGCAAGCACTCTACCACTGAGCCACAACTCCAAACCTGTGACCCCCTCCTAATTCATCCGATCATCAATAAACCTATTCAAAAAATAAATAAATAAAGTCAAGGTCTAGGTATATAGCTCAGAGGTAGAGAGCTTGCCTAACATTCACAAGGCCCTGGGTTAAAACCCTAACACCACAAAAAAAAAAAAAAAAAAAAGAGTCAGATTATAATTTTGAGGAAACACAATTCAACCTATAACCAGTGGGGCAATGAAATTCCCATATGTCACTTATGGGAATGAAAACTAGTAAGTCAAAAGAGCATTTTTTAAATAAAATTAATTATGCACTTAGTATATGACCCAAACTGCATTCCTAGGTGTCTTCCCAAGGGACCAAAACATAGGTCCACATAAACACTGGTATGCCAGTATTCTTAAGAATCTTAATAGTGCATAAATGAAAATAATCCAAATATTCATCATCAGGTAAATTATTTCAAAAACTAGTCTATTTTCATACAGTGAAATACTACTCAGTGTGACTAAAAAGAATAAATTAGTGATGTTCATACACACAACTTAAATGAAATGAATCTTTAAAAGGTGTTAACAGAAAGAAGCCACACAGAAAAACTATATACTTTATAATACCATTTATTTGAAGTTCTGGAAAAAGGCAAAACTATAGTGACAGAAAGCAATTCAGTGGTGTTTGAGGATACAGGTAGGGGGATAGGGTGACTAAGGGAGGCCATGGGAATGATAAAGATGTTCCAAATCTTCAAAGTGGAAGCAACCACAGTGCTGCATATACTTATCAAAATTCATGGAATTTCAATGGATACATTCTATTGTGTGCTAATTATACTCCAATAAATCTGCCCCCCCAAAAAAATAGTATCATATTTTAAAGTTTTTAGAATTGGGTAAGATATATTCTTATTTTCCAGGAAACATGGCAACACATACATGCTATTTTACTCTAATACCAACATACCGTATAGAACATGTATGGAGAGCTATGCTGTTGTAGGACAAGAACGGCATGGTTTTCATCCCAACTGATCCAGAAACAACACTTGATTCTCCTTCATCACGTCTGCTCAGTCTACTCTGGTCCTTGATTTCTTTGACTGCAATGTACACTTTGTGGCATGGCTTCCTGAGTCTCAGGGGAAGCACTGTACACAAAGCACCAGCTGTTTTCTCCTGTATAGTCACAAAATTACCCTGGAGTTTCACAGAATTACCCATTCTGAAGTAATATTTTGAATAGTCACTTTATCAAGAAAAAAATAAAACTTACAAATCTCTATTCTTACTAGGTGTCATCAGAATTCTGGATGGTTCTTCAGTAATCATTTTGTTTATCTCTCTGGCAAACTAAAAATCCCTTTGTAATTGCATTATGAGGATGATATCTGATAAAAAAAAATACTTCCACTGGATAATAGGAAGCTTTCAGTGCACATGAGTACTTAAGGAAATAGAATATTTCCTAAAGCCAATATTATTAACAATGTGTTTTGACTGCATCTATTGTATGATAGAGATGGCTAAAATAAATCATATCATATTATCATCTAACCATCAATTGCATTAAAATAGCCCGAATTTTTTCACCCTCCCTGTTTTCAGAGACTTTGTCATATAACTTCTGTCCTCCTCCTATCAAAAAATATATTTTCCTGCCTTGATTCTGAACTAGACCATGTGATCTCTTTGGCAAATGATAATTATAGCAGATATTAGTGAGATTTGAAAAAGCACTTACTTACTTGTTTGTGCTTCTGTGCCTCTGTTATAGTCACAAGAATATGCCTAGAAAGAGATGAGAAATACAAGAGTTGATTCCCACTTGTCTCAGCCAGACCACATTATATCAGCCAAAGGCAGCTGACCCTAATACATAATACTCCCAGTTAAGAGCAGCAGCATAACTGACCAGTCCACATACCATGAAAGCAATAAAACCTTGTAGCAGTAAGAGTTTGTGGAAGTTAGTTTGTTACCTAGAATTACTCTGTTGGTAGATCACCATTCAGGACATGCATTTTATAATTTCTTCTGAAAATACTTCTGAAAGCATGTGATAAATGGAGGGGTAACCATGGCATAAGTACTAAGTTAATGAGGTGCTAACTATGGCTGGTAGAAGGTGTGCTCTTTTGAGAGGCACAGATTCCATTAAATACTAATGTTCCCACATTCACCCTGGCAGTTCATTTCCAAGACCTCCCTGTGTAAGGGAGACAAGTCATCTTTCTCGAACACTTTCACAAAATTGTACTATCATCATTTCTCAAAGAAATGCATTGTAAAGTTTTGGCACACACCAAAGATTCAAACCTGAACTACACAGATGACTGGGATGAGAACCCAGAGTTGGACTTCCTGAGTCTAAAATCCTTGATCTGCTAGATGTATAATCTGAATGTTATTTAATATCAGTTTAAGAGGCATTCTCTGTAAAATGAAAATGTAATCATAAAATAATACTATTGGCCTCCTCAGGTTGCCAAGGGAGCTAACTTTATACATACTATTGGGACAACATCTGGTTCATCAGAAACCAACCACAGAAGTTGCCTTCCACTCTGAGGACCACATATTGCTCAACAGAATTTTAGATCCTTTTATCTTTAGCATAGGGCAAAACAGGGCTATTCACTTTTCTTTTCAGGAGGAATTTTAACACTTAAAAACTCTTAACAGACAAAGCACTATTCCACCAAAGAATAGTGTCAATTAGAAAATTAGAGTGCCTTCTCATTAGGCCAATTACTGAACTGAAATGGAATCAATCTATTGATACAAAAGTCATCAGGGAAAGTATCATTCTCACACTATATAACCTATATTTTAACTTAATCTAAACCAGTTACATAATATATGTGGCCAGTATAGCTTCCTTGGAAATTGATAATCATCCTTATAATTAAATGAAAAGTTCTAAATTAAAATTTTGATTACTTAATTAATAAAGAAAACAGTTAACATCAAATCCTTTGTTGAAGTAAGTTTTGAATACATGATACATAAATACTTTTTTATTTATAAATAAAATTTCATCATTTTCTTAAAAATTAACTTATAATTCAAGATTTATACCTAAAAACTTCTCTCATTCTGTTTATATGCTAGATGATGAATGTTGAAAATGATAAATACCCGCTAATGTCCCTATTATTTAGTATTTACAGCTTTGACAACATTATAGCATAATGAACTGATAATTTTCTCTTGACTTTGGTTATTGGTTTTGTAGACTTTTCACTGTTTTTTGTTTTGTTTTGTTTTGTTTTTGTGGGTGTGAGTGTGAGTGTGTGGAGGGTATATGGATAATTTAGCTTTGTTTTATTATTCCATAAATAACTTATTTTTATATAGTTTTTCTCAATTACTTACATTAGAATATGCTTATATGCAACTTCAAATTTTGAAATTTATAATTTCTTACACTGACTTCTAGGCTTTGGGCCCTTTGCATAGTATTATAATTTTAATTCAATCATTCAACAAATATTTAGTGATCAAGCCTTATGTTTTAGTCAGCTTTTTTTCCTGCTGCAACTAAAGGACCCAACCAGAACAACTATAGAGAAGAAAAGGCTTATTTAGGGGCTCACCAGTTTCAGAAGTCTCAATTCATAGACAGTAGGCTCCATTCCTGGGGCTCAAGGTGATTCAGGACATCAAGGCGGAAGACTGTGGCAGAGGGAAAGAGCTCACCTGATGATCAGAAGGCAGAGAAAGAGACTTCACTCTCCAGATAAAAAATATATACCCCATAGCCACGCCCCAAATGAACTACTTCCTCCAGCCACACCCCACCTGACTCCAGTTACCACTCAGTTAATTAACTCATTGATTAGGTTAAGACTGTAACCCAATCATTTTTCCTCTAAACCTTCTTGCACTGTTTCATATGAGAACTTTTGGGGAAAACATCTCACATCCAAACCATAATATCTTATGAGCAAGGCAACATTTTAGATAGAGGAAATTCATTGATGAACATAAGAAACAAGACGCCTACTCTAATAGAGGTATTCTAAGAATGAGAAGTGATAACAATCAGCAAATAGTTACACAAGCAATAATTTTTTAGCGTGACTTTTTAAAAATAAAATATGATAGGAAAGTCAAAAGGTAATAACTAACCTGAAAACTGGACTTAAGATAATTTAAAAGAGGAATCCTTGTATGAGAGAGAGAAAGAATCGAGCCTTGATGTAAGAAAGTCCTTGAGGTGAAACAGAAAGAAAGTCAGTATGGTGCGGTCACAGTGAATTAAAAAAAAAAAAAAAAAAAAAAAAAACAGATCAAAATCCAAGTAAAATCAGGAGGCAAAGCATAGATCCAGGTCGAAAGTTTCTTTTGCTCTGATTGCGTTGCAGCAATTAGATTGAAATGAAACAAAAGTAGTCACTAAAACATCAGTGGAAGGTTTAGGTAGTGGTACAGGTAAGAGATGATGGGAACTTGGTCTAGGAGGGGAGGAATGGAAATGATAAGTAGAAAGCATATGTTGAAAAAATAAATAAAATTAGATTCATACAGGACAACATACCACCTGACTGCAAAAATCTCCAAAAAGTTTTCCTAAAGAACTCATGATTAAAATATTAAAAAAATTCAACCAAAAAATTACTATACAACTATACTTACCTGTTCTCAGACTAGAAAATGTATTTCTCAGTATTCCATGGAAAGCCAATATCCTCAAATAAATACTTGAGTTGGTGAAAATTAAAAATGTGTATATGTCTCGGAAATAATGACAAAAAATCAAATGCAAGCAACATACCAGTAAAAAAATTTTAAAAAAGTAAATTCTATGTGATACCAAGTGGATTAAATAAAGAAATAGTTTACAAAACATAAAAATGTGCTGGCTGTAAATCTATAATTTGAAAAAGAAAAATGCTAAAAAATCTTTATAGTAACCAGAAGAATGAAAACTTAAAAAATAAAGCACAACTCTTACCTAGGAAATTGGTAAAGACTTTTTTAAATGATAATATCCACTGTTGTTAAGGGTACAGGTAAACAAGAATTTTCCACCGAGCAACTAGGTAATATGCAACAAAAATTTCCAAGAGTAAGACCAGTAATCCAACAAATTATACACACACACACACACACACACACACTATTTTCATCTTATAATAATAAATATGGTCAGTAACCTAAAAAGGACACCCCTAAGTATTGGCTTAAGGAATTAGAATAATTTATTTTATAAACTATTCAATGTTTTTAATTTTGGTTTTGGGTTTTTATTTTGTCTTTTTTTGGTTGGTTGTTTTGGTTTCATTTTTTTTTTTTTTTTGTGGTATTGGAAATTGAGCCCAGGGGTGTTCTGCCACTGAGCTAGAGCCTCAGCCCTTTATATTTTTATTTTTATTTTTAGACAGTCTCCCTAAATTGCCTAGGCTGACTTTGAATTTGTAATCATGCCTCAGCCTCCAGAGTAGCTGAGATTACAGGCATGCACCACCTTGCCCAGCCACAATATGTTTTTTAGTGATGACTCATGTTACCAATAGAATGAAAAGAACAATTCCATCTTTGTTTAAAAACACATATAAGAAAACAATGTAAAAGGCAAATAATAGTTACTAGTTAGGAAGATCATTGATCTAAATTTTCAATAATGAATATATATTAATTTATAATTTATTTTTCCATTTACATTTAATATTTTATTCAAAAGATTGCCTCTACAATTTCCCTAGACTATGTGTAAACTTTCAGTGTACTATGTTATTGTACATATTTTCTTTGCATTCTTTTCCAAAATGGTCTTAACTCATTTTTTAAGTCCTTTAGTTAATAAAAAATCAAGGAATATGCTCATGGATTTTGGCAATTTTTATATCCCTTTATGAATTTTCAGCACCAAAAATTTAACTCTTAAACTTCTAGGGAGTTAGAAATATACTATGAATACAAGGGCCTTTTCAATACATGATGATGTCAACAGAGTTTATTCACATTTTTTCCTAGTTCAGAAATCTGTAATAAATTTTTGTAATCACATCAGTCATGTTCCTTTCTCTAGTTTATACAGTTGTTATCTTGTACATATCAAAGAACTATTATAAAATTGATTGTTATATATATATAATTACCAAGAGTTTAGTTTGAATAAGATAAATGAGAAATTTAACTTCTCCTGAGAAGACTAGAATAGAGTCTATTTTTATTTTTATTTTGAGACAGTCTCCCTAAATTGTAAAGATGTAATGGTGTTATTCTGCCATCCCATCATTCTGAGTTTATTTAAGACCAGAAGTAATTGATCACCATTACAAATATATTTTCTGTTTGAGCAGAAGTACAAGAAGGCTCCTTAGAAATCCTAGGCATTAGAGATTTATAACTCAATTCCACCAACTGGGAAAGTTTGACTAAATAAATAATCAAACTTGCATTTATTCTTTGACTTTACAATGAAGAATTGTATTCTATCACCTCATATCAAGCATAGTAATGAGCCAATTAAATGATATCACTGCAGACCATTTTCTTAAGCTTCTGCCTTATTCAAATAGCTGTAAATCAAGGTTCACACCTGACTGCAAAAAGCTCTTGACCACAGCGAATACTGTGAGTACAAATAAAACAGGTAAGAATTGAAAATTTCTCTTTGTCACTTTATAGCAATTAGTAATAAACAACATGTGATAAATCCTCTGTTGGACTAAACTAGTATTTTAAAAATTTGATGCTGCTTGTTTAGTGATCTTATTTTTATTTCGTTCATTATTTTTTAAGTTGCTTTGATTATTGCTAGAGTAGCAACTCATCAGGGGAGGAATATATAATGCAGTTTGTTGATTTGCTGCACATGCACCTCTCTAATAGCTTTCTAAGTCCACAGGGATAAACTGAAGTAAATGCAAGATAAAAGTAATTTTTCCTCTATTTACAGCCCTTGGCTGGCTGAGGCTTAGCTCCATCGATCATTTATCCCTTGGGAAGAATGCTCAATAAAGACCAACCCTCCTCTTTATTTAAATAATAGCAATTGCTTTAATTAGCAAACATTGTAAATACTTTTCAATTTATTTACAAGATACTCATACCCTCTCTGATGCCCATAAATTTGGCTTTGATAAATAACCTGTGCAACATTCAATTATGTTTATAACGCAGGTTTAAAATATCAAATACAAACTCTTCTGTATTTCAATGGCATTTTAAATTAAACTTGATACTGTTCTAAGAAGCACAATTTTGAATGGTCTGGATCCCAAATTCCAAACTCAGATTCTGATAGTGATAACTCTTTCAGGCATTCTGTGTATCATCTCCTTTAAAGAAATCATATTTCTTTGTTTTAAAATGAAAAAAAAGGGCTGGGATTGTGGCTCAGAGGTAGAGCGCTCGCCTAGTATGTGTGAGGCACTGGGTTGGATCCTCAGCACCACGTAAAGTAAAATAAAGACATTGTGTCCACCTATAACTAAAAAATAAATAATTAAAAAAAATTGGATACTTTAAAATATTGTGCTCTAATGACATGCATGATGTTTTGCAAAAAGTAATCTGTAATGATGGAAAAAATACTGTCCTTAGTACCATGCACCCTGGCCTGAGGCTTGACTCTAGGGGACCTAACAGACCCAGTTTGACCACCTGCCTCAACTAGAGTGTAATTAACAAACTGTGACCAAGCAAGAAATAAATTTATTCTTGGTTTGTCCAAACCAGGAAGACAGCCAGTTTAAAAATCTATCTTCCGCAAACCAATAACAGCTTTAGGATTATATAAGAGGTGGGAAAAAGATGGGAGCCAAGTAATAAGCATATGTGTATTTGGTAGGCTGTGAGGCCTGCAGGTCAAGAGCTGTGCTGTGTTTCTGGTTTTGCAGGCGCCATTGGTGCTGGGACTGGACTTCTTTCTTTGCAGGAGGGGATCACTTGAAGGAAGCTGGCAAGAAAAAAGCAACTTAAAGATCATAGGTTTGTTGCTTCTTTTAACTCTTTCAAATTTAAAGGACCTTGTCGCACCCTCAGTTTCAACATCCTGAAACTATGTGACAATATAGAAGTTACTTAACTTCCCTGGACTCAATTTCTGCATTTATAAGTTGAAACAATATTTCTTTGTCCATTCAAAGGCAGCGGGATAAACTAAATGGTATCTTCAAGTGCCATCAAACTCTAGAAGCCCTGGCATACAAATTCTAAAACTGTAATTCAGGACCAAGAGAATAATAAGATGACAAAAATCACAATTAGTAGAGTCAAATCCACAGAAGTATGATCTTCTCTTTGTCTTATTTGAACCTCACAACCTCCTATTTGATAAATGGGCCTGTACTAATAGGTATTTATGCCAGATAAGGAAACTGAGCCTGAAAAACTTAATACCTACACCAGGATCACAGACCTAATAAATTGAGTCAATAAGATGAGCTCCTGGGTCTTCCAAGCTTCACCTTCTCAATATAGCCCTTGCTGC
The DNA here is from genome assembly GCF_001458135.2 of Marmota marmota marmota. Taxonomy (NCBI): domain Eukaryota; kingdom Metazoa; phylum Chordata; class Mammalia; order Rodentia; family Sciuridae; genus Marmota; species Marmota marmota. The sequence goes on from NW_025999900.1 coordinate 14,908,962, forward strand.
TTATTTTCAAAGGGACATGTTTTTCTTTTCCTCTTCTCCCTCTCTGACTCAGTAACCTGGGGGCAAGAGACAAGATCACCTTTTCCCATCCTAGGCAAAGTTATCTGTCCATGAGCACACAGCCACCACTGGAAGGAGATGTCACCACAAGATCTAAGAAGTGCTATCTCCCAAATTAACAAATGAATTTCAACACACCACCTGGGTACACCTGGGATCCCTGTCAGGACACACCTGGAAAGCAGCCTTTGAAGAGCTTTGTTAAAAGGCTTCTGTTTTCTCTGATGGGCAGAACCACAACCTCTGGGACTGAAGTCTTCTGTGCTTCTCCTTTGCTAGCAAAGAAATAAACCTTCTCTTTCTTTTTTTCTTAAAACCGTGTTCTCCTTATTAAATTGGTATTGGAAACAAGGACCAAGCATTCAGTAACATTTTTACTCTACCACATTTTTTCTCCCACTGGCTTGATATCCAAATTTCTAAAATTGCATTTTTTTTTTGGTACTGCAGATTGAACATGGTAACACAGAGCTACATTATCAAGCCATTTTATTTTATTTAAAAAAATTTTTTTAGTTGTTGATAGACCTTTATTTTATTTATTTATTTATATGTGATGCTGAGAATCAAACCCAGTACCTCACACATGCTAGGCAAGTGCTCCACCACTGAGCTACATCCCTAGCCCCAAACCTTTTTATTTTTTATTATAAAATAGGCTCTTGTTAAGTTGCTGAGTTGCTGAGGCTAGCCTCAAATTTTTAATACTCCTGCCTCAGCCTTCCAAGTCTCTGGGATTACAGGTTTGTGCCACCACACTTGGCTCCTAAAAGTGCATTTTAGAATGCATTCTGCTAGCTTTTCAGGAAAAAGACACAGTTATAATTTTCCTCCGAAGAATTCAACATAATATAGAAGCCTTACTGTGATATTGGACAATGCAGGAATATGTTCTAAGTTTATGAGACATGTCAAAGAGAAGTATTCCCAGCCTTATCTCTGAAATAATTCACAAACACAGATGGTTCTCCTGTAAATAATTTAAAGTCAGCTATATATAGCTAAAGTATGAAGTCATAGTCTACTTAAGATCCTCTTCTTTTGCTACCTTTGCTCTTCACCATCTGGGGGAAAAAAATGCTTCAAGGACATTGCAATAATATCAGAATAACCAATGAGCAGATTTCAAACAAATTGAGATATCAGAGGATGCAGGAAAGAGCAAACCCAAGAAAAACACAAACTGAATGACTCTGTAGGAAAATAATATAAAATGTGAATAAGAAACTGCCAATTATTTATTTATTATATACTTATTTATTTATTTTTGTGGTACTGGGAGCCAAACCGTGGTCTCAGGAATGCTAGGCAAGTGCTTTGTCACTAAGCTACATTCCTAGCCCACAATCAATTTTCTAATATCCATTTCAAGTTCTTCTTTTTTTTATTTTCAAGTCCTTCTTACATAGCCTACCACAGCCAGTAAAGCTTTCAATAATCTCCTTCTTGGACCTTCTATAGTATGTACTATCTCTACCACCCAGGTTGGGATCTTATTAATTACCCTCAAGTTGCCTTAGTTGTGAACAACTAGCTTTAGAAACCACCTCCACATCCAAATGGTTAGACCTCCCTGTTTCATGGTTCCTCATCTATCCTCTTACTACCAGGGACATATCCCAGCCTCTATGGTAGAGGAGGAAGATGTGTTTTTACTATCCCAGTTAAATTTTAGGGTTATCTTCTTTCACGATTATTTAAGATCTAAGGTCATTAATCCAATCATAAATAAGCATAACTAGCTTTTCTAGAGTAGATAATTATGGCCAGATTTTATTGTTTTTTCCTGAGAAAAAAGCATTCTAATTTCCAAGTGACTATCTTATAAACCAACTTGAAACATCCTTATTTGTAAACAGGAAGCAGTCCATATTCTTACTTGTACCGGTGAATAAAGTTCTAACAGTTAAAATCACAACACATCTACATCTTCCCTAACTATACCATAACCATCCTTTGGGTATGAGACCTACTGTTCTAATCTACTAAACTGTCCACAATGCTTACAAAGTCCTGAGTCTGCAGCACATGCTTAAAATAAGAAAAAGGGGGGAAAGTACTGCTGACTAATCAAAAGGCAAAGTTGTTATGTAAATATCATTGAGGTCACAGGGAAAATGATAATTTAAAACTGTCCAAAGCCAATGAATTATATCAGCATGTGTAAAACCTCAAGTTATGTCAATATTTCAGAATATTCTGTTATATATGTTAAGGCCTGAGATTTATTGTTTCAGTAGAGCAGAAAGCCAAAATGATATTGAACATAGGAATACATAGAGGGAGAATAGCAGAGAGAAACAGTGAGACAGACACATACAGAGAAAATGAACAAGAAAAATGCAAATGCAATAAAAAATCAGAGACAAAGAGGCAAACAGAAGGAGAAAGACATTAAAATAAAGGTTAAAAAAAGTTGACATGCTACAAATAAAAATGATGCAAAGATAGGCAATTATTGATTACCTAGTAGAAAATGATAAATAGTTTTCCCAGGTTTTCTGTTGCTGATTTTCTTATTTTAGGTTCTACATCTAAGGGAAGGAGAATAAGAATTAAAAAGTTAAGCAAGACTGCTTAAAGCAGAAGTTCCAGAAAGGCCTTTCTCTGGAAAGCCTGAGAGACAGATTAAGTTGATCTCTGTTTCCCTGACCTACCAGTAATGTGCCCCTTTCCAAAATACAGGCCTCCTGCTGATCAGATCTTTTAAAGAAGAAATCTAGTTTCAAGAAAAGCTCTAAATTGTATTCACACCAAAGTATAAATGATTAAATCTAGTATCTAGAAAAAAATAATTAGCAGAATTGTGCTCAGATAATTTCTTATCAATACCAGGACATTTTTGAGAGTAAAAACAGGACTATTAACAATAAGCTCCAGCTATAGGTATAAAATGGACCTGCTCTGGGAAGGAGATATGTCCCTATGTAGGAGGGAGAGATTTAGGGGAAAGGGCACTTAAACAAGGAAGGATATTGCTTCTGTGCCATATAGTTAAAGTCAGCTTTATAACAGAGTCTCATATGGACCAAATTATAATGCTGAACTATTCTATTCTGAAAATGTTATGGAACAATAAGACATTTATATCACTTCAAATTATGATCCTATCACAGTCATTCTAATATGTTCTGCCTGCCTGATTACCTAGTGCAGTAATTTACAAGAGTGTTGGCTTGTGGAGCTACAAATATCTGCCAATTAATTAGCAGCACAAATGGAAATTCTAACAAAAGCCTGATTTGCATTCATATGTGATTTTAGGTAATCCAGGTCAAGACTTCTCCTCTGTTTCCCAATTATAGAAAATTTATGTAATTTAGGTTAGAATTCACAAAACATGTACTCTTAAAACAAAAATGTTTCTGGCTAATAGAGTTTATACAAATACACACACACACACACACACACACACACAAATTCTATATATATACACACACACAGTTCTTAAAAAGAAGGTTAGGTTCACCAAAAAATAAAACAAAACAAAAAAACATAATTAACTTACCAGAAAATGTATTCTGTTGATATACTAAAATTAATACATTTTACTTCAAATCTAAAAATAATAAATTTTCATTTCCACTCAGTGTACATTTTTCTAAACTTACCCATCGTTTTTTAGCCTTCTTCTAGTCAGAACCACCCACAAAAGTAAGATGAGGGCTATGACAATGGTGGAGTAAAACACTCTTTTATTCCTATTCAGGCATACCTGGTACTCTCTTAATATATGGCACAGACTAACCTATTTTTTGTAGAGCTTCCTACAAGATTTATCTAGACAAAGAAACATACAGAAAATAAATTTGCAATTCAATTAAATATATCCTAAGTTTAATTGCCAATTGTTCTTTAGATGTTCCATCTAGTTCTAGTGTAGATATGAAAAATCAGTCTGCTTATAGTTAATAAAAATTTAATAGTGATATAACTAACAACTACACATTAATTTTTTCTTAAAAATATATATTGAAAATATACTTAACGTAGTGACACTATGATGGAATCTCGACATACTATAATGAACCAGACTAGGTTCTTGTCCCAGTAGTTTTATATTGCAATGGGGGCAGAATCGGGATCAAGGTCATCCCTGCACTGTAACTATTTTCTCCTTTATTTGGTATAGCAGAGAAATGTATTTAAGTTATTATCAATCTTATTTAAATTAAATTATATAAAGTGCACCTAAAACAGATGGGTAAGTGAAGGTAGGCAACTGTGTATTACCAAGATTACTAAGCTTAGTTTCACATGTGGTAAGAGGCTCTTCTTCATCTGAGATTTAAATAGAAACCTAGTCCTTAAACACTGAGATCTCAAAAAATGCCATAAATATATGCCAAATAAAGAGCAGCAAGATGGTCTTTTTGAGACACCAAGTTCTCTTAAACATATGTAAGTGAACATAAAATAATGAGTGCTGAGATATGTCATTAGTAGGTTTTTAAAAAATCAATTTATTGAGGTGTGATTGGCATATATAAAAAGTGATACATATTTAAGTATGCAACCTGATGAGTTTGGAGATGAGTTTATACTGGTAGTTAGTCAGCCGTGAACAAGTGGGTAGGGGAAAGACAATAAAGGACAGATGAAAGGCAATAACTTATAGGGAGGACATCAGACATACACAAAGAGAGTCCAAGGTCACAGGATAGGGAAACACAAGGAACATTATCAAAACAAACATCTGGAAAATGGGAACTCTTGTGCTAAGTCTCCCAAGTCATAGTTAATTATAACCCCTTAAGACAATTATTATTTCTAGATCATGTCACAACCATTGTGACCAGGTCCTCAGGACCCTCACTTGTGATGAGGTCATCACAACCCTCACAAAGAAAACTTGCTGAGAGCTAAACAAAGAAGTAACTCACCACTTAAGGGGGTCTGGGAGACTAGAACAAGAACTAAGAAACCCCCAAATCCTTAAAAACTTCAGATTCTGTAAGAGCCACACCATTCTCCTCAGAGGTAGCTCATTCAGTACAAGTCCTAAATGTCTTTCTAATAAACTGCTGCATGTTACTCTGTGTGACTTGCTTAAATCCTTCCTGTGGGATAATAATAACTGATGCCTATGGACTCCCCAGAGAAGCCTAGCTTTGAGGAAGTCTCCTTCACAACAAAACCTTTACCACTATCTATGCCATAAATACATGCATCACCACAAAAAATTTCTTCTCACCCTCTTTGGGATTTGTTTTTCTTTTTTTTGAAGCAGACAGTCTCTCTGGAAATAGGATCATGCATCCTTTAAAAATACTAAGTATATATCATTAATAGAACCACAAATTAAATTTCACTTCAAATTTAAGTACAGGGATACCACGTAGATTTGTGCCTTTTGTCTAATGTGCAAAGAGATATTACAGAGCTTATGAGTGGGGTTTTTACTCCAATCCATGCTCTTCTTACAAAAGCCTGTATCTTGATGCAAGGCTGAGTCAGTCTGAAGAAAAAGGATGCTTCTATTTCACTGCCCCCATATAAAACCTCCTTTTTATAATTCTTCCAAAAACTATGCACCAGCTAACAGCCCATGGACAAGTGCTGCTAGCATCATAAAACAAGTAACATCCGCAACAACTGTACAAAGAAGGACCCACAGATAAAGTCATTTTCCTCTCAAGCATCTTATTTTGAAAATAAGAGATGAAATTTAAAGAGTTAATTTATTAACTGTAACACTATAAGAAGAAAAACAATAAAAATATCTTCGAGATGAAAATATTCTTTGTCAGCAGAGATAAGGCTACTGATCACCTCTGGTAACATGTTTTGGAGGAGTTCTCCCCACAGCAGTAATGACTTGACATATTCACACATATTCTCTCACCAGGTACCACTTGTGACCAGCAACACAGGCCTGAGAAGAGCCACAGGGAATGGTATCTGGCTAAATGGACTGAAAGAATTAAACCAATTATCTGGACCTCAGCACCGCTACAATTTAACCTTTGATCTAATCTAGCATCTATTCCAGCTATATATCCCTAAAGCTATTTTGTTGTTGGAAGGCCCTTGAGGGCTTGGGCTTGTAATGACTCCTTTTGGTCCCCAACTCCCAGCTCAACAGTGGGCATGTAGGACTCAATAAAGGTAGTTGAACAAATAAGAGACATTTAGATGTAACCATTTAATGTCCCTTAATATCTACATAGTAAGCCCAAGAGTGAAGGTAATTAAAATCTTATCCACTGTGGATTGTGAGCTCTTCCTCTGATTAAGCTCTCAATTGAATTCTATAAATATTTATTGAGTGTCTATTAAATGTAAGGCACCATGCACTTAAAGAAATACGATGATAAATTCATAGGGAGTTGCTGATTTAAAGGTGATTATTTTTTCATGAAGGTGGTAGAGGTACAAAGTCAAAGTATATCAACTAGCATGGTGTCATTTTCTATTAATAATAACTCAAGAACCTATGGACAATGGAATTCATTCCAGAGTCACCTTAGGAATTTGAGCTGAGCTGCCACAGCATTAAACCAAAGACAATAGCAATTCCTTTGACATAAACAAGGAGATTTTGTTGCTGATTTTCATTCCATATTTCCCAAGATTCCAATACTCAGTTGTGTTCCCAGGGAAAACAAAGTAGATGTTGTCATGGTACCCAAAAAGAGAAGGATGATCAACATTAATAAGAATTGAAGAGCTTGTGACAGGAAGCCAAAACAAGAAAAAATATTAATCAAGGAGCACAGTCAACCACCCAACTGTAGTAGAAGTACATTACAATATTCTTCTGGCACTTGAATCCTTTATTATCCTTATCTTACAAGTTATTTATGCCCAGCAAATTATACTAATGTTCTAAAACTCAAAAGTATGATCCTTGTGCATTTCATGCCTTTGTGTTCATATTTTAAAATTCTATAACTGCCCAATGGTCCATCAATAATACCACATGTTTTGAGGGAAAAAAATGCAAAAGATTATATTGAGAAGGACTGGCTTCAATTTACTTCTCATCTAACTTGAAAATAAATCTTTTAATGAGGGTAATTCATGTTTTAACATTAGCAAGTCACACTATATTTTTATTTTACGGGAAAAGAGCATTATGTGACCGATAATGCCTTTGAATAAAAGGCTTTTAGTTTTCTTCACTTGGGTTATCTAACTCTTGAACCATTCAATCAGAATACTGCAGAGTCAAACCAAATGAAAGAGTTGACCAAAAATATAGTGTCATTAAAAATATATATAACAAAATGTTACTGTACCTAGCCCTCATTCATGAAATGCATTAGGCATTTCTCAGGCTCGTATTCTCATGTCAGAGAAAGTAATGAAAAAGAAAATGTCACAAGATTAATCATTTCTCATGACAAAAAGTTTAATAGGAAAAGGAGAATGTTGTATTACCAATGTAAATCAGCCATTATAGTTTTGATGCTGTATATCCATGGCAGTCTCACACCACTGTGTCCCAGATAGCCTGAATCCTCCGTGTCTATAGGCATTTGACGGCTTCTTTCTTCTTTCTTTCTTCCTTTTCTTTTTCTTTCCTTCATTTCTTTCTTTCTTGATGATGTTTTGTTTCGGTTTGTTTTTTAATTAGGAAACACTTTTCTAGAGTTTTCACTTGCTAACCACTTTCTTACTTTTGTTTCTAAACTTTTTATCACTTTTCAATTTTTCTTCTAGTTTTAGCTTCATGGTAAAATTGAGAAGAAAGTAAACAGAGTTTCTATATATCTCCTGTCCCTATAGCTACTTTTGAGATAGCCCCAAAAATGTACAAAGCTCAAGAAAAAAGTGAAAAAAAAAATTAGACGAATGATTAGAACAACAAAGCAACCTGCATTTTAAAGATGTGCTCTTTTGTAAAAAGTAGCTTTTAATGAATAGAAGCACTGATGCAAACACTAACCTTCCAAATACTAGCAACAATTATTTTTTTTTCATTTAAGATATATAATTTTTTAGGAATATATAAAGAAAAGAAAAGAAAATTGGAAGCAATGTGAAGAAAAAAATGATTTGTTATTAAATGAAAAGACCTGAACCACAGGGTACGGTACGCTCTAAACACAACAAGTCAAAGGAAGTTCTCACTACTCACAAGAAGAGGATTTCTTCCTGAAAGAAAGAAATCTAAGTCATTGTCACTTTCAGACCCCAAAGCCGATATATCAAGTTTACAACTAACTGGAAGTAAGATGAAAGAAAATAGTGGGCAACTATAAAAAAATCAATAAAACAGCATAAACATTTTAAAAGTCAAAACAAGGTATTAGGCTCTAGTTAGAAAAGAAGTAGATTGGGAAATGCTAAAAACACATTTCTAAATGTAGTCCTTTAAATTAGTTGAAAATGTAAAAACAAAAATATCAAAATTCCTTTGATAGCAGTCCCTAATACAGGAGGCATTAAGCTAACATAATGGCAGCCCCCGCTCAAAATGCATGTCAAGAACTGAAATGGTAAAGTGCAAATAATTTGGCGTCCTTCCATCCCACAAATCCAAGTGTGAGCACAAAGACAAAAGATAACTGCTATTTCCAAGGAGATCCATCTTTGATTTGAAGAAATATCCACAAAGGCAGAGGAAGCAACAGATCTGTCATGATGATGGGTGGTAATGAACAACAATGGGGGGAAAGCCATAAAAATACTCGCAGAACATTCCAATTGTTTGGAGTCCTTAGCCAATCACTTGATTATCAAAAGAAATGGTGACAATGCCTGCGTTGGGCTGAAAAGTCAAAATGTTGTAGAAAATGTAAATCTATATCTTCGAATAAGGAAGTTATTGGGAGATTTTAATGACATAAAACTTAACATATTTTGAGCTCAATTAAGTAACTGGAAATACTAAAACCACAGAAACAAAATACATAAATTTTAGGCAAGAAAAGAGAACAGAAAGTTCCCAGCCAGGGATTTGTGGCAGCTGAGAGCTGTGTGCTGTGATGTGCAGCAGGGCTGTGGGATTAGACACAGCTCCTGGAGGGCTGCTGTAAATTATAAACCAGCATATGTGCAAGGGGAAGAAGCAGCCCATTAGTAAACCTTTCAAATATAGATGGGCTCCCAAGAGGTTAGTTTGTACATTATTCAGAGAAATAACTTTGACTGCACAAAGATTCGTGGAGCATTTCAATTGCCCTGAGATAATTAAGAATTTGTTCAGTGGACAAAAATGGAAACCTTAAAATCACAGTAGCTGAACAAATTATTCCAAAAAGGCACCGTTTGTTTGATAGCAAAATGAGTTTGGACAAAAATTAAGAGGAGATTCAATTGTGGTTACTTAAACTGTCCGAAGGAATACAAAACAAAAAAAAAAAAACAAAAACATTGAGCTGTTGTGTTTCCCCTTTAAAGTAGGGGGGAGAAACGCCATTAATAATTATAATTCAACATATACTATATCTGACTGAATACAATGCATTTCTTGGCCCGTAACTTAGAAAACTTCTCATAATAGATTCGCTATAATCATACCATTGGTACAAACTGCTAAAATGTCAATAAGACAGTTGCACTTGCACTGTAAGCCGCATACAATTTTCATTTCTGCTCTGTGATGAAGTAGCTAACTGGTGAAAATTCTTCTGATTAAATGTGGTTATTGAATAATAAAACTCACTCTCCTTTAAAAAGAAGAGTGCTAGGTGGCATGAAATGAAGAATGACTTTCCCTTCAACTTTGTTCCATTAATGCATCTTAAGTGTATTATTCCTGTGCTTGTGAGGCAAACATTCTGATGCAGCCTGGAGTCGGCTACGTTCATCATATATTTAAAGGAGACACATCAAACTCACACAAGCAGAGTATTCTATTATGCAAAAGAACAGCTATAAATATAGATGTCAAAAAAGGAATTTAAAGAGTCAGGACAAGCTCACAAATGAAAAATATATGGGTTCAGACAAGCTAGAGTGCAAAAGGTCGGGAGTGAAGTATTCATGTTTTCACTTGCTAACCACTTTCTTATTTTTGTTTCCAATCCTTTTATCACTTTTCAATTTTTCTTCTAGAATAAGTTTTTGATACTGAATATATTAAAAGTTTCCAGACAGGACTAAGAAGGAAAAAAAGCACCCATGATTTGCTCAGTCAGTCTTGCTTTTAAGTGTTGCCTTGTTATAAATGTGCATTCATGTCTGCTGCTGATGGTGAGTCATTCTTGCAAAATATGAATTAATATGTTCATATATATAGTAAAATAAATATTAATATGTTTGCATGCAACAAAGCCAAAAAAATAACCAGTATAAGAGGCAAAATAAGTTCTACACTGGCAATTTTGATATCTGATTCTCTGTCGGTATGTTAACTTTGCTGAGAGCCTATCCACACACCACCCAACAGCATTGGCTAGTATTTTCCAGTGTTTGAATGTTCACTTCAGGCTATTCTTTTTTGTAAATATTCCTAAATTAATATTTCCTATTTGTTTACACCTTTTTAAGAAATCCATGCTGAGATTTTAAAAATAAGAATAATTTTATGAATAATTTAAGACTTCAAGAGTTCCCAATTCCTGAGAATTATAATTTCCCAGTCCTGAATCCCAGATATTAGTATATGTCATGGAAATGCCAAGAGGTACACAAATACAATTCTAAGAAAAAGTGTAACACAACCAACAAGGCAGCAGTAGAGATTGGTAATAAACATTAAAATGTAAAGAGTTATAAAACTAAATTATAGTGCAGAAAAAACAGTACATATAACACTACAGCAGTGTTAAGCCACAGCTTATTTGGAGGCAATAAGTTGTCTTCTTTGGTTAGTGCATGAAGAGAAAGAAAGAAAGAAAGAGAGAGAGAGAGAGGTGGTTGGAGGGAGGGAGGATGGGAGGGAGGGGGAAAAGAAAAAAGGAGGGAGAGAGGGAAGGAAGAAAGGAAGGAAGGAAGGGAAGAAAAGAAAAAAGAGAAAGAAAGGGAGACAAACTAAGATATATAAACCTGGAAGAAATGTTTAGGCTACATTTTGAAAGATGAATACTCCAAAGTTACATATCCTTATTCAAAATTAGTCCAAAAATATTTGTTAAATGTTTTTCATTTTCTCCATTAGGTTTTTCCCAATGATTTCCCACCTCCTTCTTTGAACTTACATGGAATTTAACATTTCTACCAGACAATACAACAGCCACAAGCCTGTGAAAACCTCAGGGAGAGGTTTTATCAGGTCAGACATGATGATATTATCACCTAAGCCCCAGAACTGCCTGTACCTTGTAACATCAAATACCCTTCTTCCCTGTGTGGTTCCTTGGGGAGCTCTATGCATTAAAGAAAATACAGAATGGAAACCAAAGTACCACTGTAAATTTCTAACTGCCTAAGTAATAGAAGTCCTCATGGTTAACAAACAAAACCTATATTATGGAGCCTGGAGGCAAGATCGGGATCATCTATGGACAAATATGAGTGTGCAAGAAAAAAGCAAAGGAGATCCTAGAGAGGAAAACAAAAAGGAGAAAAAAAGAAAAAGAGATCATTGGATTTACCTCCAAGAATATTGGTCCTACCTAAGTCTATGTATTACAGAGACAGAAAACAACAGAGAGCATAGAATCTTGCCTTGAAGGCATGGAATGCTGCTCCCTGGTAACACTGGTTCAATGATGGTTCTGGGCTCTGCCTAATTATGCCTCTTCACTTTGGAGACAAGGGAACATCTAGTAGAAGATAAGATGTACAGTTAACTGTTACCTTTAAACAGGTTTTCTTTATAGCAGCACTGTCAATATTTCGAGGTTATATAATTATAGTAGAATGTTAATCTCTAGCTTCTACCCACAAAAATCCATGTTAACATTCCTTAAATTTTGACAACAAGAATGTTTCCAGATACCACCAGAATTTTTCCTGGAGGAACAAAGTTGTAGACAATTTGAACTGTTACCTTAAAATTCACCATTTATTCTAATTCATATGACTGCTGGTCACATGAAGAAGGGTCACTGATCTGGCGTAGGAAACTGCTTCAACAGATTCTAGCAGAGCTTGTCATTTTTTTTGAAGGGAGGACTTAGAGCCACACCCACTACGTTCATTTTAATACCCACACTGAAAAGACAGCAGCTATATAGGGCAAACTCTTCACCTGGTGTTGGAAACAACAGGAAAGCAGACTGTGCAAGCACATTTTGAGTCTTTTCTTAAGTTTTGATATGCCACTGGACAAAGCAAAACACAAAGCCAGGCTCTAACCTAAGGATAGGAAGGTACACTGAGCTTATGGAAGAATTTCATGTACATAGAAAAGGGCACAAATATACAAAGAGTAAAGAATGAAGGGTATTAATTACCACAGTAGACCTGCAGAGAAGTAAGGGAAGAATCTCTTCCCAGTGGTAGCCATTTCTTATACTTCCCCTCTTTTCATGTTAGAAGTTACAGTTGTCTAAATAAACAGATATCTTTGCCTGCTTTAATTCTCTGTCTATATCTCCAAGGCTCATGTCTCACCAGATGTGAAATGATTCAAAACGAAAATGATGTGTCTTTTCAGCCAGAAAGAATATTGAACTGTGCTACGGAGCATCTGGCATGGCCTTTCAGCCCAAAGCAAGCGCTGCTTTGGCTCAGACCCCATTCAGGAAATAACTATCCTCACCAAAAGCACAGAATGCAACTTATCCTGATGCCATATCAGGGATAATTTAGGATACATCCTGAAAAACTCGGAGCATGCAGAGATCAGAAAAATACAAGGTGGTGCAGGATCACAAAAAAATGTTATCCAAGAGCATTTGTAACAGTTCATTGTAGGACCAAATCACTTTTGGAACCTAATCAATAAAGACTCCATGAATAAAGACTGATATTTTCCTGCCAAGAATAGTAAGCATGCTAATGCAAGGAAAACCTTTGCTTAGATTACTACTAGCCTCAGAAGAGTTGAAACATCAAAATAAAGAGGACAAATTTTATGTCCTGCTTTAGAACTTTCTTCATGTCTTAGTAAAAGCCAATAGGCTTTTCACCATATCTTACTATATCAATTACAGTTTTCTGGATACACTACCCCTTAAGTTTAATTATAATGCAAACTTCACTTAGTTCTCTTTCAGTTATTCTACATTAATTCTTCTGTGATCTTCAAGATGCCAAAATTAAAGAACTCATTCATGTTCCCTCAAGAAACCTGAATAATTGGATTAGTCCATTTTGACTATTTTGATTAACCATCTTCTTGTGATTTCATTCTGGAAGTTCTGCAAATCATAGTTATTCAACATCTCTCCCATGGGAATCTCTGGTTCTATATCCAAAAGTTATCTGCCCCTTCCTCTCATATAAGGAATAAAGAGGTGTCTGAGCAAAAGCAAGTAGCTGTCAAGATGTCATCAGACACTCTGGTTTTCACTACAGCATCCAAGGAACACCTATTACAGGCTGTGTTCTCAGTTAGGTGAAAAGCATACAATCCCTACCCTGTAGACAATACAGTACAGCAAGAGACAGAAACATGTAAACAAAATATTATATGATAATGTAAAGGGGGATTCCATGGTTTCCATGTTCCCCCAGAATGCATGTGTTAGAATTTTTCTTCCTCAATGTGACAGTGTTGAAAGATGGGATCAACTGGGAGGCATTTGAGTCACAGTGCTGAGAAAGGATTTAAAACATCACACACACAAAAATTGAAATGAGATTATAAGTGAGGTTAGCCCAGAGACACATGAGGCATAAGATCACTCTCATCTGGTTCATTCTGACCTAATACAGTAGGTTTCTGCAGACTTTACTGTAGGATAATAAATAACTTCATTAAAAGCCTTTTCCCTCTTGATTAACCACCAATAAACATCCCACGATGTTCTTGTCAACCAGTGCAATTGTAACAACCAGTTTGTTATCACATTCTTCATTTTTTTAATATAAAAACCTAGACCCTTCAAACGCCATTTGGGGAGAGCTATTTCTAGGAGTCTAGAATTCATTCCCCCTGCTTATCATCCTCATATTGGCTGAAATAAGCTCTTTGTTCTTACACTCGGAGTGCTGCGATTTACCCTTTAGGTAGAACCTTCATGAAAGGATTCATACTTTCCTCTTAGAAATCAGCTATCAGGAGTTCTGTCCCTGCTTTCTCCCTTCTGTTCACCAGCTTGACTTTCTGCTTTCTGCCATAAATTGAAGCAGTGTGAGTTCCTTACCAGATGTGGCTGCCTGATCTTAGATTTCCCAGCTTCTAGACCATAGCCTGATTCTTTCCTTTAAAAATTACCCAGTCTTGGCTATTTCATTAAGCAACCAACAACAACAACAACAACAACAAAAATCAGACTAAGATAATAGGCAACAGCAGCAGGAAACTTCTGTGCCATCTGAGTAAGAGATGATGCTGAAGAGGAAATGTTTAACTCATTCTGGAAGCATCAGGAAAGGTTTCTTACAGGACAGAAAATCGTCTGATGTGAAATACATTTTTCCTATAGAAACCTAGAAAAATCAATGGGTCTCTCTTTATATTTAAACATACTTTACTAACTCTGAGTTTTTCCATGTAATGAGGAATATATCAAAAGAAATGTTAAACTGTAACTGCGTTGTCTCTAATCTTTGAAAACACATCCCTACTATGTGTATACCTCCAAACCTTTAATATCCAAGGACTTATACCTACTTATCAGATTTTCCAAGTGTTTTATAAAACAGAGTTGCTTGGAAAGTATTATCTCTGAGGAAGTAAAGGTTCCTATTACTGACCTATGCAACCTCATGCATCCTTTCCTAAGGGTACTATAATTACCTTATAAAAGACAGGATGCAGTAAAAGAAAAGATGAAGATGACGAACACTCACTGAATTTCCCTCTCACCCAGGCTATCATCTTGAATTTCTGAGTCGCTCAACCTTTTTGTAAAGCTATTAATATTATTGCTGAGTTGACCTTTGCTGCTGTTTGCCATTTTGAAATTTACAGATCAGCAAGCACCAGTAAATCTTGTCAGAATTAATGCAAATGTAAGACACAGTCATTACCGGCTCCTCACGGTAAAGAATAGCTTGCTACAATGTTATTACGGAGACACAATTTATCCTGATAGCCAGAAAGATGAGACACCCTGAATGTAAGTAGTAAACTCACTCAGAGAAATAAATTTACCGGCGTTGCCCACATAGAAGCTTGCTCACGCGGATGAATGCTGTCAGTGCAGCGAGTGGCGGGTGATGGATTCACTCCTGCACATCTCCCATCTCCCCCTGCTGGAAAATGAAAGTTAATTAGCTCTCATTCGTTCTGTTCACCGCACTAGACATTTTTAGGAGTTGAACTCAGAAACTGAAGACGGGTAAATCATGGTCCAGATGATTTTTTTTTTCCTCCAGCACTCGATGTGCCTTTATATTTTAGCCCTGCATTTTTCTTTCATAGTGCTGCCTAGGATTGATATCCCAATGAATTCAAAGCCAAACAGAGGCATTCTTTGCTCTGTTGGATGTGCTTATGTTTCTGATACATAAACAAGTAGTTCCATAAAAGAGTTGACACCATATAGGTATCAAATTCCAGTTCATGACCGTTCCGTCTTTTCAGTGCATTTTAAAATCATTTTCGTCTCCAGGAAATCTCTTGCAGTGATGTTTATAGAAGGGAGAGTGTTAGGCAGCAGTCTTCTTTGAGTAAGAGTGTGAATAACAGACAATGAAACTATTAATAAGAAAGATGATTTATGTTTCCAGAAAATAACTTGCCAAAGGAAGGGCATTCATTTATAGGTTCTTGGGTAAAAGAGGAACATTGAAAAGAAACTGATTCTAATCACTTGGAAGGAAACCTGGCCACCTTGAGCAAAAGGGAGGAAGTGCCCATGAATCCAAAATGCACATGCACTCATTTTGGCTTCCAAAGTCTCCTCTAAGTTCCCAGATTTCCAAAGACCTGAGAAGTTGCAACTAAAAATACCACAACTTTTCTGTGCTCTTAAGATCTACAACTCCAGAAAAAAAGAAATGCCAACAACATATATGTATCAGAAGCACTTAAATTAGAAAATAAAAAAAGCAGAATAAATATTTTAAGAGAAGTTAGAGTATGATAAATAATCCATTTTATAACTCTTTAAAATAACTTATTTTATTATCTTTGAAAGAAATTATAAATTTCCAGGTACAGTGGCACATTCCTATGATCCTAGTGACTGGAAAGGTTGTGGCAGGAGGATCACAAATTTTAGACCTGCCTGCGCAACTTAGACCCTGATTCAAAATAATAAGGAAAATGGGCCGGAGATATAGCTCAGTGGTAAAGCCCTGCTGGGTTTAATCCCCAGTACTGCAAAAGAAATTTTTTTAAAAAAATCAAAATATTAATTAGAAATATCTAAAGTATAATCTCTTCAAATTCTAAATTTAATTTGAAGAATAAGATAAAACAACATAGGGTCTAAGTTCTATATAGTTCTCATTACAAGACTATATCCACCAAATAATGTAAATTACAGTATGTGTGTATGTATGTGTGTGTGTGTGCATATATGCAGAAGTTCCTTAGAAAATGAATTTTATAATAAAGAAATGACATGATTTAGAAACTTTAGGACCAATACTTTGATTCCTTAAATATTTTTTGAATGCTTCCACATATTAAACCTTCAAGGATACACCTCAGACATGCTAGGCAAGGGCTCTACCACTGAGCCACAACCCCAGCCGCCCCCCAAATTATATATTCTTAATGTCATCATCAAAAACAAAACAAATGATTCACAAACTGGGGATAGAGCTCTGTTGTATGTATGTCTCAGGATTAAAAATAAAGAAAGAAAGTAAAAAAACAGTAAGCAACAATAACAAAAAAGAAGAGGATCTAAGTCACTACATTGTGAGTTATTATGTCTACCGAGACAAGTAGCATAACAGTTAGCCAGTTCTTCTTCCAAAAGACAGTATGATACCTGTTCTACTCCCTAGGGAAGATAAATTTCAAGGCTTTACAAAACAGTAAAATTACTAAGTGCTTCCTCTTCCTTTTCTTTTTTTTTTAATTTACCTTGAAATCAAGAGTAAAACAGGTATAAGCAAATAATAAATAAATACAACTTTTAAAAAATAGACCTTTTTAAGATGGTTTCTAATGTCTGCCATCTTAACAGAAAAAAAATCCTACTGCCCACACTTTCTTATCAGTTACTGCCCTATTTTTAATCTCCCATTGCAGCAAAATGTTGTTAATCAGGTTTTCAATGCCATCAATACTGCTCATGAATGTTAATGCAAAAGTTAAAATATAAGTCAAATCAAGAAATAGATTAAAAAGAGAATATATTAGAAGCAAGTAGGATTTGCATTAAAAATAAATCAATAAATTTTATCACATTGATGGAACAAAAAAGAAAAAAAAACATCTGGCAAAATTCAAAGTCCACTTGAGATAAAAATTCAGAGAATGGAAGAAAAGCCCCTTGTTCTGATAAAGGGCATCTGTGAAAACCTATAGCTAACATTTGATTTATTGATAAAATATTAGATACAATACTCTGTCCCCTAAGCTTGCGAATCCTACTGTTTGACAAAGGACAAAAAGAAATAAAAGGAATAAAGACAGGAAAAGTATTACACTGTTTTTATTTATAGAAATAAAAAATTATGTACATTTATTAAATATAAACTAAGTAAAGTAAGAAAAATACTAGAAACATTAAGTAAATTTAACAAGGTTATAGGTCATTAAGTAAATTTAACAAGGTCAATTTGGAAAAAGTCAATTGTACCTATGTAAGGTGGCAATAAATAATTGAAAATAATTTTTTTAAATAAAATTTAAAATAATTTTGTCTGAAATAACAGCACCTGTAAATATCAAAGCTCTGAAATTACAAAACACTTTAAGAGATATTAATGGATTACAAATAAATGGAATGATATGTCAGTGTTTATGGATTAGAAAAATCAACATTGAAACAATGTCAAAGCTCTTGGAATCATCTGTAAATCAACATTCTGATAAAAATTCCAGCAAGTTTATTTATACAAAGTTCAAGAGATGCATAAAATTAATGAGAACTAAAGAATTTGGGATAACAAAAAATACTGAAAAGAAAACCTAAATTAGAGACTAACACAATCTGAATTACAAACTTTCTATAATACTACAGTAATCAAGGTAGTGTGGCCTTGGCATAAGGATAAAAAAGTAGATCAAAGGAATAGAACAGAAGTTCCAGACACTGACTGACACATTTACAGTCAAGGGACACAGAAGGGACTTTTCAACAAATAATGGTGGAATAACTGATCAAAACACAAACTACAGAGGCCAGAATTAGACAGGCAGTCAGTATAGATAGGTAAATTGAGTCAGGTTGGATCAAGGAGGCCAATTTTCAGTGAGTCGGGGAAGTTGGAGACTTGTCCCCTGAGGAATTGAAAATGTTAACTCCTTCAGAGCCCTTCCTCCACCCTTTTCAAGAACCCGCCCCTGCTCCTACCTGTTGTCAATTCCTTTCCCAGGAATTGCCCCTCCCTACAGGGAGTTATAAGGTTGTTAGTGTGTCCTTGGCTACTCCAGCCTGCCCTTCCCCCTTCAGCCCACCTGTTTCCCACCTTTGGGCCATCCCACCAAGCATTTCTGGGCCTAGTCACCTATGCAGGAAGGAGAAAGATAAGGAGGAAAAGGCAGAATAACAAAAGAAGCCTAGGACTTACAAAAAGGGAAGGACACCTCACCTCTTGGGATACTAGGATACCAGCTATGGCCCCCTCTCCCTCCCTGGAGAAGTCTATGTTACCCTTTTTAAATAAACCCTGCTTTATATGCTTACCTCAGCGTGCTTCTCTAATGTTCAAACTTCAACATGTGGTGAAGCAGGACTCGTCACCAATAACCAGTGGTATCACTACTTCAATTCATAATAAAAATTAATTTGAGACAGAGCATAGGCCTAATAGTAAAAGCTAAAACTACAAATCCATAAGAAAACATGTATGACTATGTTCACAACCTTGGAGGAGACCTCAATATATGCTAGGCAAGTGCTCTACCACTCCCCAGGCCCCAATTTTTAAAAAGGGAAAATTATCAGCCAAAAAAGAATTAAAGCATATTTAAAAAATGTTCAGCACCCTGAGCCACCAGAAAAATATGATTTAAAGCCACAGTAATAACAAAGTTTTACACTTGCTAAAATAACTAAAATTAAAAGACTCAAAACATCAAATGTTGGTGAGGATGTGGAGCCACTGTGTAACTGAAATCACAAAATGTAAAACTATTTTGGAAAACTGGCAATTTTTAATAAAATTAAACAAGCCCAACACTTAGGAGAACATTTCTGCTCCCAAATATTTACTCTAAAAACAAAAAGAAAACATATTTCTCACAAAATGTTATATAAAATGCTTATAAGAGCGATATATATGATAACTAAAAACTAGAAATCTTCCAGGTGTCCCTCAGTAGGACAGGAGATAAATATGTTGGTACAAAACTAGGAACAAAAAAGACAAACTAGTGATAAAAGCAATAGGAAAACAATTTTAAATATGGGTGGTGTAGTTAGCTTTTGGGTTGTTGTGACCAACATACCTGACAAAAACAATGTCCAGGGAGAAAGTTTCAAAGAGTCAGTCCATAGTTGGCAGACTCTCTAGCTCTGGGCCCAGGTGAGGCAGAACATCATGGAGGAAGGGTGCAGGGAGGAAAGCAACTCAGGATATGACAGCCAGGAAGCAGAGAGAAAGTTCTGCTTACCATGAACAAAATAGAAACTTCAAAGGAAGAACTCTAGTGCCTACTTCCTCTAGCTACTACTACTTCCTCTAGCTAGTTCATTTAAGTGGATTAATCCAGTGTTTAGATTAGTACTCTCATAACCTAATAATTTTACTTCTGAACATTTCTGTGTTATCTTACATAACACATTTAGCTTTTGGGAGATGCCTAATATCTAAACCATAATAATATGTATATGAAAGAAGACAGACACAAAAGAATACACTTTTAAATGATTTCATTTACATAAACTTAGTGTATACTCCAATTAGTTTATAGTTATAAAAATTAAAAACCAGGCAGACCCAGGTTAACACTGCCAACACCCACAGAGCCCAGGTAGGCTCAGGTCAGCCCCACCAATGCCTGTGGAGCCCGCACTTGGTCCACCACATTGCCCAACCAACACCACCACACCCCAACACTCGACCTGACACTCCATCTCTGAAAGCAGCTACCTCCATCTTGGGACACCACCATCACCATCTTTAGTTGTGGCAACTCCCATCTTGGAACTCCAGCTGGGCAGGAGTGGTATTGGAACCCTTCAGGGGCACTATAAGCCTAAAGTTTAAAAAACAGTAATGCTGCAGATCTTCACTGCTAAAAGCAAAACACACAATCAGCATGAATTAAAAAAAAGAAAGAAAGAAAGAAAGAAAGAAAGAAAGAAAGAAAGAAAGAAGGTGCCCCAAACAAATCAAGATACTATAATACTAGAATCCATGGATAGCACAACAGAAGAAAAGACAGAGAAGGAGTTCAGGATATACATAATTAAAATGTTCCGTGAATTAAAGGATGACATAAGAGAATATATACAGGGAGCAAAATATCATTTCAACAATGAGCTACATAAGAAAATTCAGGAAGCAAAAGATTACTTCAATAAGGAGATGGAGGTTCTGAAAAACAAACAAACAGAAATCCTTGAAATGAAAGAAACAATAAACCAAATTAAAAACTCAATAGAATGCCTCACCAACAGATTAGACTTGGAAGACAACACCTCTGACAATGAAGACAAAATATATAATCTTGAAAAGAATGTAAGTGATACAGTGAAGATGATAAAAAAAACATGAGCAGAATATTCAAGAAATATAGGATAACATAAAAAGACCAAATTTAAGAGTTATTGGAATAGAGGAATGCATAGAGTTACAAACCAAAGGAATGAGCAATCTATTCAATAAAATAATACCAGAGAAATTTCCAAATATGGATAATAAATTGGAAAATCAAATACAAGAGGCTTAGAGGGCTCCAAATGTATAAAATCACAACAGATCCACACTAAGTCACATTATAATGAAAATACCTAGTATACAGAATAAGGAGAGAATTTTAAAAGCCATGAGAGAAAGAAATCAGATTACATATAGGGGGAAACCAATTAGGATATCTGCAGATTTTCCAACCCAGACCCTGAAAGCTAGAAGATCCTGGAACAATATATACCAAGCTCTGAAAGAAAAAGCATACCAACCAAGAATCTTAAAGACAGCAAAATTAAGCTTTACATTTTATGGTGAAATAAAAACCTTCCATGATAAACAAAAGTTAAAAGAATTACAGCTGGAAAACTGGCACTACAGAACATCCTTGGCAAAAATTAAGGAAATGAAAAACAATAAAAATCAGCAGAGGGAGATAGTAAACTAAAGAAAAAACTAATCTAAGGAGAAACTAAGTCAGTTAATTACCAAAAATAAACAAGAATGGATGGAAATACAAATCATGTCTCTATAATAACCCTGAATGTTGATGGCCTAAACTCACTAATCAAAAGACATAGACTGGCAGATTGGATTTTTAAAAAAGATCCAACAATATGCTGCCTTCAAGAGACTCATCTCATAGGAAAAACATCCACAGACTAAAGGTGAAAGGTTAGGAAAAAACATACCACTCACAAGGACTGTGGAAACAAGCAGGGGTTTTCATCCTTATATCAAATAAAGTAGACTTCAAGCCAAAGTTAATGAGAAGGAATAAAAAAGGACATTTCATACTGCTCAAGGAAACCATACATCAACAAGACATAACAATTACAAATATACATGCCTAAACAATGGAGCATCTACATTCATCAAACAAACTCTTCTCAAGTTCAAGAGTCAAATTGACCACAACACAATAATTCTGAGTGACTTTAACACACCTTTTTCACCACTGGATAGATCTCCCAAACAAAATCTAAACAAAGATTTTTTTTTTATCTCAATAAAACAGTCAATAACTTATACTTAACTGACATATATAGAATATTTCATCCATCAACAAGCAAATACACTTTCTTCTCAGTAGCACATGGATTCTTCTCTAAAGCAGACCATATATTATGCCACAAAGCAACCCTTTGCAAATACAAAAAAAGTAGAGATACTACCCTGCATTTTATCAGATTATGCAATGATCTCATGAAATGGAATGAAATTAGAAATCAATAATAAAATAAAAAATAAAAACTACTCCAACACCTGGAGACTAAATAATATGCTAATAAATGAACAATGAGTTGCAAAAATAACATCAAAAAAAGAAATTAAAAAATTCTTATAGGCAAATGAAAACACAGATACAATATATTAAAATTTCTGGGATACTATGAAGGTAGTACTAAGAGGAAAGTTCGTTGCATGGAGTTCTTTCCTTAACACAAAAAAATATCAATAGATAAATGACCTAACATTACATTTCAAAGCCTTAGAAAAAAGAACAAATCAACAGCAAAAGCAGAAGACAAAAAATAATTAAAACCACAGCTGAAATCAATGAAATTGAAACAAAAGAAACAATTGACAAAACAAAAATTTGGTTCTTTGAAAAAATAAGCAAAATTGATAAACCTTTAGCCATCCTAATGAAGAGAAGGAGAGAGAAAACTCAAATTACTAACATCCATGATGAAAAAGTAAATATTACAACAGACACTACAGAAATACAGAAGATTTTTGAAAATTTGTACTCTAACAAAATAGAAAATATCAAAGGCAAAGACAGATTTCTAGAGTCAAATTTCTATTGACCTAAAAGAAAACTTCAGGTCAACATCTCTGAATATAGATGCAAAAATTCTCAATAAAATTCTGGCAACTCAAATACAAAAACATATCAAAAAGATAGTGCACCATAATCAAGTGCAACCATCCCAGGGATGCAAGGTTGGTTCAACATATGGAAATCAATAAATGTAATTCATAGCATCAATAAATGCAAAAATAAGAATCATATGATCATCTCAATAGATGCAGAAAAAGCATTCAACAAAATATAGCATCCTTTCATGTTCAAAACACTAGAAAAACTAGGGATAACAGAAACATATCTCAACATTGCAAAAGCTATCTATGTTAAGCCCCAGGCCAACATCATTCTAAATGGAGAATAATTGAAAGCATTCCCAATAAAAACTGAAACAAGACAGAGATGCTCACTTTCACCACTTCTATTTAACATACTTCTTCAAACTCTAGCCAGAGCAATTAGACAGAGGAAAGAAATTAAGGGATATGGATAGGAAAGGAAGAAATCAAAACTATCACTATTTGCCAAAACATGATTCTATACCCAGAAGATCCAAAATATTCCACCAGAAATCTAGAACTAATAAATGAATTCAGCAAAGTAGAAGGATATAAAAAGCAACACCCATAAATCAAAGGCATTTCTATACATTAGTGACAAATCCTCTAAAACAGAAACTAGGAAAACTACCCCATTTACAATAGCATCAAAAAAAAAAAAAACAAAACTTGGGAATCAATGTAACAAAAGACAGAAAAGACCTGTACAGTAAAAACTATAGAATGCTAAAGAAAGAAATTAAAGAAGACCCTAGAAGATGGAAAGATCTCCCTTGTTCTTAGATAGGCAGAATTAATATTGTCAAAATGATTATACTATCAAAAGCACTCTACAGATTTAATGCAATTCCAATCAAAATCCCAATGACATTCCTCATAGAAAGAGCAAAAGCTATTTATCCACAACATTTCTCTGGAAAAATAAGAGACCCAGAATAGCTCAAGCAATCCTTAGCAAGAAGAATGAAGCAGGTAGCATCCCTATACCAGACCTTAAACTATACTACTATTGAGTGGTAGTAACAAAAATGGCATGGTGTTGGCACCAAAATAGACTTGTAGAGCAAGGGTACAGAATAGAGGGCACAGAGACAAACCCACATAAATACAGTTATCTTCTATTAGACAAAGGCACCAAATTCATATATTGGAGAAAAGATAGTCTCTTCCACAAATGGTGCTGGGAAAACTGGAAATCCATATGCAGCAAAATGAAACTATACCCCTATCTCTCACCATGCACAAAAATCAACTCAAAGTGGATCAAGGACCTAGGAATTAAACTAGAGACCTTGAATCTAACAGAAGAAAAAGTAGGCTCAAATCTTCATCATGTTGTATTAGGCAATAACTTCCTTGATGAGACTCCTATTGCACAAGAAATAAAATAAGAATAAATAACTTCAATCCAGAATCAATAAGCTTCTTTTCAGCAAAAGAAACAATCAGTGAAGTGAGTAGTGAGCCTATATCTTGGGAGCAAATTTTTATCCTTCACACATCAGATAGAGCACTAATCTCTAGGGTATATAAAGAACTCAAAAACCTAAGCACCAAAAAAACAAATAACCCAATCAATAAATGGGCCAAGTAACTGAACACAACTCCTCAGAAGAGGATATACAATCAGTCAACAAATATATGAAAAAATGTTCATCATCTCTAGCAATTAGAGAAATGCAAATCAAAACTACTCTAAGATTTCATCTTACTCCACTCAGAATGGCAGTTATCAAGAATACAAACTAACAATAAGTGTTGGTGAGGATGTGGGGAACTCATACATTGCTGGTGGGAATGCAAATTGGTGCACCAATCTGGAAAGCAGTATGGAGATTCCTTGGAAAACTTGGAATGAAACCACCATTTGACCCAACTATCTCACTCCTCATTTTATGCCCAAAGGACTTAAAAATAGCATACCACTGGGACACAGCCAGTAGTTTATAGCAGCACAATTCACAATAGCTAAATTGTGGATTCAACCTAGATGCCCTTCAGGAGATAAACATATACAGAAAATGTGGTATATATACACAATGGAATATTACTCAGCATTAAAAGATAATAAAATCATGGCATTTGCAGGTAAATGGATGGAGTTGGAGAATATTATGCTAAGGGAAGTAAGCCAATCCCAAAAAACCAAATGCCGAATGTCTTCTCTGATATAAGGATGCAGAATCATAATGGGGATCAATGGCGGGAAGCATAGGAGGAATAGATTAACTTTAGTAGGGCATAGGGGAGGAAAGGAATGGGGGAGCACGGGGATACAAAATATGGTGGAATGAGACAGACATCATTACCCAAAGTACATGTATGAAAACACAAATGGTGTCACTCTAGTTTGTGTTCAACCAGAGACATGAAAAATTGTGCTCTATTTGTGTAATTTGAATTGAATTGCATTCTACTGTGATATATATCTAATTAGAATGAATAAAATTTAGATTTTTTACAAAATCAAAACAGTGATCACCTACTGGTGTGACACAGAGAACTTTCTGTGGAAATTGAAATGTTCTATGTTTGAAACAAAATGTTGTTTACAACACACACTTATATATGCTTGTCAAAATTCATTGAATCTTACATTTAAGATGTATGCATTTTGATGTAGGTAAGTTTAATCTTAATAAAGTATTTTAAAATATATATTCTAGCTCATTAGTCAAAAGTCATTGCTGAAATGACATCTTATGGTGCCAATTAAGAATATATGAGTTCTCAAAGAAAAACTATTGTTAAGGAATTGTGTGATTTGAAAACCTAGGCTAATAATTTGGTGGCAAGACATAGTACAATCTAAACCAATGTCAAAATGAAATGCTCTGTTCTTACATATTTTATTATTGACACCACCACGTGAGTACTAAAGGGCAATCCAACTTTTCCCATGACCAGATTACGTGAGATCAGAGACATGTATCTGTAACCCAAGGTATTGGTCTAGCTTGAGCTATGAAGAAGAGTGTGGAAATCAACAAATGTATGGTCTGTGTACTTCCATATTTTCTAGTGACTAACTCTGCATTTTCTAGGAAATAAAAAGCTAATTTCAATTTTCTGAGTTCTGTGTGCTTGCAGGTAACATCCATTTTTTTCTTAGTATTTCCATTAAATAAATGAGCTTATATACTTGGATTTGTTTCATAAGTAGAAATATTGAAGCAAAGGGAAACTAAATTCATAAATACTTGATATAAGGGTTAACTAGTTTAAAGGGAAACATTTCTGGCAGTCAGTCACCTGCTTATTGTCTAAACCAGATTATAAAAACATATATATATGAATATACTACAGTGAATTTCACCTTTATGTGTATTTTTTTAATTAAAAAAAAAGAATTATAAATAAGTAGAGGAAGACCAGTAGAGTAGAAGAAGAGGAACGAAGGATGGAGAAGGGAAGGGGAACAGGAACTACTGGGGACTGTAGTGGAGCAAATTATATTCCATGTCCATATGATTATGTCAAAATGTTCCCCAATATTATTTATAAATATAATGCCAAATAAAAACATTAAAAACTTTTTCCTCTGAAAGATTCATTTAAAAAATTCATACTAATTCTCTTAATGAACAATTCAATTATATTATTCAAAAACTGCATAGAGAAGTGGCTAATAACCATAAACATTCTGAAAAACTCCTTTTAAGATTTACATGGAAAACATTTACTAGATACACATGACACTTAAAGAAACTGTTGATTAAGGAAATATAAAATAGAAAAAAAAATTTCCATGATTTCATTTAAGTAAAATTTAAATAAGTTTTAAATCACAACTTTTGCTATATTTAAAAATAATGGTCTGTTGATGTGGACAAATTATTCAGTCTAGCAACAAACAAGTCTTGGTATGCAGATGGGTTTGCAGGCCCTTGGGAATAACTCCAAAAATGCTCACTCCCACTATAGTCGAGTGATGAGAAATGACAGGAAAAAAGAGAAACAGATAAAAGGTTACTAAAAGATAGTACTAGTACTTTAATTTAAATATAGAATGCTCTCAGAGAGAGGGTAAGAGAGAGAATGAGAGACTATTTAGAAGAAAGAAAATGTACTGTAATATAGCCCCTATAATTATATTGCACTGCTTTTTTAAAAATAGCCTTAGTTTGTTTCAATATGTTATTTGCATTTTGTTTCAGAAAGATTTCTTAACAGCAAATTGTTTCCATTTTCACTTATAACCTGTGGTGACACAAAGTGAACTTGGTTCTATAAATT
Organism: Marmota marmota marmota; assembly: GCF_001458135.2. Lineage (NCBI taxonomy): Eukaryota > Metazoa > Chordata > Mammalia > Rodentia > Sciuridae > Marmota > Marmota marmota. The sequence continues at coordinate 14,936,055 of NW_025999900.1, forward strand.
ACCATGAAAAGTGGTGAGCCAACAATTTGGCAGAACAAAGCCCTGAGGACATGACAAGCAAAAGGAGAATATAGAATTTGCAATTGCAGATTAAAATTGAAGAAGAAAACATTTGAATTGCAAATACCACATTAAAAGTGGACTCTGCTCACGACTGCTTTATACAACATTTCTACAGGCCTGAGGTGGAAAATTAAAACTTGGTCACTCTGTTTATTACCAATGAATACTGGTAACCACTTACATATCCTCAAGTTGCTGAGGTATTTTTCACTGAAAGTACACATGAAGATAATTTACCATTGGTTGCTTAAGGCTAGTAAACATGTTTGAAGAGTTTTAAAGATTTACTTGGAGCAGAGTCATGATCAGATAGCTTACTAAAGCCACTTTTTGTGGAACCATAATCAAGTTCTGCTATGCTTACGGATGTCTTGTTACAGAATCAGCTAACTTTTTTAAAAAATTCTGTTTGCCACAGAGGAAACCAGACATGCTCTATTTGCAAATCGACTGCATGAAACAAACAGCACAGTAATTCAGAAGCTATTGGCTTGGATAAAATGAGGATGCAATTAAAAAGAAAAAGGTTAAGAAAAGAGCATGCTGAGAACTGAAAATAAAAATCTGAAATGATGTCCCAGCCTGCCCATAAGGTCTTTTTCACAGTGCAGAGAACTATCTCCAACACACTGTGTGTCCCAGGGTCTGTGTTCCCTTCACTGAATTCCCTATTCTTGTATTTTCCATTTTTAACAATCTTTTGAAATCATCAAAATCATTTACATTCAAAAACTTTGCTATATAACTCTGATGCTAATAATTACCTCAAACTTATCTGTTCATTTGCATATTGAAGAAATAATGATTTTTAGAGCTCTATGTGTATCTTCTTTTTAATTCTAAGTTCCTTGGCACTAGGTGCTTTCCCAATAGCATATTTCTATCAAGCACAGTATGAATATTGTCAGTAAAGTCCCTGCCCCATATTTTAAGCTAAATTGATTGTTGGAAGTACAAATACACTTTTAAAAAGGAAAGAAAAAGAAAAAGAAAAAATCTCTTACTTTGTTTATCCACACAGCAATAATATACAAAACACAGAAGCTTTTAAAACATATTTCATGAGGATCACTGACTTAGAACAGAAGGGGGTCTTGGGGCTCATCCAGGGAAATACTTATTTTACACATAAAGAAGTTGTGGTCCAGAGAGGAATATGATTTACTGAGAGTGATTCAGCTAGTGACAGAGCTAATACCAGATAGTTCATAGGCTCATAAACCAAAAGCCCCAATGATGCTAAATGTTTGTGTTGGAGTCAATTCTCCCAGTTGATAAGAAATAACTTACTTCATTCTACCATTTTCTATTTCGCACTATTCAGGTTTTACATTCTACTTTGGATGACTCCAAATTCTCATTCTTCTAAATTAATTGTCTATAACATCCCAATGCTATGTGAATCTTCTTACAAGAATATTTTTGTTTGCTTTGACAAAGCCAGCCAAATTTTTCTCTAGGCTTCATTAAAAATGATTGTTAAAAAAAAAAAAAAGTCACTTTCATCTGAAGTCTGAGATCCTGGAAAAACTTTCTCCCTTGAGATAAAGTCGGCAACAGTGACTGAGCAGAGAAAGACACAAGAAGGAAAGCAATTTCCATATGGGGGAAAAAAAAAACAACTCTGACTTTTGATACACTTTGTATTTGCAATCCAACTTTCAGAGTTAAAAGAAACTTAGAGGTTGGCCAGCCCAACATTTCTTAAGTATTCCTTGTACTCAAGAGGCACAGGATGGGAATGATTTTGTAGCCAGGTAGATTAGGAAACCATATGGTGTACACCAAGTTAAACTGATTTCTCTCTATAAAATTCTCCTAGCCTTTTATGACCCACAGGCCTTGCTACTCTCCAAAATTATAAGCAATTTGTCCTAAATGTATTTGGGCAAGAAACCCTTTTTCAAAGGATCCCACAGAGTTACCATCTTGAAGGAGAATATCATTGAGGGAAAGCCAATTGAGACCAACTCTACAAATTGTAATCTAGTTAATTCCAGAGTCAGAACAAAAACCAAGTCTTTTCAATCTCTTGTTCATTGACAGGAACATTTCTATTTGACTTAAGCTCTTTGGGTTTCAAAAAACTCTTTTATGCTACCTCAAATAAGATGAAAATGGTGAGAGTGGGAAAGACAGGCAAAGAACTTCATTCAGGGTGGGCTAAGCACAGGCTTAAGAGGGGCCTTCCCTTCCAAGAGATGAAGCCAATTGACCTATCCAACCCAAAAATAAAATGCAGAGGTTTTAACTCAGTTAAACAACCATAAGTACAGTACAGTTTATTGCATATATGAAGATAAAGCATTAAAGATACTTAAAATTTAAATAAAAATCACACACAGAAACTCTCATGCCATATATTAAAGGAACTTTCCAAATATATGATGAAAATTTTGTAAAGAAACTCCCACTGACAAAAAATGGAATATTTTGAACAATAAGACTGGTAGCTGCAACTGACTGTAACTTCAGATATATTTAAATCAGCAAGTTCACGATGATATACAAACCAATTTTAAAAAAAAAGTATAGATCACTTTTAGACAATGTTAGGTAAAAATAACATTGTTTTTTCTGTATAAACTCCATTTGAAGTAAGAAAATAGCTAATGAGCAGAGGTTTCTCTTTCCAAAAGTTTTCTGATTCATAATGGAAGAAGAGAGAATTAGATGTCACACTAATGAAATAAAGGATCTAGACAATGATCATCAAGGCCCTTAAGTCACAGAGAGACATGTAGAATATTCATCTCCCTCCTGATGGAATCTCCTATGAAGTATTCCTGCTCTAAAATTGAACCTGAATTTGTTCAACCTTCTAGTTCCAAATACCTATTACAATATATATAGGAATCAGAGGAGTGTCTTCAGTGACACCAGAGTGTTACAATTAGCAAAATTCACAGAATGGGAAACCCTACCATTCATCTTAGTTTTTTCGACAAGTAAATTGAGACAGGGAAATTATAGATTTAAGAAACACGGCAATGCCTTTCAAATGCACGTCTTTTATTTGTATCCTGATGATATAATTTTTTTAAGTTTCATAAGGTTACAATTTTTTCAAATTGACTTTTTAGAGATACTGTTTTAATCAGTTTTTTCACTGCTGTGATGAAAAGACCTGACAATAACAATGTTAAAGGAAGAAAAGTTTATTTGGGGCTCATGGTTTCAAAGGTCTCAGTCCATAGACAGAGTTCATAGACTCCTTTGAATTAAGGTAAGTCTACATTGTTTGGAGTCTGAGGTAAGGCGGAACATCATGGTGGAAGTGTGTGGCAGAAGAAAGTAGCTCAGAACATGACACCAGAATGCAGAGAAACTAAGCTCAGCTCACCCGGGAAAAAATATATACCCCAAAGCCATGCCCCAATGACCTACCTCCTCCAGGTATACCATAACTGCCTACAATTATCACCCAGTTAATACATTGAAGTGGATTAACCCACTGATTAAGTTAAGGCTCTCACAACCCAATAATTTCACCTCTGATTTAAAATAATCCAACATTGGGTGGAAGTTTTAAAGACAAGCAAGATTGGCCCTGAGATGAAAATTGTTGATGCTAGGTGACAGCTACATAGAGGATTTGTTACATTATACTTTCTACTTTTGTATATGTTTGAAAGTATCTGTATTAGTCAGATCTTGAGGGAGATGATAGATAGATAGATAGATAGATAGATAGATAGATAGATAGATAGATAGATTTATTAGATTGTCTTATAAAACCAAAGCTGGATATTCCCACAATAGCCATCTGCAAGCTGGAGAACTGGAGAAACCAGTAGCAGCTCAGTCCAAGAAGCTGAAGCCTCAGAACATCAATGATGCCCTCCCAGTCTAGGACTGAAGGCCAGAGACTCCCTGGAGAAGAGTTCACTTTGGAAGAGTGAATAAAGAGTGAAGGAGCTGGAGTTTGATGTCCTCAGGTGATCACAACATTAATCAAGAACATGCTCAAGAAAAATCTAGCTTATGTCTGCTGCCGCTTCCTTATTCTTCTAACTTTTGTTCCATCGAAACCTCCAAACTATTGGACTGCGCGGCTCACACTTAGAGAGGGTTTCCAATTCATTTCTCTGTCCCACATGCTAATCATTCTTAGAAACACTTTCAATGAACACCCAGAAGCCTCTTACTGTGAGAAATTTCTTAATCCAATCAACTTGACAATTCATATTAATCATTATTCTTGGTAAAAAGTTTTTTAAAATGTCTTGCTAAAAGTATAATTCTTATTTTATCAGATTAAATTTAAGCCAAAAGAATATAATTGATGCTTGACTCTAGAATAATCATTTACTCATCAAATATTTTTTCTCCCTAGAGAATTTTTAATCCATCTGTTTTCCACTAAAGCATATATAGTCATGATAGCTATCATTTATTGAATGTCATTTATTCAGAAATGGGTATAAGGGTTAATTAAGACTTGAGACTAACTTATTTTAGTATTTCTAACAGTTTCTATTTTATGTTTAATATGTTATTTTGATCTTTATAAGAAATCTTTATAAGAAACATACATCACGAAGTTTAGAAGAAAAAATAATACTCTAACACTCTCTCCATTGCATTTCATATTCTCCTTTCTACTGAATGTGTGCATGTGTGCAAAAAAATTTATAGCTCAATGTCATGGATTTACCCTATATATAAGCACTAGCCATTCATGAATCTACATATTCCCTAATCTTTTATATTTAAATAATCCATAAATTATTCCTCATAAATTATCTGGAAAATACCTTTGGTCTAAACAAGTCCTTATTGAATAGATGAAAGAGAAAAATTATTGTGTATTTTTAAAATGCAGGTTTTTCTTTCATCATGAACACTCTTTAAATATTTTTTATTGTTTAACATGTTAGTCTTGGTGAGCAGATATGTGAAATTCAAACCACCACTAACACTGTGATCTTAAGAAAATCATTTAATAACTTGGAAGACATGTAAACACTCAGGAGTATATAATAAAATCACAGAGTAGGTAAATAACATTTGGAATCATAAGCTCTTTCTGTAAAAATTCAGATAGTGAATATTCTAGGGTTTTTAGGTCATAATAAAATCTCTGTTGCAACCATCTGGTTCTGCTGTTGGAGTACGAGATTAACCATAGACAATTTGTGAACGAATGAGAATGACTGTATTCCAATGCCCTTTTATTTATGATACTGAAATTTGGGTTTTATATAACTTTCATATATCATGAAATATTATTGTTTTTTAATGGTTTTAAAAGCCATTTAAAAATGTAAAAATTATTCTTAGACCAAAAATCAAATAGAAACAAGACAGTGGGCTGTCTTTGGCCAATAGGCTATAATTGGTCAATTCCTACATCACCAACATTGATTTTCTTGTTGACTGTATTCCATTTCTTGGAACATTGTAAAAGCAGCCATCATTATTTATATCTTCAATGCTTATGAGAAACATGTTGAGTGATTATAACATCAGAAATAAATTATTTTAATGTGAAGATCTTCAATACAATTGTTTGAAATTTTTGTTCTAATGTATTGTAAATATTTGGATGAAAAGAAACCTGGCATCTTGGATTCTGGAAGAATTCAAGTTATAAAACACCTGGAAAAAAATACAGTTTATTTAAAAGGCAAGCCAAAGTGATCTGGGCCAATTACCATGTATACAATGGCCCAGGGGAGTTAAGTTTAAGTTCTCTAAATGAAAAGGAGGATTGGAGGATCCAAGATGGTTGGCTAGAGGGAGGTTGCATTCTGTGTCACTCTGGGACCTGGGATTCAAGTAGTGGGAATTCTGTTTCTCTTCGAGTTATTAGAGGACACCTGACATCTGCTCCCATGCAGGAATTACAGTCTCTGTGCCCCCACAGGTCTCCAAGCCTCAGCATCAGTGCAGGGTACTCCCTGCCACTGGCCCACACTGGACCTCCTAGTGCCCAAGCAAGACCACTCTCATGAGCACCCACACAGGAATCCCGGCTGTTGCTCCCACACAGGACACCCAGCCAATGCCCATGTGTAGGACATCTGGCCACTCCTGTGTGGACCCCCATCTACCTACGTGGGGCTCCCCTGGTCGCCTCCATCCTGGGACACTTCAAACACTGCAACAGTTTCCTACACATGATAGCCTGCACCTGGGGATACTGCCAAGGGTCTGGAGACAGCCACCAGCACAACACCACACACCACAGAGCTGCATCTCCAAACAAAATGCCCACCACCACCGCCTAGCCCCACGCAACTTGACACCCCATCACTGAAAGCAGCTGCCTCCATCTTGGGACACTTTTTTTGTACCCATCTTTAGTTGGGGCAACTCCCAATTTGGAACACCTGCTAGGGCTTAGAAGCAATATCAAGATACCAAAATTCCCCAACTCCCTTGCAGCTACTAACCTGTTACAGTGCTGGCAACCATGTGGCCAGTCTGTAGCTCACAAAACCTGGTCCTGAAGTGCCCAATATAAAATAGCTCTCCAAGACAGGTGTGCTGCCCCCAGAACACAGCCCACAAGACCTCCAGAGAGAAAGGTTCCTGAATGGAAAGTAGAAAGTGAGATACAGTTTGTGAGGTCTACAGGTGATATAAGGAGATAAGACCAGTTTCCCACATCACACCAGCGGATCCCAAAGGAGATCCTTGGGGTGCAGTCTCCCATGGAGATCAGCTAGTGCTATATCCCACCTCTATGAGCTCCACCCCCAATACCAAACCTTCCTCTCTAATAACTTTCACCATCCTGAGGGTGGAGATACCAGCAAACATCATACAACTGCACCTATTAGATGAAAAGGGAAGCTGGAAAAATACTGACCTCCAACAAAAACAATCCTTGTATCTTCCTTTAAGGTTGTTTTTTTTTTCTTCTTCTTCTTCTTCTCTTTTCTCTCTCTCTTTTCTCCCACCCTCATATCCCCAACATTTATGAAACCAAGTACTTTTCATGGATTCGGATACTGATGACTGGATGTCTGAATAGTATATTAGAGTAGTGTTGTATATTCTTTTATCTCCTATTTTTACATTTTTAATTTTTCTTAATATTTGTGTTTGTTTGTTGTACTCTCTCTCTCTCTTGTCCTCCTACTTCTCTCTCCAAAATCACTTCTTCTCTTTTCCCTATTACTAACCAACTTCTTTAGATTTCTCTTTCATACTTTCTAAGACCTAATAACTCACCCCCTCAACATCTCGTCCTACAACTCAACCCCAGTTTTTTCTTTGTTCATCATCAGAAACTGTGACCCTTTTGCAAATCTACTGTTTTATGTTGTAGATAATTACTGAACTCACCATTTCTTTATATTGTGACAAAACCATAATTATCTTAATAGCACCTATTTGATTTAAGATTGTATATTGTTTGTTTGGGGATCTATTAATATTCTTCTCCACCTTAAAGGAGAGGTATTGGAACCCTGAAGGGACACTATAAGCCTATAGGGTAAAAACTGTAACACCTCAGATCCATAGTGTTAGAAGGGAAAACACAAACAACACGAACAAACAAGGGAAGAATGTGCCTCAAGCCAATCAAGATACTACATTACTAGAATCTATGGCTGGCACAACAGAAGATATTACAGAAAAGGAGTTCAGGATGTACATAATTAAAACATTCTGTGAATTAAAGGATGAGATAAGAGAACAAATACAGTCAGCAAAAGATCATTTCGATAAAGACAAACATAATCAAATACAGGAAGCAAAAGATTACATCAATAAGGAGATAGAAGTTCTGAGGAAAAAAACAAATAGAAATCCTTGAAATGAAAGAAACAATAAACCAAATTAAAAACTCAATACAAAGTATCGCCAACAGATTAGATCAATTGGAAGATAGGACCTCAGACAATGAAGACAAAATATATAATCTTGAAAAGAATGATGACCACACAGTGAATATAATAAGAAATCATGATCAGAACATTCAAGAATTATGGGATAACATAAAAAGACCAAATTTAAGAGTTATTGGGATAGAGGACGGTATAGAGTTCCAAACCAAAGGGATGACCAATCTAGTCAATGAAATAATATCAGAAAATTTTTCAAACATGAAGAATAAATTAGAAAAAAATAAAATATAAGAGGATTACAGGACACCAAATATACAAAATTACAACAGATCCACACCAAATCACATTATATTGAAAATGCCTAGCATACAGAATAAGGAGAGAATCTTAAAATCCACAAGAGAAAGGAATTCAATTACATATACAGGGAAACCAATTAGGATATCTGCAGATTTTCCAACCCAGACCCTGAAAGCTAGAAGATCCTGAAACAACATATACCAAGCTCTGAAAGAAAATGGATGCCAACCAAGAATCTTATAACCAACAATATTAAGCTTTAGATTTGATGATGAAATAAAAACCTTCCATAACAAACAAAAATTAAAAGAATTTACAACTACAAAGCCTACACTACAGAAGATCCTCAGCAAAATATTCCATGACTAGGAAATGAAAAATAATAAAAATCATCATAGAGAGAGATATTAAACTAAAGAAAAAACTAATCTAAGGAGAAACCAATCAGTTAAATACCAAAAATAAATAAGAATGGCTGGAAATACAAATCATTTCTCAATAATAACCCTAAATGTTAATGGCCTAAACTCAACAATCAAAAGACAAAGACTGGCAGATTGGACTTTTAAAAATTTTTTTTTAAAAAAGACCCAACAATATGTTGCCTTCAAGAGACTCATCTCATAGGAAAAGACATCCATTGACTACAGGTGAAAGGTTAAAAAAAAGGATACCACTCACAAGGACTGCAGAAACAAGAAAGGGTTTCCATCCTCATATCAAATAAAGTAGACTTTAAGCCAAAGTTAATGAGAAGGAATAAAAAGGACATTTCATACTGCTCAAGGACACCATACAACAAGACATAACAATTATAAATATATATGCCTCAAACAATGGAGCATCTATGTTCATCAAACAAACTCTCCTCAAGTTCAAGAGTCAAATAGACCACAATACAATAATTCTAGATGACTTTAACACACCCCTTTCACACTGGATATATCTCCCAAACAAAAACTGAACAAAAAAAAAAACTATAAAAATACATAATATAATCAATAACTTAAACTTCACAGACATATATAGAATGTTTCATCTTTCAACAACTGAATACACTTTCTTCTCAGCAGCAATGGATCCTTCTCTAAAATAGACCATATATTATGCCACAAAGCAACTCTTAGCAAATACAAAAAAGTAGAGATACTACCCTGCATTCTATCAGATCATGCAATGATCTGATGAAATTAGAAATCAATGATAAAATAAAAAATAAAAACTAATCCAATATCTGCAGACTAAATAATATGCTAACAAATGAACAATGAGTTGCAAAAGACATCAAAGAAAAAATTCTTAGAGGAAAATGAGAACACTGATACAAAATATCAAAATCTCTGGGACACTATGAAGGCAATACTAAGAGCAAAGTTCATTTCTGGGGTTCAATCCTTAAAATAAGAAAACATCAAAAAATAAATGACCTAACATTACATCTTAAAGCCCTAGAAAAAGAAGAACAAATCAACACCAAAATCAGTAGAAGACAGGAAATAATTAAAACCAGAGCTGAAATCAGTGAATTTGGAAAAAAAAAAAAAGAAAAGAAAAGAAAGAAGCAATTGAAAAAATTGACAAAACAAAAACTTGGTTCTTTGAAAGAATAAATAAAATTAATAAATACTTATCCATGATAATGAAAACAAAGAAAGAAAATTCAAATTACTAACAACTATGATGAAAAAGGAAATATCACAATAGACATAAATTCAGAAGATAATTAGAAATTATTTTGAAAAATTATACTCCAATAAAATAGAAAATATTAAAGGCACAGAAAAATTTCTACAGTCATATGATTTGCCCAAACTCAATCAGGATGATATACACAAATTAAACAGATCAATTTCAAACAAAGAAATAGAAGACACCATTAAAACCCTACCAATCAAGAAAAGCCCAGGACTAGATGGATGCACAGCTGAGTTCTACAAGACCTTCAAAGAAGAACTAATACCAATACTCTTCAAATTATTTCATGAAATAGAAAAAGAGGGGACACTTCCAAACTCATTCTATGAAGCCAATATCACCCTGATTCCAAAACCAGGCAAAGACACATCAAAGAAAGAAAACTTCAGGTCAATATCTCTGAATCTAGATGCAAAAATTTTCAATAAAATTCTGGCAAATCAAATGCAAAAACATATCAAAAAGACTGTACACTATGATCAAGAGCAATCATCCCAGGGATGCAAGGTTGGTTCAACATATGGAAATCAATAAATGTAATTCATCACATCAATAGACTCAAAGATAAGAATCAATAATCATCTCATTAGATGCACAAAAAGCATTCAACAAAATACAGCATTCTTTCATGTTCAAAACACTAGAAAAACTAGGGATAACAGGAACATATCTCAACATTGTAAAAGCTATCTATTCTAAGCCCCAGGTCAGCATCATTCTAAATGGAGAATAATCGAAAGCATTCCCCTCTAAAAATTGGAACAAGACAGAGATACTCACTTTCACCACTTCTATTTAACATAGTTCTTCAAACTCTAACCAGAGAAATTAGATAGATGAAAGAAATTAAAAGGATACAGATAAGAAAAGAAGAAATCAAAACTATCACTATTTGCCAATGACATGATTTTATACCCAGAATATCCAAAATATTCCAACAGAAATCTTCTAGAACTAATAAATGAATTCAGCAAAGTTCAAGGATATAAAAGCAACACCCATAAATCAAAGGCATTTCTATACATCAGTGACAAATCCTCTAAAACAAAAACTAGGAAAACTACCCCATTTATAATAGCCTTAACAAAAAAATAAAATACTTGGGAATCAATGTAACAAAACACAGAAAAGACCTGTACAGTAAAAACTATAGAACGCTAAAGAAAGAAATTAAAGAAGACCCTAGAAGATGTGAAATATCTCCCTTGTTCTTGGATAGGCAGAATTAATATTGTCAAAATGACCATACTATCAAAAGCACTGTACAGATGTAATGCAATTTCAATCAAAATCCCAATGACATTCCTTATAGAAATATAAAAAGCAGTCACAAAATTTCTCTGGAAAAATAAGAGACCCATAATAGCTCAAGCAATCCTCAGCAAGGAGAGTGAAGCAGGTAGCATCCCTATACCAGACCTTAAACTATACTGCAGTTGAGCAATAGTAACAAAAATGGCATGGTATTGGCACCAAAATAGACTTGTAGAGCAAGGGTACAGATTAGAGGACACAGAGACAAACCCACATAAATACAGTTATCTTCTATTAGACAAAGGCACCAAAATCATATATTGGAGAAAAGATAGCCTCTTCCACAAATGGTGCTGGGAAAACTGGAAATCCATATGCAGCAAAATGAAACTAAACCCCTATGTCTCACGATGCACAAAAATCAACTCAAAGTGGATCAAGGACCTAGGAATTAAACTAGAGACCCTGAACCTAACAGAAGAAAAAGTAGGCCCAAATCTTCATCATGTTGAATTAGGCAATAACTTCCTTAATGAGACTCCTATTGCACAAGAAATAAAATCAAGAATCAATAACTCCAATCAAGAATCAATAAGCTTCTTTTCAGCAAAAGAAACAATCAGTGAAGTGAATAGAGAGCATACAGAATGGGAACAAATTTTTATCACACGTACATCAGATAGAACACTAATCTCCAGGATATATAAAAACTCAAAAATCTTAACACCAAAAAATCAAATAACCCAATCAATAAATGGGCCAAGGACCTGAACAGACACTTCTCAGAAGATGATATAAAATCAATTAACAAATATGTGAAAAAATGTTCATCATCTCTAGCAATTAGAGAAATGCAAATCAAAACTACTCTAAGATTTCACCTCACTCCAGTCAGAATGGTAGTTATCAAGAATACAAATAGCAATTAAATGTTGGCGAGGATGTGGGGAAAAAGGCACATTCATACATTGTTGGTGGGACTGTGAACTGGAGCAACCTATCTGGAAAGCAGCATGGCAATTCCTTGGAAAACTTGGAATGAAACCACCATTTGACCCAACTATCTCACTCCTCATTTTATACCCAAAGGACTTAAAAACAGCATACTACAGGGACACAGCCCATATTGACGTTTATAGCAGCACAATTCACAATTGCTAAGTTGTGGAACCAACTTAGATGCCCTTCAGTGGATAAATGGATAAAGAAAAAATTATATATATATATATATATATANATATATGACATTTGCAGGTAATAAATGGAGTTGGAAGAATATTATGCTAAGTGAAGTAATCCAATCCCAAAAAAACCAAATGCATAATGTTTTCTCTTATATGTAGATGCTGATCCATAATGGGGATGGGGGGGGTGAGCATGGGAGTAATGGAGGAGCTTTAGATAGGGCAAAAGGGAGGAAGGGGAAGGCAGGAGGCATGAGATGGACATCATTACCCTAAGTACATGTGTGAAGACACGAAAGTTGTGATTCTACTTTGAGTACAACCAGAGACATAAAAAATTGTTCTGTATACATGTACTATGAATTGAAATGCATTATATTGTCATGTATAACAAACTAGAATAAATAAATATTTTTTTAAAAAAGAGGACTTGATTAGAAGGAGCTTACAAAGGGGGGGCTGTCATGAGTCTACTTGTGTGAATGGAGATGGATGGGGAGGTTATATATGATTTTGTTTGTATGAAGTTCATGCCCTCCCTTTGAAAATATGCATGCAAATGATTTGAAGATGGTAAATCCACATCTCCCAAAAGCCTGAATCCCCAAGTACCCAGATCAAAAATGAAGCTATCTATGAACCTTAGGTTAATTCAGACTAAGAAAATATTCAAGGTGACAACAACCAATATTTTATTAAGTAATAAGAAAACAGCTATCATCTATCAATAGCCTGTCAGGTGTCTGACAATGTCTAAGAAGACCCAACCAGTGTACAAAGTTCTCGTTTGTATAATAAGGATCAAAGAGATAAATAGCCTTTTCAGGGTAACACAACTAGAAAGAGATGAGACAGCAATTTGAACCTAGTTTTGGCTCCAAAATTCAAGTTCTTTCCATTTTTGAGCAGAGGAAGACTAACTATCCCAGAATCATCCTTTCTTACTCCTTAATATGCAAAATGTACTGAAACACTGCAGTAACACACAGCCCTAAGAAATTCTAGGCATAGTCTAGAACCCGGACTGACTACAGATGCCCATGTCAAGACCCAGTGTTCATAACAGATAATGGAGGAGAGATCCCAAAATCCGCAGTTTAAAAATCCAGTTAAAAGTTGGGCTGCTGTCTATGATGTTTTTTATCACTTTGCATCCCCATTCCCTAGAACTGAAATTAAAATGTAAAGGGAAAGATAGTCCAAATCTACATTTGAAATCTATGGTCTTTAATTATAATTAGAGATTTGATTTCAAAAGTTTAATTTTTCCTTAGTGAAAAGAGGACTCTAATTTGCAAAGGAAAAGACTGAACTGGAAACTTGACATCTAAAAACATGACAAAGAAAACTCTTTCTGCAGGAGAGCTACAAACAATTCTCCAAGTGCCTCTCAAACTCCTCATTTAATTAACAGGGATGATTTCTTCCCCGTAAAAAGGCAGAAATGCTGCCATTTCTCCTTTCTCTTTATCTACGCAACTGGGTACCCTGGGGCTTCAACTCAGGACTTTGAAAGTAGGCCGGTGTTAATAACCTCCAAGGCCTGCCGGGTTGGTTAGCAGGAGAAATGTGATTACTAAGAGCAACTCTATCAGGCCAAGCCACACGAGAGGAACCAGCAATGTTCAGAAAGCACAGAATGGAAAAGTCTGAACATTTTCCATGTTAGAGCCTCCAGCACTGGATGCATAGTTTCTTGACAGAAAATAATATTGGATTAATGAATTGTGTGAAATAGCCAAGTGAGCTTTACTTAATGGGAAGATAAATGAGATGTTTCTTCATCTTCCTTTTCAGTATTCGTCCCTATCTTTCTTTCTTTGGCCTTTACTTAATCCTATTCCTACATATTTTTACTTGTTCTCGTCCAAGACTATTGTAAATTCTTCCCTTTTTGAAGAATTTCCCATTCCTGGTTTCCGTAGATCCTAACTTGCACTACGTCTTTGCTAGAACAACTGTTTGTGCATTATTTGTATTTATTTATTGAGTCTTCTCTTCTTGGTTTTTCTTACCTAAAATGTGACTATGGAGGGCTAAACTGACATAGGAAAAATATGTCCTCTGAGATAAAACACCACCAGGAAGGTCCTGGCTACCACCATCTCCTCCCCAAAATAAATTTGTCCCCAAGTTCTTGCTATAATTCTCTCTGGCAATTTGGGAGCAGAAAAAATTCTGGGAAACACATCAGGATTAGAACACATCACAACAGATACATTTAGGCAGGCTTATTTTTGCCTGGGTATGTTTTGACCGCTATAGTAAACTAAGAGTCTGGGGCTCTTGGGATTCCTATGCACAGCCTGACCAGGATGGGTGAGCCACATCAAAATGTACTCAACATGAGCTTTTTTCACTCTGTCTTCCTCTCCAGCCAAATTCACTAACCTATTCTAAAGTTATTACTCCAACTGGATGGGCTAAGTGACATTAAGCAAGCCATTGTTGTTTCTGAAATATTAAGCCCTTGGCTGATTCTGATGAGCTATGAGAACTGAAGAATATTCAAAGAGACCTGTCAGTAAGATGGTTTTTGTTGGATTATGTGGGTCTTGTCTAACTTGGAGATGAATGCAATGGAATGCCTCTTCATCTAAGTTATTTTAATCTGTATTTAATATCTTCTAGAACTCAAGTGAAAATTTAAGTAAACAAGGAAGTCTTTCAAGTATGACTTCAACAGAAAAGATACATTCCATTTGTAAGAAAGTACCAAGAAATAACTTATGCCTAATATCTGATAAGAAGAGCAAACAAAGTTGTTTCTTTAAAATACTTTCTGATAAATTTTCATCTTGATTTATGCCTTTACTTTTTCACTGGTATGATTGACACTAAGCATTCAGAGAGACCCACTTCATCTGCAAATAAATTCTTTGGGAATAAAAACATGAGCATGGATTAAAACTTGCACGGCCACTAGATTCTAGTGCACTTCAGGCATCTTTGGTAAAGTTTTATGTATCTGAGACTTGTGTTCCTCAATTTGTGTGGTGGCCTTAGATATTATGTGGCCCATTCCAACTTCTAATTTCTATATGATTTTCAAAGTCCAATGTCCTGTAGAACTGAATGAAACCTCTTTTATGCACTACATTTGTATATAGTTTGAGTATCTTCCAAGGGTTTGTATGTTGAAATTTAATCCCCACTGTGATAGATTCAAAGACAGAAACCGAATCAGATCATGCTGTTTAGAAGTAGAGCTTTTGAGAAGTGATGAAGATTAGATAAGATCACCATGATGGAGCCCCCTTGATTGAATGCTGGGGCTTTATAAGAAGAGGGAGAGAGCAGGGCACCCTGGCACAGGGAACATTCCCGGTTATTAAAAATAAGTTAATATAGCTTGTATTTCTCTGTTTTCTGTTGTTTAGAAGATAATACTACAATGGGTTAATCGTGAAAAAAAGATTTTATGGTCCAAGGTTGAGGCCTACACCTGCTGATTGCCTTCTTGCTAACAAAGTCTCAAGGCCATGCAGGGAATCAAATGGCAAGACACAAGGAATGCTTGTGGAACATATGTTCTGTTATATCCTCCCTCCCCGAGCCTCTCTTTTTAGCAGTACTGGGCACTGAACTCAGGGTACTTTACCACTGAGCTGCATCCTTAGTCCTTTTTTATTAGTCCCTAACTTTCTTGGGCTGATCTCAAACATGACATCCTCCTGTCTCAGCATCCTGAGTCTCTGGGGTTACAGGCATGTGCCAGGGTGCCCTGCTCTCTCCCTCTTCTTATAAAGCTTCCAGCATTCAATCAAGGGGGCTCCGTCATGATGATTTTATTTAATCCTCATCACTTCTCAAAAGCTCCACCTCTAAACAGCATGATCTGATTAGGTTTCTGTCTTTGAATCTATCACAATGGGAATTAAATTTCAACATATGAACCCTTGGAAGATACTCAAACTATATACAAATCTAGTTCAGAAAAGAGGTTTCATTCAGTTCTACAGGACATTGGACTTTGAAAATCATATAGAAACTAGAAGTTGGAATGGGCCACATACTATAAAGTGAATGACATCACTTTACCAACTTGACTAGATAAACTATGGCAATGTTGAGATCCCTGAAACCCTGATTTCATATACATTGTGTAACACACACATAATCCTAAACATGTTTATGATTTTACAATATCTACTGCATTTTTAAAAATCAATTCAAAGCCCAAATATGTTGAAGCCTATGTACTTATGTATGCTTAGAATTCCCATTAAATTGCAAAATGAATGCAAATTGTATATTAATCCATTCTATAAAATAACTCTCTCTTCTTTAAAAAAAAGTCCTTTCCATATTGAAAGAAAAATTGTATACTTCTGTGTTTTTATTTGCTTTGCCCTTGTCAAGATTTTACTATGAATTTTTAAAGAGTAATTTAAATTACAAATGTAGTCCATGTGTTCAAACACAAAGTGGTAAAAGAAAAACCCAATGTGCCATTGGAATAGTTTGATTTGAAATATGGGATAATACATAATCAAAAACCAGTACTGACTACAAGACTATTTTCTAAGGAGCTGCAAAAATTGTGAGCCTTTTCCATTTTCGGAGATTTGATAAGAGTAAATTGATTTTTCCAAGAATCATCATTTCATTTCACTTAAATATATATCCTACCAATGAAGGCCAAACAGCAGCTTACGTCAATGTTGCACTTCAGATTTTTCTGCAAAAATGAAAATGTTTTTAATTAGAAAATGTCATATCCTCATGTTCTAAGCATTGATTTTTTTTTGTCCTCTATGGTAGCAAACATGAGGACTTAACTTTATAGATTTTATATAATATTTCACTTCTTTAGAAAAAAAAATCAAAGTCCTTACATAGCCTACAAGGCTTTACGTGACCTACCCTTACTTCCACCCCAATAGCCAACCTTGACTCCAACCATTCTTCCTCTTGCTTTTCTCCTGCCAGTCACTCTTCCATGCTCTTCCTCCTACACTAAAACACTCCCCTATGTTAAGGCCTTTGCAATACTGTTTCTTATCTAAAGTATTTGTCTCCTGAGAGCCATATAACTCACTCATCAGTTCATTCAGTTCCCTGCTCAATGTTACCTCAAAGAAGTCAGTTCTCCTACCTCAAACCTCCCTTCTTTCATTCCATCACTCTCTCTGTTCTTCTGAACATAGATGTTTCTAAAATATTTGAAATGTCTGGATAAGTGCTATAAGGAAGCCTCGGTGGCCAAGATTAAACAATTCTTTCAAGTTTCAGGGACATCTTGATGCCAGCCCTTGACCTGGGTCTGGAAGGATGAATAGAAACCCAATGGGCAAAAGTCAACATACAAAACAACCAGTGGTTTGGGAAACTGAAGTATAGAAAAAAAGAGGATAAGCAATTGGAGATGCACTTTTTCTGCCTTGTGACTAAACCTGGTCACTGAGAAGAAATTGGGTGGTTTTTAACTCTGAAGAAGAGCTGATTTGCAACAATATCTGAAGTTTTGTAAACACTTCACAGATAAAAATGTCTGGAGGAAACATGTGGGACAGGTAAGGATGAAGTTCAGAGGCGATTTAGTAGGCAAACTTAGTCATGTGAGTGAGTCATGATGGGATTTTGAACTTAGGCTGTATAATACAGGCTGGTAAAAAAAAAAAAGGATGACTTTCGCTTATTACAATATCAGCAGTAATGACAATTCTATATAATAACCTGTAGTAATTTAGAATAATTTTCTTTATATAATTTGCTTAACACATACAATATGCAAAGAAATGAAATAAATAAATATAGAAAAATATGTCATCCATTGGACAATTTATTACATTCTCTAAGAGATAGCAGATGAATTGTGATGATTTCACTGGGCATAACTGTACCTTGACATTGTAACCACTGGAATACATACTAAAAAATGTTTCTAAAGCTTTTGGATTCCCATGAGACAAATACATCTGAAAAGTCTCACAAGTAATACATGGAAAATAACTCTAAGCAGTATATAGGGAATCTGATGAGTAGAAAAGGCTGTTCACAGCAAGATGAATACACAGTATTAAACTTAAATCAATAAAATTCTCTCTAGACTCAAGCACTATCTGGTCTTCACTTGGGTGGTAAAACTGAATGATGAAACAAACCATTTCATCACCCTGCCACATAGTGATATAGAGTTATAGCCCAAAGAAGGAGTTTTTAAAATATTAGAAAGTTTTCTCATGCTTAAAATAACAATATCTAATAGGATTGTACCCAAATATACTTTTTTAAACACATTTACTTATTTTATACTATACTACAGCTTCTCTGTTTATGGATTTAAAGAATACACAGACTACATTTGCGTGTATTAGTATATCATTTCCCAGCTCCAAACCCATCTTCTTTTCCCTGTACAGATTGCATTAAATCTTTACCAGTTGTCTCGTTGTTGAGCACAGTCGACCAAGAGGGACACTGCCAGGCTAGAGAGGAAAGGAGGGATTTTTCAGAGGTCATAGCAGCCAGTGAACTGGTATTTTATAAGCAGGTACCCTCCATTAAGATTACCAAGGCGAGGTGGCTCTCAGGTTGTCACGGCAAGATGTCCCCATTGAACTCCATCACTACAGTAGTGAGTGGCATATCCACTGGCAACCACACCCTCTCCTCAAAGGCTGGAATCTGACTCTTACTCCAAATTCCTTCCTTGTTCACTCTTCCCTTTGCCCTTGCAATAGCAGCCCTCAGGATCGCAGTCATACTCTACAGATGCTACTTCTGTACATTTTAGTGTTCTCTTTTAAAAATGCTTCATATCAAATTTTTCCTATTCACCTTACCGAATCCTGATATGTTTGGCAATATGTCGGATGGATATTTATTGATCTATCTCAATTTAGGAAATTAAAACACATATTCTGCAAAAAATATATATAAGAAATTTGAATATGTATACTCATTAATCCAGTAATCCACTAATAAGATATTATCCTACAAAGTCAATTATGTAAATCCCCAAATATTAATGCACAAGAATATTTTCATCAAAGTTGAGAACAAAATCAGATTAAAACCAGTTCAAATACAAATGGAGACATTATTGAAGTACACTTAAGTGTCACAAAAGCCAAGTGCAGCTGCAAAGGATTCATACAAACTTTAACTGCTAACCAGCAAATTGCCAAAGCAAAGGCATCCCACAAAAGTTAGATCATTCATACCCACAACCTGAGCTCTCAGCTCTTGTTCTGCTCTTTTTGTTTCTTCTTACCATAGCACTCCAACATGCTACATGACACTCAAACCACGAACTGTTTATTGTCTTTCTCTAAAATGTGAATTCCAAAAAGGCAGAAATCTTTGTTTTATTCACTGATGAATCTAAAACAACCAGGACAATGATGCACACAATAGGTATTCCATGTGTCTGCTCCACTGTTATATCTATGAACTATTTTTTCTTAATCTTCAGCTTACACAAGGTCAAATATGTGTCTCCTATAATCATGCCAAATATTATGTACAGTTGTCTAAGCAATCAAGCCTGAGTCAGATCCATTCTCTGGATTTACCAGCCAATGTGCAAGAAATATTTGGACAAAGAAACATGTTGAAATGTACAAGAACTGCATCATCAAACTCCATTCTGTGGGAAATTCTACTGATCAAATTTCCTAGGTTCTTCAACAGAATCACTGTGAGAAAATGAAAGGAATGGAAGAGGCAAAGCCAAATGTTAAAAACCTTAAAATACATGTTAATTATATTTTCTTTCTTTTTTTTTGTGTGTGTGTGTGTGCGTGTGTGTGTGCACTAGGGATCAAACCAAGGAACACTTTACCACTGACCTATATTTCCAGCGCTTTTTATATTTTATTTTGAGACAGGGTTTTTCTAAATTGCTGAGGCCTAGAATTTGAGATCCTCCTTCCTCAGCCTACCTAGTTGCTAGAAATATAGGTATTTGCCACTGTGCCCAGCTGATACGTCAAATTTTTTAAGCATAGACAAAACTATAATGTCTATGGACACATGTTTCAGTGATAAAACTATAAATACGGAAATTCAAGGAAATCGTCAAAGTCAGAATAATGGCAAGAAGGAGGGAGTTATAACTGGGTTGAGGCAGATGAAAGCAGCTGCTCATATAGATGGAAGAGCTATATATCTTTGCCTGGTGAGGATTACCTTATAATGATTCATTAAGCCATAGATCTGACTTGGATAACTTTCTATATCTGCATTTCATTTTGCAACAAAAATAGTTTAAAATGTAAAGAGAGTGGACATAAAGTTAGACTTTTCTTCTTTAGGAAGACAGGCTCCAGAGGGGTGGGAGTGAATAATAAGTTGCTACAGGAAGAGAGAAGAAAAGCAAAGTGAAATATTATATGCACAAGTTATAAGATATGAGAAACATAAAATTTCCCAGCCTCACAATTTTGTCTTGCCCAACCCATACCCTTTTTCAGAATCTATTGTGTTATCCATGGGCTGAAGCCCTATGTGGGCTGAAGAGTGAAATGAACCTTCCAAACCAGATTTCTAAGGATAGTTTATTACACTGCTATGGTTTGGATATGTGATGACCCCCAAAAGCTCATGTGTGATATGATGCAACAATGTTCAGAGGAAAAATGATTACATTATGAGACATGTAACCTAATCAGAGGATTAATCCAGTGATATTGTCTGTGGTGAGCAGAGCTGTCTCTTTGCTTCCCGGCTCTTATGAACAGAGAAGATTTTCTCCACCACTGTCATGATGTCCTGCTTCACCTCAGGCCCAGAGCTACAGTCATTTATGTGTAGACTGAACCTCTGAAACCAGAAGCCAAAACAAATTTTCCTCCTCTAAATTGTTCTTGTCAGTCCTTTGGTCACAACAACAAAAAACTGACTAAAATGTAGACTATCTTATTTTTTTTTAGATATCAGATGTAATAATGCATAATGGAGAAATTAAAATGTTAACAATACTGGAGATACAGGTTAACTGGATCATCAAAACTAAAGTTTCCTGGAAAGAATTAGCAGAGGTGTTATTCATTGGTTTCTAAGCCAGCAAAATAGTTTATAATTGCTTATAAGGAAAATCACCTCATCACTCTCAAGTAATGAATCATAAAATAATATCTCAAATTCAAAGAATGATGCAAATTAACTCAAATTAACATAATTTGCCCTGAGTGCTCAAAAGCAAAAATTTCTCTTTTAATAGTTTTGTCTTCTCTTTTCCCATAGTTCCCCCCACCCTCCAAACCCT
Organism: Marmota marmota marmota; assembly: GCF_001458135.2. Lineage (NCBI taxonomy): Eukaryota > Metazoa > Chordata > Mammalia > Rodentia > Sciuridae > Marmota > Marmota marmota. The sequence goes on from NW_025999900.1 coordinate 14,957,567, forward strand.
CCAAACCCCACTGGATACTCGTTTCTCTTCTCAATTGATCACCTACCTCAACCATGGATACCAAGTAGCTAACTAGAACAGAGGGTGAAATGGAGAGTAGGGTCAGGCAGGGAAGGATCCTAAGCATAAGTGTGGTACAAATAAAAGTATATATTTTAAATATTAACTTTCCAAAATTATAAAGAATGAATTGGAGAAGGAAGGAGGCACAAGGATAGGTACACTGGAAGACTGATGAAGAGGACAGCCCAAACTATGCCAAAGACCAGGTCTCGTAAAACCAGACAATTGGGATGAACTCAGCCTATTAAGACCCATGCTTCTAGGGGCTGGGGCTGTAGCTTAGTGGTAGAGCGCTTGCCTTGCTGGTATGAGGTACTGGGTTCGATCCTCAGCAACACACACAAATAAATAAATAAAGATATTATGTCCATCTACAACTAAGAAGTAGTTTTTAAAAAGACTCACATTTCTAAAACATCCTGGTATAGAATTTGAAGGAGAGTTAACCACCTCTGCTCAGCTTACCTAGTGAGGAGCAAATCTGAAAGGAATCTCTGTAAAGAAACACTTAACTAAAACTAATCTAACCACGATGTCTCTTTAATGATTCAGAGCTTCTCTATCTGTGACAATAACTAAAACTCATCATTATAAAATCAATCCCTACTATAGGTGTGATTTGCAGAAATGTGATTCCAGACTTCAGGTAAAGAAAATTCTGAATAAACAACTGCACACAAAAAATACTTTATTGTATTTTCTTTCTATTTTCCTTTCCTTCTTTTTCTCCAGTAAAAATTAAAATACTTACGGAGAATCTAAGTCTTCCAAAGCAAATAAAATGACACTAAAAAAAGCCTAACAACATTTTCCAAATCTAGGACACATGCTGTTTTAAAAATATATTTCGTCATAAATAAATATATTGAGCACATTAATAAATGCCTCTTTCGAAAGCTCTTCATTCACATGGACTTATATCACCATTCAGAAAATAAAAAACTATTGAGAATTTGAAAAGTAAGCATAATTAAGTCCTCTACAAGTTATTCTGCATTTTTTCAAGGTTATTTGTTCTTATAAAACATATATAAATATGCATATCTTGTCTCTGAGTCAGACTCATTTCAATGTCCTGAAGCAAAAAGAAATAGGAAAGTCATAAGAGACCTTCAGATACCAGGGCCTGAATGAAACTTGAACACCATCTGTAAGTATGTGCCATTAAGTGATTTAATGTTTTCTTAATGCATGGATTGCATTTATATCTGTCTTTAAGGCATTTATTTCTAGCTGCAAGACTTGCCAGCAGCCAAAGCAAACTGTGTACAGTAGGCCCTGTGGTTAATCCACTTATCTGCAAAAGCTGAATCCCTTTGGTACCATGGTGCTTCAAGAAACAAAGTGTTTTTGTGAGGAAGACCAGACAAATATAACCCTGTTCTTACCATTGTACTAACAGGACAGAATTCAACTGATTATTATCTGGAACAAGTTTTTCTTTACAAATACACTTTGGGGTACATGAGAATTTTCAGTCTCCCCAGAAAAAGTATCATAGGCAGATAAAGAAGTAGAACATGTACCTTAAAATTTATGTTTCAAAGATTAAAAAAAAAAACACCTTTATGCAACCAATTATCAAATTTATAGGGCTTACTCTATTCAGGAAAGTGGGCTTATATAAATTTAAACATGCTCTCTTTTCTAGTTTCAGTGTTTTGTTATTGACTTAGCAGTCATTGAGATTAAAATTGGATACTTTCGGGAGACTTCAACACACCTCTCTCACCAATGGACAGATCTTCCAAACAAAAGTTGAATAAGGAAACTATAGAACTCAATAACACAATTAATAACCTAGACTTAATTGACATATATAGAATATAC
>NW_025999900.1:14961805-15033198 GCF_001458135.2 Marmota marmota marmota
CCGCAAAAAAAAAAAAAAAGTGGCATATACACACAATGGAATTTTACTCAGCAATAAAAGCGAATAAAATCATGGCATCTGCAGGTAAAGGGATAGCATTGGAGAAGATAACACTAAGTGAAGTTAGCCAATCCCCCCAAAAAATGCCGAATGTTTTCTCTTATATAAGGAGGCTGATTCATAGTGGGGTAGGCAGGGGGACCATTGGAGGAATAGACGAACTCTAGATAGGACGGAAGGGTGGGAGGGGAAGGGAGGAGGCAGGGGGTTAGCAAGGATGGTGGAATGTGATGGAAATCATTATCAAAAGTACATGTATGAAGACAAGAATTGGTGCCAACATACTTTATATACAACCAGAGATATGAAAAATTTGCTGTATATGTGTAATAAGAATTATAATGCATTCTGCTGTCATTTATTTTTAAAAAGTCAATTAAAATATTTTTTTAAAAAGTATATCAGTTAATACAAGGTATAACCAAAGTTTTACCTGAACATGACTCATTCATACAAATTCATTTCAATAATATTTATTCTATATGCAATTTCTTATATTAAGCACTATGAGAAATTTAAAATAAAATACAATCTTTAAAATCTAGAGTAAGAGGTTGGATTATAATCAGTAAGGAAATGTATGAAAAAGATTCAGCTTAAATTATTTTCTACAAACAATGGTAGCAAATTGAAAAATTCATAGTCTAATGATTTCTAAAATCTCTTCACATTTTTAGTATTTTATATTTATAAATAAAAAGTATCCTCAAGGTTGGAGGCGTGTCTCAGTGATAGAGCATGTGTAGGCCCTGTTTTTAATCTTCCGCTCTGGGTAGTTGTGGGGGGGATGGTAGAGGAGGATAGTATTCTTCATATTAGAAGTGGAAAAAAAATAGTTATTGTGAGTATATGCTAAACTGGGTAAATTCTTCAAAGCCCCATTATTTAGAAATTCAATGGAGATTTAGTTCATAAAATGCTCATATCAATTGGTAATTCACTGGGCCCATTTGATGGATATTTAAGGAAAAACAAATTTTCTAGAACCTTTGTCTTAAGACTCCAATATACATTTGAATTAATATATATACATATATATATTTGAAATTTATTTGAACTAATATATAAAATATATTATATATTGCACACAATATTATATATTCACACAATAATATTTAACATTATTAGTATATTCATATATATTATGGATATTTTAATCAAAAATTAGCATTTCAGTTAAAGTATCTATATCAAACAGGAATATTAAAAGTGATTTTACCCCATAGACCCTGAAAATTATTTTGAATAAGAATTTGGCAAAAGCCAAATGATACAAATTAGAAGCAAAGATCTGTTCAACTTTCTGCATCATGATTTTCTCAACTGGGTAGGGAACATTAGGCATGCTTGTTTTCTGTACCTCCTTTGAACTTGATATTCAGTAGAATGCTGATGCAGACAAGAGAAGTATATCTTTGAATTTAAATCAATCAGGAGAAAATAAAACACTCTCCATGTTTATTTTTTCTATATGGTCTGTCAAAAATACTTAGTTATATATAGCTATACACATCTATATTCTATACCTGTAATAGTAAAGATTTATTACTGATATTCCTTGAAACTCAACAAAATATTTGTCCAACCAGTGCTTAGTCACATCGAACAGGATAGTTTCCTCTGTGTAATTTTCTACTAATACCAGTTGTACTGTGAGATTGAGATTCTAGGAGTGTCACTCTTCCCACAAGCACATCATTAAGACAACCTCCAGGAAACTGACTCACTCAAGAAAGTTAACAGAAAAAAGAAAACTGCCAACAACAACAAAAAGGAATGTATTTTGTGTCTACAAACTGGTTATCTGCCTGGATCTCTAACCATTTCTATGAATGCTTAATTTTAAAATTTAAGTCATCTTTACAAATTTTAAGCATTCTAATTTTAACACAAATAACAGAGAGACTACAGATACCCTTAAGTACATACATTAGTAACTGCACTGAATCAAACACTTCTCCATCCTTAGAAACAAGCCAAAAGTCTAATAAGGAAAAGAAATGCTGTCTAGAAAAAATAATCATGGTGAATCTCTTCTATTTTTTGGCAAGATTAATTGGGGTAGATTCAATTGGTTCATCTTGTTTTGGAGAGACATCTTTTTCTATTTTTGTCAAGGAAAAGAAATTATTTTATTTGAAGTAGCAAGCCAGCTATTTTTTATACTAATTTTTTAAAGACATCTAATCGACCTTTCCTGAAATGGATTGTCTAAACTGATAAGGTTATTTCTTGGTTTAGGCAGGTATATTATATATTAAGTTAATTTTCATGTAAACTCAAAGCATTATGTATATGGCTGCCTGAAAGGAGACAGTCTGAGTGGACTTTGTTATTCACATTAGTAATACTTATTTTGAACACTGAAGGTTTAGCCAGAGGCATCCTTTTCTGAAGATCTTATCAGGTTTAATAACACATATAATCAATAATTTTGAACAAATTTTCTATTTCAATTCTGAAATGCCATCTTAATAATGAAAGAATTTCTTCAATGAACCAAAGTAAGGAAAATGTAGACTGCAAACAAGAGTTCTTACTTCAAGATTAAACCAAAAATTTCACATAACTGGTAAATAGAGCTCAACAGAGAATTTCTGAACATGGGCTCAAAAGAAGACTAAAGTTTAACAGGGCCTGGGGATGTGGCCCAAGCAGTAACGGGCTCACCTGGCATGTGTGGGGCACTGGGTTCGATCCTCAGCACCACATAAAAATAAAATAAAGATGTTGTGTCCACCGAAAACTAAAAAATAAATATTAAAAAATTAACAGATTTCTAATGTTATAAAGGAAAATTTTCATTTTAATAAAAAGGGCCACAAAATAAGTCTTTTAGAATCACACAAACTCATAACTGCTTTTTTCACCTTGGAGGATTTTTATATTTCAGTTATACTGACCCACAAACAGAATCTTTCCCTGTTATGTATACAATTAATAAAACAATTTCCAGCATGTTGTTTTATGATCATTAATATAAATGAATGAAATACAAACAGGGTGGATGATTGATTTTGGAAGCTGATAATTATAAAAACACTGGTAGTTTTATTTTATGCAATAAAAAGGGGGGAAATAAACAGGTTCCATGATAAAGGAAATTCATCCAATCTAGTATTTCTTTCATTATTTTTAACTTGAAAAATTAGACTCAAAAAAAAAGCAAATATAATCTGGAATTAAAAGTAAGTTTACCATTAACTACACGAATAGTGACCAAGTTTTAACAATTCTAATTACTTGCAGCTTTTGATAATTCTAAGAAGTACTTGACCATAACTAATCTATAATAATAATAGCAATTATATTATCTAAGATCCTGTTTTTAAAATTAACAAAAGCACTAGTATTATCCTATCAAAGGTGATCAGAAACAAGCTCTTATACCTCTAGCTTTGTGAAGGCAACATGGTTTGGAATTACTCTGATAAAAATCAAATTTGCCCAAAGCATGTTTAATCTAAACATGAAATGTCTCAAAGCTGAGCAACTATAAGGTGAGCCAAAAATAAAGTAACTAGAGATAGAGAGTAGCCTACTTTCTTCCTTAAAGTAGAGAGACTGGGAAAAATCTAATTACTGATCTGTTTCAACTCTGAGGTTTTATCTTTAATCCACTAGAAGTTAAAAAGCAATGCATCAAAACTATATGCCTGTGGGGGAATAAAATGTTGCTATGGAAAACCCCCTGGATTTACTTCCATATGTTTAAAGCTTAGCTTTTATTCTTTTTTTGCTTTTTTTGATCCTCTAAGACTTGCTACACTGGAGATTTACAAGTTCTATTTTATTGTAGTGATTTTGAAAAGCACATATAAGAGATACTTGAATAAAACCCATTTAATGTTCATACAATTAAAAAAAGTAAGAATAATATTAGCCAAATTATATTGTTATATTGTGTGCATGTAAAATATGTAAAAACAAATTCCACCATTATATGCAAACATAATGCACCAATAAAAAACATAAAAAAATAAATAATAATAAAATTATTTCTTGGAGGACATATTTTTCTTTGTAAGTGAAAGGAAAAGAGAAGGTATGAGGGAAGATTTAGGACCCCCCCCCCAAAAAAAAGAGTAAAAATAAGACAAAAGCAAACATAAATAAAAATAGTTCTTACCTTTTTCCCATCCTATCCTTCTCATCAACTATTCCTTCCCCACGTGTGCCTTGCGTTCCCTAACACAGTATTACTGACCTTTCCCTCAACTGTTCTTTCCCTCCTCTGTACTTCTGTCCATGGCTACCAACTTAAATGGCCTCCATCTTTGGTTAGACTCAGCAGAAATCCATTTCCCTAATCTCAACAGCTTTCTAATTCCCAAACACATACCAGATGCTCTTTCATCTCCTGAACCCTTTAACCTTTTATATCTTTATAACCTTTTTTTTAAAATATTTATTTTTTATAACCTTTTATTACAGAAATTTTTATCCTATTATGGTATGTATTATAGGTCATACATTGCTCAATGACAGGTACCTTCTGAGAAATGTGTCTATGTCATGTGAACATCATGGAGTGAGCATACCCAAACTGAGATTGCTACAATGTGGTGTATGTAACATGTTATGGGACCACTGTCATGTCTGCAGTTTAGCACTGACTAAAAGCTCTTACGTAGTGCATGACTGAATGTGTGTTTGCCATAACCTTGCCCTCACTGGCTACAGCTTCCTAGAAGGCAATAATCGATGATCACAATCACTTTTGTATCCCCTGCCATGCTCAGAAAAATGCCTTTACTTGTAGTAGTTACTTAATATTCATTAATTAATAAGCTCTGAATTTTTTCCCTAATCCTTTGCTTTTATTTTTAAGACAAAAAACAGTTGTTGGGTGTGTTTTAAGCTCTCTGTATAATTTCTGTCACCTAAACTTATTGCACAAAAGGACTGGTGAAATGTTAGTCACTTTCTACTATTGAGTAGACAAGGAAAAGACAAGAATGGAACAGATCCAGCACCACACAGGCATCCCTATTTTTATACATAAAAAACTTAAATAAAAAAATAACTGTTCTTCTAAGCCACAAAGTCTTTAAGGATGAGGAGTATATCTTTACTCTGCTTGTCTCCTTCAAGATCCAGTAGAATATCTAGTATCCCCAAGATCCAGTGAATTATTTACTAAATGGATAAACGAATGAATAAATAATAAGGTAGGGCTATTATAGTACTTTCTCTTTATATTGTGTAATTCCTAAATCCCTAGAACTATTAACAAATATTAGGTTCAGAGATTTTATCTGCCCAGGATTTCCCAAAGAGCTTTTTGTCAGGGTTACAGAGCTTTAACCTACATATGAAAGCAGAAAAGTTGATACTCACTGATCATCCTTGGACAGAATCATAACCCTCAACTAAATTAGTATCTCTATTCCCAGGTTCTCTGGCCTCTAGGTAACCTGGGAAGAGAGTAAATGCAACAGAGAAACTATTTTGTAATCAATTTCCCAGATATTTTCCATCTTCCCACTTGTTGATGGGCCTACAAACTTCATGAGTTCCTCAAATTAGCCTAGAGGTGAAGGAGAATGACTAAAGGCAGTCCTTCATTCACTCCTTCCCCAATATGATACACCTGGCTTTATCTCCTTCTCTGGACCATCTGCACTCTTCTCAGGCTGCCCGTTTTGTTTTCCCCTTCAAAAATCTACATCATTGCAATAGCAAGATTCTTAAACAGAAGGACAGTTTTATAGAATGAATCTCAACACAACAAAGTGAATATATATTATAACATCTAAGTCAATCGCTTCCTTCTAAAGAAGGTAAAAATAATGTTAATCACTGTTAGTCTCACTAAGTCCACAAGGCATAAGCAAAACTAAAATTGTATAAAGAGCCATGTGAAAATGTGGTGTTCATAACTTGAGAAAAAGTTTCTATAATCTATTACACTTTTACTTAGCAATTCATTTTAATGAGCTTATTTCTAAACAGACTGCTTCATAATATTTCTGGCAAATACTTCCAAAGAAATCACAGTACTTAAATTTTATTATTGTACCCTAATTTGGGGGGAATTGGTACTGGATTGAACTCAGGGGCACTTGACCACTGAGCCACATCCCCAGCCTTACTTTGTATTTTATTTAGGGACAGGGTCTCACTAAGTTGCTTAGCACCTCACCATTGCTGAGGCTGGCTTTGAACTCAAGATCCTCCTGCCTCAGCCTCCTGAGCTGCTGGTATTACAGGCATGTGCCACTGCAACCAGCTTGTACTTAGTATTATTACTAAGTCTAATTTATTTTATTTTTCTCATTCTAATTATTGATATGACAATGTAAGTTTTCCACTAAAAATTGCATGATTATCATTAGTAGTAGAGATAAAAATTTATGATCCAAGAACAAAAATAGGCAATCTCCTGTTCTTCTGAACATATGTTGGAAATTTGAATTTACATGGCTTTAAGATGGTGTCGTCCTACGAGAATTAAACATTGTATAATATTTTGGCACTATACAGGCTGGGGCAGAACTTCCCTTCTCAGATCCAAACAGCATGGTGACAGGAGTCTTTGAGGGCATGTGGGGTTATCAGAAATTGATGACAGTTGAAGGGACTGCCAGGCGTCTAAGGAACTGGAGGATTCTGATCTACCTTGTCCCTTTCTCATGGTCCCAGTATGATTTTGGACAGATGCTGGAGCTGTCCCCGGTCTTTACATTTCTACCAGCAGTCAGCATGCAGTGGGAACACAATGAAAGGAGGTTTTCCACGCTACTAAAACACAAACCAAGCACCTGTGGGGCCTTCACAACTCCTCAAACTTCAGTTAGTTGGGAAATAAGTAGGATGCAGAGAGCAGTACATGAAAAGGAAAATTAGGTTAGGTGAAAAAGCAGGGTATAAATATATAAGATCTCAGCCATTGGTGCCTAAAATGACCCCTATGATTGAAAAATAAAGAAGATTTGGATACAATTGAGAAAGCTTTGAAGGCAGCTAAAATATATATATATTTATATATATCTTTTTTCCCAGGATCAGAATCAGAGTACATGACAGATGGTATCTTGCAATTAAATTTCATCAGAAATGTGAAACAGCTTGATTCGGTGAATGAGACAACTGTGTACACATGAACTGTGTTTTGTGTGAGTGTGTGGGCTGTGTAAAAGACAAATGTTAAAGACAAATATTATAAACCATGAACATCTTCCCATGTCATTCTTTCATTAACTTATTCTTTTATGAGTCTCTAATATGGGCAAGGCATTTTTCTAATAATGGGCAGTTGAGAAGTGAATAAACAGATGAGAACAATGCCTATATGGCTGCCATTAAAGAATCTCTTTTGAGAGAGAAATATCTTCCCTTCTCTAAGAACTGTCTTCCTTTCTCCAGTTTATCTATGAGGCCATCCTAACCACAGCTAGCCAGAGACCTCCTATTCTTCCGGGATCTGATAAACTTGCACTCTGTACAGCTCATTCCATTCTTCGCATATGCTTCTTCCTTTTTATGTTTTTTTTTTTACTTTCTTATGTATGGGTGTTATAAGCAATGTTATAAGCAAAAATTATAATTTGTTTTATAACCTACACCTCACATATAGATTGACACAAAGTAAGGATCCACAAGTGTTGACAAGTGACAACAAAGTATAAAACAAAGTAAAAATTAAGTGAAATATATTTGATTTTTTGAAAAGCAAATTTCCTGTAATTCATGATTCATTGGCACAAATTTGTTGTTCTTGACTAGGACTCATCATATATGAAATAATTAAGGGTTTTTACATGGGATCCTAATACTAGTCAATCAACCAAATAAGTGACAGAAAATAGTAAATATGTAAATAGGACTAAAATACTTGGGTCCATTCCAATAATAAAGTCAATTAATAAAATACACTTGAAATAGTATGAAGGTAATAAAAAAGATTTTGTCTTTGGCGACAGTATTTATCAAATCAGGACTTGAGAGAGCCAGTTCTAGTTTTACCTCTGCTACCAACTGTTGGAAGCAATACGGCAGCTGGGCCCTGAGCATCCCTCCACATTCCCACATAGCCTGCCCAAAATGAAAGGCCAACTTATGGTCATTTGCCATGTTTGCAACAGATAGCCTTGAAAAATGAATGTCTCTCTCCAGATAAAGAGTTTGCTTGTTTCTGCTTGGTAAGAAGCAGTGAATCTTTTTTTTCTCCCCCACCCCAGTGGGAATCAAACCAGAGCCTCTCACCTGTTAGGTAAGTGCTCTGCCACTTAGCTCTACCCCCAGCCCAATCCCCTAAGTCTTAAACCTAGTGTTCCTCTCCTGCAATACAACCCACTGCTTGTGCAGTATCCACATAAGCTCACCTACGGGGAAAACCAACTCAAATTAATATGAAGATCTGGCCACTGCTTTTGTTGTGATTAACAGAGTCTTTTGTTTCTCATACAGGAGTATTACGTATTCTGCCAAAATCCATGAAGCAATAGAAAGCAAGCTTATTAGCTTATAAGTAGACAGTCCTGGCAGCAACCAGTTCAATGACTTTTGATGTTTCTCTCCCTCCTCACAATTTAAAATAGGAAATTTGAATTTGATTACCTCTCAAATTGCTTCCAAAAGTACAGCTTTGTGATTCCCCCAACCCTGAGGAAGAAGTAGTTTAAAAGAAGTAGTCTTCCCTCTATTTATCTATTACCAGTTCTGTCTTTCTTTAAAGAATTATATATTTTATAAAATTCCATTTATAGTTACTTAATTGCAGAGAGATGAGAAAAAAATAAGAGCAAATACACTACATATGGAGAACTTTTTCTTTTTTTAACTTTGGGTCTTTTTTATTTTATTATTTTATTTTACATTATATAACTTTTTCTATGATACTGATGTAATGATATACTCTTAGAAGAGAAAAAAAATAATTGTTGTAATATTTGAAGATAGCTTGGTTGGGACCATAAAATTAGTGATAATATGGTACTTGTCACTAATAATTTCAATTCCTAAATATATTTTTTTCTCCCTGTATTAGGCTAATATTAAGTAAAGGATCCTCTGAAGGCAGGTTTCTCTTCCCCACCCCATGTGGGACACAAGCTAAAATAATGACATTATGAGATGATACAGCCTTAGTCAGCCTCAGTCAGCCTCAGTCTGTGAGTAACCAGGTTATACAGAGCCTTCTGATTTATTGAACCCCTGATATAATCAAGAAATAAAATAGTGTTTTGGTTAAGCCACTAATATTTCAGAGCAAATTTATTGAGAGAATATAATCTAGCTCACCTAACAATTCAGAATTCCTGCCAGGAGCAGGGTACTGTCATAATAAAATTCTATGTCATTGGCTTAGTCGTCACATAGCAAAGAAGAAAGAAAACCAATATCAAACATTGAAAAATGGCCATCTTTTTTATGAAATAGAAAATAGTTGGTAAAAATAAAAACACAAAGTAAATTGAAAAGAAGTCTGGTAAGCACCAAACAGAAAGCACTACGGGAACGTTAGAAAAAAGAAACTTGATGTATTCGTTGGTTACTATTGATTGTCTGGCATATATAGAAAATGATAAGAAATTCAGGAAAAAAATTACTGATTTCAAGAAGAAATTGAAAGATAAAAGAGAATATTTCATCCAGAATTGCTCTGTGAGCAAATATGTAGAGTAGAACTCATACCACCAGCACTGACCCTCACCAAACATAAGATATGAGCAAGAAAAAAAGAATACTGTCTTATTAAACTACTGATAGATGGATCATAACTCATACTTGAAAATATATTCTAGCTAATATATGTCCCTCCATACAGTAGAGGGATCTAAAAGAGAAATGAGATTCCATAGTCAGTCAACTCCATAGTTCTGGGCCAGAGGTGAGGCAGAACACTATGGTGCAAGGGCTTAGTGGAGGAAAGCAACTCAGGACATGGCCACCAGGAAGGAGAGAGAGTTCTGCTCCCTAGGACAAGGTACAAAACCCAAAGGCATGCTCCCAGTGACTTACTTCCTCCAGCCACACTCTACCTGCCTGCAGTTATTACCCAATTAATCCAAATAAGTGGATTAATCCACTGATTAGGTTACAACTCTTACAATCTAATCATTTCACCTCTTAACAGTCTTGTACTATTTCACACATGAATTATTGGGGAGACAGCTCATATCTAAACAATAACACAAAGAAATTCAAGGGAGATATTAATACTCCATGTCATTAGACACTTCATCAAACCCAAAGTAAAAACACTGAGTGTGAAAGTCATACCAGCAAACCCATAATTGGAGGGAATGAAAAATGGATAAGGACATCAATTCATTTTTATAAACAAGACTTAAAATATATGCGCTCTAGAATGCCCGATCCTATCAGGCATAAGAGTAGACTAGAAAGAATTTAACAGTCATTCTAGAAGTTTGTCTGCAAAGTCCCAAAGGGACACTTTGAAGCTCACCTTTTAATAGGCCATTAAATTTTTCATATAACAAAGACAGTTAATTGGCAAGAATAAATTCCCCCAAATAATATTCATGTCTTTTGATATCTAAATGCTTTTTTTACTATAGGGAAATGTCATTTAAAAAAACAAATTCTAAAAATTATAGAAAAGGCATTTTGTTCTTAGCCAAGCTAAATTAATTGTTAAATTAATTAAATGATCTTTTTTTGTTATTGAAGTAGAAAAGTTTCAACTTGCTATTTCTTTGATAAATTAGTCCTATTTTTCTCAGGCTTGCCCTTATGTACAACACATTGAAGGAAAACATGTGTTTTAGACCTATTGTTACCAGTGAGACTTGAACAAGGACTGTTAAAATTCATTTTTTCTTATTTTCTCTAAACATTGTTAGATTTGTAACAAGTGCTGGTTAGGATGTAAACAAAAGGGAACCCTTACACATCGTTAGTGGGAATGCAAATTAGTACAGTCATCAATAAAGAGTATGGAAGTTCCTCAAAAAATTAAAAATAGAACTACCATATATCCAGAGAAACTACTACTGGTATATACCCCAAAGAAATCAGTATGTTGAAGAAATATGTGCACTCCTATGATGATTTCAGAACTATTCACAATAGTCAAGATGTGTACTAAACCTAAATGTCCATCAACAGAGGAATGGTTAAATAAAATGTGGTATATATACATATGAAGTACTATTTGATCATAAAATATACAAAATTCTGTCATTCAGAATAATGTTACTAAACCTAGAGGATGCTGTGTTAAATAAATTTAAAAAAAAAAAACAGATACAGAAAGACAAATACTGCATAATCTCAGTCCTGTAGAACTTTAAAAAATTGATCTTATAGGAGTGGACAGTGGAATGGTATTTACTATATATTAGGGAAAAAGAAGGGAGGGAGACCAGGAGACACTGTTCTGTGGGTACAAAATTACAGTTACAGAGGAGGAATAATTCCCAGTTATCAGTTATCGCACACTAGTAGCTGTAATTAACAACATATTGTATATTTCAAAATAGCTAGAAGAAAGGATTTCAAAAGTTTCACCAGAAAGAAATGATAAATGAGGTAAAAGGTATACTAATTATCCTGATTTGATCATTACATAATATACATATGTACTGAAACATCACAGTGTATCCATAGATATCTAAAATTACTATGTATTAATTTAATAAATAAATAAACAGTCAAACACAGAAACAGTAAAATGGAAACTATCAGAGGTTGGGGAATGAAGGCAATGGGAGATTGATACTTGTTACAGGACATGAACTTTTAGTTAGGAGGAGTATGTTTCTCCTAAATTGTACTATACAAGTTGTATTGTACATCATGGTGGCTAAATTAACAATACAGAGTGTACCTGTATACTTAGAAAATATTTACAGAATAGATTTTTAAGTGTTCACACCACAGCAAAAAATAAATAACTGAAAAAATATCAAATAACTTAATCAATTTAGCCATTCTGCAATGTTTAAATATATCAAACATCATATTACAGAGTATAAACATATGCAATTTTACTTATTAAATAAAAAATCAGTAAATGGACACAAATAATTGTCGTAGGAGCTCTCAGATAAGTTACTAATGCATGAGCTTTTCTTCATAGAAAATGCAGAGAAGAAAACAATTTGGCATACATTCACTTAACAATTTGGTATATATTCATAGTTATCTGTGTCTCCAGATAACAAATTTTGAAAGAAGCACATTTATGAAATTTTGCCATAGACCAACTTTTTAAATTCTGTCATGTACTCCTCCTTGGTAAAAGCTTTTTCACTTTTGTTTGGCATTAAGAAAATTGCCAGGGTTCAAAGCAGCAAACTTATTTGCATCACTGATTAAATTAAAAGGATTGAATAACTCCCAGACACCAGACAGCATTTGAGAAAAATGTGTTGATGCAGTAAATAATCTATTATAATAGCTGTGCTTAAATAAGTAACTTATTTGTAGTGGATATTGTTTGTTGGAAATTTTTTATTCAAGTTATTTTGTTTGCAGACTTACATGTTTCCCAAGGAAACTACCAAACCAAGGGGGAAGTATGATAATCCTGCCTTAAGTAGGAAATGGTAAATCTAGATGATACAAGCTCTTCTACTAGTTGCCTGCTGGCTTTTCGTCTTCAAGAGGTTCTTTCTGATAATCTCATCTTCAGCATTCTGACGACTTTGATCATGTATCATTCATTGTGCTGTTATCAAGTTCTTTTGTCCTGGGCTTTACTGGTCACAGTGGAGAGCAAAATGAGGAAGGAAGGAAGAAAAGGAGGGAGGGAACATCGGAAGGACAGAGGGAGAAGAAGGGAAAGATCCGATTCCAATTTTTAAACTGGCTATTTCAGACTTCACTAATTAATTTAAAATGTAATTTAAGCCACAAATGTGTAATTGACATGTATGATTTAAGCTGATACCTTACAATGTGTAATTTAGCCAATGTATAATTTAAGCTTCCTAATAACTATATTAGCAAGTAAAAGCTAAAATTAATTTTAACATACCATTTAGCCTGATATATTGAAAATATTATCACTTTAACATGTAATCAATATTTAAAATTATTGAGATAAATCACATTTTTTTGTATTAAAAACTTTTAATTCTAGTATGTACTTTACACTTGAGGCACATTTCAAATTGGACCACCCACATTTTAAGGCCAATAATACAAGTGACTATTGGGAAACATATTGAACTGTGAACTGAAGTTCTCTGAAGAAGCTGCATACAGATTGTTCAACCTTGGTTGTCTAGAATATCACAATTGGGCAGAGACAGAATCCTATAGTTTGAGACTCAAAATTATCTTGGGGGTAGAGTCTTGAATAGCCACTTACCTTAAATTTCATATCTGACCTAACATTCTTATAACTAACAGATAAATTCCTCAAAAAGTATCTCTAAGATTAGCAGACCTCTTGCCTCCACCAACCCTAAACCTACAAATGCTATAACGACTTAAACCTATAAAAGAGATTTCCTTGTTTAGCCCACCTACACAATGTTCCCACTGATATAATTAGGGTGACTTTATGACTTTCTTTCCTTCTGTGACTATAAAAGTTCATATAACTTCTTGCATGGTGCAATGTCAGGGTAACTTGAATCTGTGTCTCCAGGCCATGGTCATCAAAATTGGGTCAGTATAAACTATTTTATTATTTACTTAAAGCAGACTTGTTATTTATGTCAGCAAAATAATGTACACCTAAAAGGATAGTTTGTGACTGAAAAAAAAAAGAAATAGAAAAATGCACACACAACTGATATTTTTAAAGCGTATGGAAATACATTAATTATTTGTGGTAACCGAACACAATGAGTCAAGATATACACATGGATCACATTACTTCCAGATTCCAGTTTCCCATATACAGAACTTGGAAGTCACCATTCCTTCCCAACAACAACTAAAAATCTGAACAGACTGGAAAATCAACAATTCTTCGTAGATCCAGAGGAGAGGTGAGGTCACAGGGCAAGCTGCTGTCCACAAAATTAGAGACAGGGACTCATGACTGTCCAAAGCAGAGACAAAGTGCAAAGTGCCAAAGGAACAAGTGTCAGGGAGGAAAACCTGAACTGTATTGTTGAATTTCCAGAGGCTCAGTAAAGATCCCTGTGAGAGTTACAAAGTCTAGGGGTACTCAGCATGGGGGAGGAGGGGCACAGTACTGTGAGATCTCCCTCCAGGAGGTTAGGTTCCCACAATGAAGGAAAAGTCCCCTGTGCTTCTGACAGGGGAAAATAAACAATTCTGAAACATGCCTGAGCACATTATTCTTAACGAAGCTTGGCTTCAAGTGAAACTACTCAACGAGAGAGTTTAACCTGCTTAGATATTAGCAGAACCAAAGTGACATGGAGAAAGTGAAATATCGGACTCTAGCACCCTCCAGCCATCCTGTTCCATGGAGAAAGGAAAAGTTTTGAGAAACACTTGTGAAGTTCACAGTCCAGGGCATAGGCTTACTAAAAGATTGGGATTAATTCATGAGACTGTAGGGGACTTCTGCTCCCTACACTGCATCACCACATCACTGAAGGCCTTTTTATAGCAATTTCCTATTCATTATAAAACTGGTCTTGAAAATCAGGCTTAGGTCCTGATTTTCAAGTATTTCCTAGTGTTGAAGATTAAACACCTGAGAAACGCTGAGGCAAGAGCAAAAAAGTAAATTTTATTTAAAAGGCAGAACACACACAGGGTGGTGGGGGCAGGGGAGATTCCTCCTGAGAGGAGGGGATCCAGAGCTGGTGCCCAATGAAGTGGGGGTGACTTGCCCCTTTTATAGATTTCACGTTTGCTTTCTTCTCATGCCCCCTCCTCCCACACCACCAACGTGATCAAAAGGGTAGGAAGAGAGCCCTTCAGGGGGTGATTGCTTGTGTTGGTAAGTGTGATTCTTTCTGTCTCCTGGAGGCTGTTAGCAACCAGGTGATAGGGACTGCTATCTACCCATTTCCTTTTTTTCAATAATCAGCTACCTGTCCTTTGCCCTGGTCTCAATTAGAGCATGTCCAACTATCAAGAAGAAGCGCATACCAAAAGGCAAGACACATAATTTGAAGTGATAGTGCAAATTTCTGAACCAGACATGGCATGGATATTAAAATTATCTGACTGGGAATTTAAAACAACTATGGTGAATAATAGGCTAAGAGCTCTACTGGCTAAAGTAGAATACATACAGGAATAGATGGGCAATAAAAACAGACAGAAATCCTAAGAAACAATGAGGAAGAAATGCTAGAGATCAAAAACACTGTAACAAAAATGAGGAGTGCCTTTGATGGACTTGTTAGTAGACAGAACACAGATGAAGAAAGTCTCTGAGCTTGAGGTTGTATCAATAGAAACCTTAAAATCTAAAAAACAAAAAAGAACAAGGACTAGAAAGGAAATTAAAAAAAAAAGATATTCAAGGACTGTGAGACAACCACAAAGAGTTTAACATATGTATATATGAATCCATGAAATTAAAGAGAGAAACTAATGTGTGTGTGTGTGTGTGTGTGTGTGTGTACAAACACCTATGTATGTATTTCAAACAGTAAAGACTGAGAATTTCCTCCTATTAATATTGAAAATCAAATCACAGATTCAGAAAGCTCAGAGAACATGAAAAACAAACAGAATAAATGTCCAAAGATTACATCTATGCATCTCATTTTCAAACAATAGAAACTCAACTATGAGGAAAAATCCCTAAAGGAGCAAAAGGGAAGACAATTCTTATCTATGGAGGAATAAAAAAAAGAGTGCAGCCAAAAGGAAAGGGGGAGTAAAATACTTAAAAGTGCTAGGAGAAAGGAAAAAAACTAATATAGAATTTTATATATTGCAATATTATCTTCTAAATGTCAAGAAGAAGTAAGGATTTTCTCAGACAAATAAATATCGAGGGCATTTGTTGCCAGTAGGCCAGCCTTGCGGGAGATGTTAAAAGAAATCTTTAGAAAGATGGAAAATTATACAGGGTTAGAAACTCTATCTACATTAAAAAAGAGGGGGGAAAGGAAGCACACTGAAGAAGGAATGAGTATTTATTTTTCTTATTTCTAATTGATTTAACATATAACAGTTTGTTCAGAGGCAGAGCAAGATGACGGCAAGTAAGACCATCTCTCAACAGAAACATCAATTTAAACAGCTATTCATGCATGAAACTACTTTCGCAAGAGCTGAGGAAAACAAGTAAGAGATCACAGTACCTGGTTTTAGTGTAATAAGAAACGATGCATGGAGGAAGGCAGGAAGGAAAGAGTAGCCCATCTCACCCCTCCCACAACTCCAAGCAAATGCACATGCAGAGAGACACCTCCCACTTGGAGGAGGAGAGGGAAATGAGTCTGTGCTTTACACTTGGAACTCAGTTCCAGGCCTAACCCAGTTCTTGGCAAATACCCACTACCCAGGTCCCCGGGCCTGTGCAAACAGACACAGCCTCTAGACCTGCATTAGCCAGGTGTACAAGGGACTGTCCACAAGTGCTTTCCACACCTCAGGTAGCCCAGTGCACATTCTATCCACTGGACAGTAAGACAGAAGGAAGCACAGGACTTTGCCTTGGAACTCAGTGCTGGAATAGCAAAACTCAATACCAGGAGATTTCCAACAACACTTATCCCCAAGTTAAGCCCAAGGTTAGAACCTCTGGACCAATCCTGGTGCCAGGAGGAGACCTGTGATCCCAGTCAGATGTTTTCTGGCCAGTATCTCCTGTGGTTGGCTGCAGTGGCCTCAAACCACAAATACATCGCAGCAGCAGGCAGTCCATAGAAGTACAGAACTTGGTCCTACCCCTGCTCTGCAATGGTATCCTCAAGTTATGGGTTAATGTACAACCAGTATTTCAGTCTTCACAGTCATGAATCTGCCCACATCACACCTCTTTCCCAGTCCCAGGCAGCACACAACACAGAAAAAGTAATTAACCACTTGAGAGAACAAGATGAGAGGTAGGTGTCAAGTCATTGTGTAGGAGCATGAGGTCAGTCTTTCTGTTTTGAAGCCTGGAGTAACGTAGAATTCCATAGCATTTGTTCATCCATAGTCACTGACTTTTGGATGTGACATCTGGACACAACTCAATTCCAGGAAGATGTTTTTAGGGTTAGACTGACCTTTTCAGTCACTTCCCCAGTCCATCCTGACAACACATCAATTGCAGATTTCTGCAAAACTTCAGCCTGTGGTAGGTACCCTCTAGGGCTGAAAGAGTGACAATATACCAACTACAGATGCAAAGTAAACCTGACTTAGGGGATAACTAATGCTGAAATAGAGGCAGTGACAAACAGTTTAGAAGAAGGAAAGGATGAATAAGTACAGCACAGGAGATTCTTAAGGCACTAAAAATACTCTTGATAATACAATGATGGATACATGTCATTATACATTTGTCCAAACCCGTAGAAAGTACCAGGGTGAACTTTAATGTACACTATAGACTTTGGTAGTTATGATGGGTCAATAGAGGCCCATTAATTGAATAAATATATCACTTGTAGTGCAATGTTTATAATGAGTAAGGATATGCATGTGCAAGAACAAGGGATATGTGGGAGATCTTTATAAACTCTTAACTGCTGTGAATCTAAAACTACTCTAAAACAAGGAAATCTTAAAAAGTAAAAAATGAAATGCACAGGGTACGAAGTGACACTTCAAACATAGTAATGTCTTTATCTTCAATTTAAATAATGTTCTTCCTCAGAGTGTTGCCTTTCCGTACTTAAAAACATATATTGTTATCCCTTGTAATAAGTCCTAAATGCTAATATTAATAAATAGGAAGCTAACCTAACTTCAGAATTCTAAGTTATCAGATTTAAAGGTTTAAAGTGGGTTAGGCTGGGTATCACTACATTAGTGTTAGGATCTTATTCCACACCCATTAAAATATCAATAGTAAAAATCATTCGCAAAGAGGAAGGCAAAATTCTAGGAATTCTAAGTATATATTTAAGCTCTTCTGATTACCTGCCTTGACCCATAAAATGTGGTAAAAGTAACATTGTAAATTCTGGAGACTCAAAGAACTGAGGCACCCCAGTCAACAACACAAACTATCATCAGACAAGTAAAGTTGCGTAAGTTATGGCAGATGAGAAAAAAACAAAACCACCTACAGTATAATGAGAAATAAGGGTTTTTTTCAAACCGTTAAATTTTGGGAAGTTTGTTATGAGGCAAGAGAAAACTGAAGCAACCCTTTAGGATGAACATAATCTTCACCAACTGATACATTATGCAGTATATTAATGATATTATAATATTGCACCATTTGTCATACCACAACACACTTAGCCAATCACCACTGTTGAACATTTAAGTCACTGTTACTCTGATTATTATAAATGACTCTCTTTTTTTCCCCACAAAGTATCTTAAGGCTTACACTTTGTGTACATAATTATTTTCTTAGGATAAACTCTTAGGAGTAGAATTAATAAGACAAATAAGGTTTTCATTTGTACTTCTAAATAGTGTGCAGCAATTTTAAGATATAATTTACAAATGATGTTGGCAGAAAAGGCAAATAACTGTAAGACATTATAGGACTTTGGAGCAGCATTCAAAGATTGAATAACTATCATATAAGAATGTTTGATTACGTAGTATTTATAAATCTAAGAGGCAATTACATGTCTCAACATATAGAAATAATGTAATAATAGACCTATTAAAATGCATGTCTTTTAAAACATGGAGCCCCTATTGCCAGAAGCATTTAGGTAGAAATTAATCATTGTTTTCAGAAGTACCACAATGAGATTAGGTACCTGATTTCTCCCTTTCTCCTTCCTCACCTTAATGAACCACGTTACTCAATGTCAGTATGAGACAGTAATTAATCTTTATCTAAACATAAGTCATGCTTTAAGAATGACAGGGACCAAAATCTTACTCTTTACCCAGTCATCCTAAGACCACCAGCATCTTTCTAGAATTCCCCTAGAACTAATTGCAAAATTTGACACAAACCTCCATGACGTCTTTTTAAGAATGGTATCTCTCCTATGTAAAAGACACAGTAAGGTAAAAATCTGGACAAAAGCAGAAAAGATAGAGATACAAAAAGAGAGCTGAGAATGGAGGTTCCCACCTATAATCCCAGTGATTCCTGAACCATGAGGCAAGATGATCACAAATTCAAGGCTAACTCCACAAATTAGCCAGAGCTTGAATCAGTGTGAAAATAAAGAAGGGCTGAAGATGTAGGTACAACTCCCCTGGGTTAATCTTTAATATCAAAACGGGGTGGTGGGAAAAGTTCTGGTAGTAATCAAATATCCAATTATAGCTACTAGAACTTTCCTGATGCTTAGCCACTTTTCTTTAAATTCTGTAGTCTACCCCAGTGTTTTTGAAATAAATCCCCTTGCTGAAATAAAGCTGCTTTGAATTTTTGCTTGTAACCAAAAATCTTAACTAATAAAACCCTTTTGATCAAAAAGCTTGCAAATTGATTATAACTGCTAGGTAAACACCATATGGAATACTTGCTGTTGATAATCTTGTTAAAGACTATGGAAATCATTTGACAATCCTTGGTGCATTAGGGATAGTCACTTGATCTATGATATGGAATTCAATCATAACTCACTGGCATTTGGGAAACTTTCAGTGCCACAGTGATGGGATCTTCCCTGTGGTAAATATTTAATTTGTTTCATAGTTACTTTAACTGCCAAAATACAGAAGCAAATCTACTACACTTCAGCTAGAATGAGGCTGGTCCACAATTGCTCTGGACATTCTACACTGACAGGTCCCAGCTTCTGGTGAAGAAAATGTATATCACCTTAAACTTCTCCTTTTCTCTTCCTTCCCTTATTTTGTGGTATGCTGCTCAATGCCTCCTCTCTCCCTATTGTTGGCATTTGATTGCTGTATATTCATATCTAATGACTTTCAGTTCCTTGTAATGGGCCTGAGGAGAAGGCATCGACACCATTTTGCTGTGTCTCACAAACTTTCAACAGGTCACTTGTCTGAACAGGTTTTATGTTTGACCATAGAACAAAGAGCCTATTTGATATTAAGTGTTATTAACTGCATGTTCACTAAAATCTACAACCCTTGGTTAGTGGTGCGAATAGTCTGCATTTTAGTTTAAATAGAGAGGTACTAGACAACAATGAGTCCATATTAATAATCAGGATTTACAACCTCCAAAGACAATGAAGATGAGATTCAATTTCAGTCTTCTAAAATAGACCTACTCAGCCCAGTCATAGTCAACTATAAGCTGCTACGGTTCTGAAAACACAGTCAGTGATCAGAAAACAAAACACAGTCCTATTGATCTTTCTACAGTTTACTTCTTTTCTCTCAGAAGCCAGAATTTCATCTTAGCCTAGCTGCTAAGTTAAATCAGCAGGGAATGTTGAATAGAGGTCAGCTTTCAAGCAAACAAGGTGATATGAAGTATGTGAGTATGAACTTCTTTTACAAACACCTGAGGAGTGGATTTATTTGCAAATGGAAAAATGCACTCCTTTGTACTAGACATGAAATGCTTAGATGTTTATACCATTTATTAGTAACCTCTCTAGAATACTAGGCCCAAAACAAGAGTGCTCTGACTGAAAATTCATGTCCTCTAGTTCCATCTCCCTCTCCTCTCCAGGATAATCAATGACAAAATAAACAGCTCCAAGAATATCAGTAACTCTCAGAAGTTTAAAAAAATAAATAAAGAAACTGAACAGCCTAAAAGCTGTCCTTTCCCAAAAATAGGTTCCATGGAATGCTAGTGTTAAGAAAACGTTTTATGGAAAATAAGAGAAGAAGGGATTTGTTTTCAAATAAATTTGGACAACACCATGTACTGTATACATAGCCACTATTAACATATGCAAATTATTGAGAAGCTGAAAGAAACACTTTTAACTTTCTTTTCTTTTTTTTTTACACAGGTTTACTTAGGAAAGTAAATACACATTCAAGGGAGAATGTAGCCTATCTCCAAAGGAAAACCCACCTAAATTTTGTTTCAATGTCTGAGCTACTCTTGTGAACACTGTCTTTTCACCAAGACAGAATATTGCAATCCTCTGGCCTCTGCCTCAGAAATAGCTAGGATTACAGGCATGCACTTCCATGCCCAACTTCTAGAACGCTTTTTAAATGTAATTTCATCAACTAGAGTTTCAAAACACACTCTGGAAAATTCTTCTCAAGATCTACAGTGCATTGAAGGGGCATTTGTGTGTAATGCAACCTTTCTCAAATTCTCACTAAAATACCAATGAAAAAAAAAAGATGGAAATTCATATTAATGTATGAATTAGGTTTTGTAGTCAATATCAGAATCTGGGAGCATTGTCCATTAGTCACAGAATTGGATCTTAAATTGCCTTACTATGCCAATCTATATATAGTATACCTCACCTTCTGCCCATAGGCCAAAAACTCAGGATCTGTGCTAACCAAACACTAATGCTGGTTTTCAAGTCATCCAGAATTATGTCCACAACCCCAATCAATATTTCTCTTTATATAATCCTAAAGAGAGAGTTCCCAGACTTAATGGGGATGGAGAAATGACTGGAATCAATATTTGGCACTGTAGGAGGTAAGCTTCCTATGAAAAATGTAGTAGGTAAAGAATGAATATCAAAAGATGTTTGGAAAAAGTGGATACTGAAGATTATCATTTTCATTTTGAGGTCCAATTCAGGCAACAGACAGCAAAAATAAGCCAGCAGAACCACAAGAGATTAAAATCTACTGAGTACTAATAGTGTGGCTATTAACCACACCCAAATAAGAAACTAGAAGGGGATTTGTCTACCATCTCTAGTCAGAATGGTCAAGAACATTTAATTAATACTGTCTCTGGGGAAACAATTCCTTTTGAAAAATGGCAGGGGAAGCACAAAACAAAAAAGTCCATCATGAATCATGAAGACTAGAAAAACAGATTTCTGAATATAAAACATGACTGGAAACTAAAAGAAAATTTTAGGAATTTACGTTCTTAAAAAAAAATACAAGTAGATAATTGTGTTTATAAAATAGCACATTAAAAACATTTAGTGAAAACAGAAACAGTCTGAGATAAAAGTGTGAAAAATGATTTCAGCCTATCAGGAAGGATTTTGTGGTAGCAGAAATCAAGTAGTGATTAATCAGAGGGAAAAAAGTAAAGTTCTTTAATATAATGGGCAGTGTAGCCAGTGTATTCTGTGGCCAGAATACTCTGAACATAGGAATTTGGGATGGAATGAGAGTCTTAGGAACAAAATGGACGTGTAACTCACTAAAATACTTTCTAACTCAAAACTATTTAGAGTCATGACTCCTCATCCAACTCTCATACCTGAGGCAATCCATACCCCTATTACTACTAACATCAATAACAATAATAACAGCTAACACTTGAATACTTGCTGCTATGGTGTGGATCTGGAACATCCCACAAAACCTCATATGTTAAGGGCTTGGTCCCCAACGCAACAGTGTTCATAGGTGAGGCCTTTGAGAAGTGATCGGATTATAATGGCTCTAACCTCATCAGTGGATTGATCCACTGATGGAATCACAGTTGAATGGGGCACTGGGAGGTGGTGGAAACTTTAGGAAATGGGGCCTAGTTGGTGGAAGTAGGTCAACATAAGCATGCCCTTAAAAGGTATGTTGTCCCTAGCATGTGCTACCTCCCTCCTCTCCACTCTCCTTCCTGATCACCATGAAGTGAGCATATATCTATGTATCAGGTATCATCGTTAAAAATCATATACTTGCTTTTGCTTATTCCAAGCTCACAGCAAACTTGTATTCTTACTACTCCCACCTTATAGGTTTTAGTGATCAACAATCTGAGGCACAAATAGGTTAAGTAACTTGCCTAAGATCAAAAGTCTAATAACTAACAAAATTTAAGATTCATACCTGAGAATTCCAGTTTTTGAGCCATGCTCTGATTATTCCACTGTGCCGCTTCTACAGGTGTTACAATAGAACCAAGAAGAAGCCTCTGGAGCTTCTTTCCCAACCAAGATATAATCCAGAAGCCCTGAGACATTCCTGGAGAGTTACTAGAAACATCCAAAGAGCAGTAAAGGAAGAAATCACAAAAGTATATGTAACTTCATGACTAATAAAAAGAAATGAAGACTTAAACATGTATGTGCTTCCTTCAAAAAGTCACTTAGGTATATATGTGTGTATGTCTGTGGGTGTCTTTTTATATTTGTATATGTCTTTTTATATTTGTATATTTCATATGTATAATCTCCCTTTACTATTTTTCTCTAGCACCTTCTATAAAGTTATTTGGGACCCATAATTTTATAATTTGGTGTAGAAGTTGTGGAATATTGTTAGAGTCTGTAAACAAGTCAGNCCCCAGTTATTTTGCTGCAGCCGGACTGCGGCAGAATATCAAGGTAGAATCACAACAGAACTAAAGGGAAGCTAACTAAAAGCGAGTCTAACATTGCATGTTATTGGAATGACTAATGAGACATTTGCTAATTACTTGAAGTAAAACATTAGAAAAGAGTGTGAAAGTTACACATGGATTTCCAATTTTCCCAGCACCATTTTTTGAATAAGCTATCTTTTCTCAAGTGAATATTTTTGGTGCCTTTGTCTAGTTTGAGATAATTGTGTTTATGTGGATTTGTCTCTGTGCCTTCTATTCTGTATCATTGGTCTATGTGTCTGTTTTGGTGCAAATACCATGCCATTTTTATTACTATGGCTTTGTAGTACAGAATAAGGTCTGGTATTGTGCTGCAACCTGCTTTACTCCTCTTGCTAAAGATTGGTTTGGATATTCTGGGTCTCTTATTTTTCCAAATGAATTTCATGATTGTTTTTTCTAGTTCTATAAAGAATGTCATTGGGATTTAAATAGAAATTGCATTAAATCTCTATAATGTTTTGGTAGTATGTTTATTTTGACAATATTAATTTTTCCTATCCAGTAACATGGGAGATCTTTCCACCTTCTAATGCCTTCTTCAATTTCCTTCTTTAGTGTTCTGTAGTTTCCATTATAGAGGCCTTTCACCTCTTTTGTTAGACTGACTCCCAAGTTTTGTTTTGATTTTAGGCTGTTATGAATGGAGTAGTTTTCCTAATTTCTCTTTCAGTGGATTCATCACTAATGTATAGGAACATGTTTGATTTGGGGTACTGATTTTATATCTTACTACTTTGCTGAATTTATTTATTAGTTCTAGAAGATTTCTGGTGGAATTTTTTTGGATCTTCTTAACATAGAATCTTGCCATCAGCAAATAGGGATAGTTTGAGTTCTTCTTTTCCTATTTATATACCTTTAATTTCTGTCACAAGCCATCCATGGGCTGTGTGTGTGAGCTATGCACATTTGAGCATATGAGGGGACTGGCCTGGCATTACTGCCTGATAGAACTGTGCAACATATGTGTGCCTTTTCTCCCACTCTGCCTTTAATCCCACACAGCACCTGAGATGGGTGTGGCTTTCCAAGATATCAGTCAATCTGCCAACCACAAGACATCACCAAGCAGGACTCCACCCTTCCAAACCCAATCCCTTGCCTTATTTGGGAGGAACTTTCTCAAATGTCTTTTCCCCAATAAATGGAAAGTTTCGGGTGTGCTCACTCTCTTGCTCCTTCCAGCGCTGTAGCTGACCTTTGGGGTCAATGAGCCGTCCTGCCTTAGAAACTTATGTTCCTGTGCTATGTGGTTTCTTCACCATTTTCTTAGTTACTGTACCAACTTCTTTGAACCCAGTTCATATTGTCAGTCCAGCCAGTTGGCAATAAATTTTTCTCTTCTGTCTAATTGCTCTGGCTAGAGTTTCAAGAACAATGTTCAATAAAAGTGGTGAAAGAGGACATCCTTGACTTTTTCCAGTTTTTAGAGAGAATGCTTTCAATTTTTCTCCATTTAGAATGATGTTGGCCTTGGGTTTATCATAGATAGTATTTACAATACTGAGGTATGTTCCTATTATCCCTCGTTTGTCTAGTGTTTTGAAGTGAAGGGGTGCTACATTTTGCCAAGTGCTTTTTCTGCATCCATTAAGATGATCATCTGATTCTTGTTTTTGAGTCTATTGATGTGATGAATTACATTTATTGATTTCTGCATATTGAACCTACTCTTGCATCCCTGGGATTAACCCCTATTGATTGTGTTACACTCTTTTTAATGTGTTTTTGTATGTGATTTGCCAGATTTTTATGAAGAATTTTTGCATCTATGTTCATCAAGGATATTGGTCGGAAATTTTCCTTTCTTGATGTATCTTTGTCTGTTGGTATCAGGGAGATACTAGCTTCATAGAATGATTGTGGAAGCATTCCCTCCTTTTCTATTTCATGGAATAATTTGAGGAGTATTGGTATTCATTTTTTGAAAGTTTTAGAGATGTTGGCTAAAAATCCATCTGATCCTGGGCTTTTCCTGATTGTTAGGCTTTTGATGGGGTTGTCTGTTTCATTGCTTGAAATTAATCTGTTAAAATTGTGTATGTCCTCCTGATTCAGTTTGGCTAGGTCATATGTCTCTAGAAACTTGTCAATATCTTCAAGGTTTTCTATTTTACTGGAGTATAAATTTTCAAAATAGTTTCTGAACCATGATATTTCCT
The DNA here is from genome assembly GCF_001458135.2 of Marmota marmota marmota. Classification (NCBI taxonomy): domain Eukaryota; kingdom Metazoa; phylum Chordata; class Mammalia; order Rodentia; family Sciuridae; genus Marmota; species Marmota marmota. Next base: position 14,987,420 of record NW_025999900.1, read on the forward strand.
TTTTCATCATGAATTTTAGTAATTTGAGTTTTCTCTTTCTTTCTCTTTATTAGCACAGCTAGGCATTTACCAGCTTATTTGTTTTTTTCAAAGAACCAACTTTTTGCTTTGTCAACTTTTTGAATTGTTTCTTTTGTTTCAATTTTATTGATTTCAGCCTCGATTTTAATTATTTCCTGTCTTCTATTGCTTTTGGTGTTGATTCATTCCTCTTTTTCTAGGGCTTTGAGATGTAACATTAGGTCATTGGCTTTTTATTCTATTAATGAATGAGCTCAATGCAATGAAATTTCCTCTTAGTATTGCCTTCATAGTGTCCCTGAGATTTTAATGTTGTATCACTATTTTCATTTACTTCTAAGTATTTTTTTTTATTTCATCCTTGATTTTTTTCTGCTATCCAGTCATCACTCAATAGTGTATTTTTGGTCTCCAGGTATTAGAGTATCTTCTATTTTTTTATTTTATCATTGATTTCTAATTTTATTTCATTATTATTTGATGGAATACAGTGTCTTTTTTATTTACTAAGAGTTGCTTTGTGGCATAAGACATGATCTGTTTTAGAGAGGAATCCATGTGCTGTTGAGAAGATAGTGTATTTACTCATTGATGAATGAAATATTCTACATATGTATATTAGGTCAAAATTATTAATTGCATTATTTATTTTTATAGTCTCATTTTTTAGTTTTTGTTTAGAAGATCTATCCAGTAGTGAGAGAGGTATGCTAAAGTCACCCAGTGTTACTGTGTTGTGGTCTATTTAATTTTTGTAATTGAGAAGGGTTTGTTTGATATACATAGATGTTCCATTGTTTGGGGCATAAAAATATTTACAATTATTATATCTTGTTGATATATAATTCCCCTGGCAGTATGAAATCCATATATATGAAATCCATATTTAAATGAAATTAAAATCCTCTCACCATGCATAAAACTCAATCAAAATGACTCAAACACTTAGACATTAGAACAGAGTCACTGTGCCTAATAGAAGAAAAAAATAGGCCCAAATCTTCACCACGTCAGTTTAGGATCTGACATCCTTAACAAGACTCCTAAAGCAGAAGAAGTAAAATCAATAATCAATAAATGTGATGGATTCAAACGATAAAGCTTCTTCTCAGCAAAGGAAACAATCAAGAATGTGAAGAAAGAGCCTACAGAATGGGAGAAGATCTTCGCCACATACATCTCAGATAGAGTGTTAATCTCATGGAAATATAAATGACTCAAAACACTTGAAACCAAAAATTAAAAAAATAACCCAATCAATAAAAAGGATAAGCATCTGAATGAACACTTCACAGAAATAATACAATCAATCAACAAATATATGAAAAAATGTTCAACATCTCTAGCAATTAGAGAAATGTAAATCAAAACTACTCTAAGATTTCATCTCACTCCAGTTAGACTGGAAATTATCAAGAATACAAGCAACAATAAATGTTGGCAAGGATGTGGGGGAAAAGGTGCACTCATACATCACTGGTGGGACTGCAATTTTTGCAACATTATGGAAAGTGATATGGAAATTCCTCAAAAAACTTGTAATAGAACCACCATTTGACCCAGCTAAAATAGGCATCCTACAGTGACATAGCCAACTCAATGTTTATAGCAGCTCAACTTACAATAGCTAAACTATGGAACCAACCTGGATGCCCTTCAACAGATAAATGGATAAAGAAAATGTGGTATATATACACAATTACTCAACAATAGAGAAGAATAAAATGATGGCATTTGCTGGTAAATGGATGAGCTACAGAATGCCATGTTAAACAAAGTAAGCCAATCCCTAAAACCAAAGGCTGGAATGTTTCTCTGATAAGTGGATGCTAATTCACAGGTGTGTGTAAGGGGCTAGGGAAGAACAGAATTACTTTGGATTGTGCAAAGGGGAGTGAAAGGTGGGGAGGGGTTATGGGGGTAGAAAGAATAGTAGAATGAATCGGACAATATTACCCTATGTGCATATATGACTGCATGACTGGTGTGATTCTACATCATTTACAACCAGAAGAATGAAAATTTATACCCATTTATGTATGATGTGTCAAAGTGCATTCTACTGTCATGTATAACTAATTAGAACAAATAAAAGTATTACCAAAAAAAAGCAGTAAACCAAATCCAACCACATATCAAAGATAAAAAAAGAGTGTACATTATTCAGCATACTCAGCAGGACACAAAGATCTATTTAGGTGTATGAAGAAAAGTTACTTTATGTTATTTGTTTATTTTTTATATTACCTTTATAAAATATAAATATGCCAGGTCTCAACCAAAGCCAAGCTTTCCATTCTACCTCTTATTTTGATGATCTTTCCAAGACTCACAATAAAAATCTTTGTCTTTAAGTTAACCATAATTGGTTTCTGTTGTTTGCAACTGAAAAATCTAACTACACATGTTTATTATATGTCTGTGTGTTACATGAAGGCAACTTAAGCCTATGTATGGACCTTTAAAAATTTGCCAGAAGATAATAGTTATAAAAATAGGGAAGAGAGGGAAAAAAATAAACAAATGAAGTGCTAAAGAGACAATAGAGAAAAAGAAAACTGAGTGAATCTTAGTAGATTTATTAAGCTCAAACTACTTGTTTCAAGAAGGTTAAAAGCCCATTTCTTCAAACACTTAAGTCAGAACAGAAGAGGAAAACACAGCAATGGAGATCTAAAACCAATGACTTGCAGAAAAACCAGGGTATGTGAAGTCAAGTAAAGAGAAATATTCTAGAAAGAATAGAGAGGAGAAAGTGGAGCATTTCCTCTCTATCTAATATATTCAGGCTCTAAAGAGGGATAGAGAGTGCTGCAGAGAATTAAGAAAGACTAGTACTGAGTAAAGAACATTGCTGAGCATTGAGGAAATTAAAAGGCCATGTGGGACCTTACAACAGATAAAAAAAATGTAATGAGGATAAAATTAGAAAAATTCATACTCTCAGTAAATATAAAATAAGCGAATTATTAAAAGTCAGAATTAAGAGCTGCCACAGAATGAAAACCAATTGAAACTGTCACCTCCAGAAACAAAATTAATGTCAACAAAAGATGAAACAAGAGATTTCTGAATACAAGTGAACATCTAGCATGAAGTGGCAGTATACCCAGCAATAGTCAGACTCTCTGAAAGCAGAAAGAATGAGACTCACTCAAGCATGGGAGTTGGCAAAGTAAGAGCGACAGAAGGCCAGAAGGGCAGAGGATGTTTAGGGTAGATGTGAATGTCCAACTGGTTTGTATTTGCAGAAAAGTGTTTGCTCAGGAGAAGCACATTTTTTACTTTATTTAGTGGGATAAATATGTAAATAAAACAAATTAGCCTCTTTACCTAAAAATTTTAAAAAGCGAGATTATTTGTGATTCTTATATTAAGTATCAACCTGTGCATAGCAATGTCATAGCCACTGGATAAACTAAGTTTTGTCAACTAGGAAATCAAAGTCATTATAATCTGATTTTGCATTTATATAGGGCTTTTAGAGTTCAGCAAGCTCTTTCATAACACTTACTAGACTCTCATGACTATAAGGTCATATACCATAAAGGACTGCTGGTATGACAGCATCATTTATAAAATAGCCAGGATACAGCATTTGCCTCAAGATGTTCCCAAAGTGGTAACTCTCAAACCAACAAAGCAGTCTGTAGCCATTACTTGCCACCATCTAGGCTCATTTTCTTCCATTCCATCTCCCACTTGTCCATTTGCATTTCCCTCAACAGGCCCTTAAAATGCCTTCAGATACCTACCCCTACTAGAAATCAATGCAAGAACATTCATATTCTTGCCAAAGATGTTGTCTTCAGATACTTTCAAAGTTTCCATTCCTGTTAGAACCAGAGCAATGCTGAGTCCCAGGAAGAAACTAGGAAAACAAGCTCTAATACAGCTCTGTGTAACACACTGTCTTCCAAATTACAAAGCAATTACTCTTAAGTCAGATGCCCACAAAGTCTTTTGTGAATAATTCTTTTAGCTTCTGGTCCTTATTTATCCTTGACTCATCTATCTCTAACTCATCTCCTTCCACAAAGTAATCCAGTTGATTTAAAATGTCAACTCCTTCTGTGAAGTGATGGTGTCTTATGTCCCTAAAGCCACAATGTCTCTTGCATTTTAGCACATTGAGATCTCCATATATCTAAAGATAACTTTTCCCAAAACACAGAAATGTCCATCCTAAAAAAAATTCAAGTCTTTGCCATGAAAGGTGAATTAAACACCAAAGGGCTTTTCAAGAAAGTCATGGGTTGATGAAATATCCTTGAAAGAAAAAATAATATAAATTTGGCTCCCATCTTAGTCCATTTCTGGAATAAAAAATACCCTAGATTGGGTAACTTGTAAACAACAGAGATTTATTGCTAACAATTCTGAAAGCTGGGAAGTCCAAGATCAAGGCACCAGCAGACTCAGTGTCTGATGAGGGCTCACTCTGATTCGTAGACACTATGTCCTTCACAGCAGAAGAGCAAAAGAACTAACACGCTCCCTCATACCTCTTTTATAAGGGCATTAGTACCATTCATGAACCTTTAACCTCCCAAAGCCCTACTTTCTATACCCTCATCTTGGTAGTCAGGATTCAACATCCTCCAGTCACATACTATCTGCTTAAGTTATTATCTATTAATACATATAAATTATGAATTCATCAAATAGATTAATCCACTGATTCAGTTACAGCTATTTTTAATCTAAACATTTCACCTCTGAATATTCTTGCATTGTCTCACACAAAAGCTTTCAGGGGACACCTCATATCCAAACCAAAATAGTCTACCCCTGGTTCCCAAAGCTCATATGCATCTCACATGAAAAATGTATTTAGACCATTTCCAAGACCCCCCATAGTCTTAACAGTTGAACCACTGCCTAAAAATCCAAGTCCAAGATCTCATCTGAGGCTCAAGGCAAACTCACGGATGTTGTAAAGATCAAAAGCAAGTTACATGTATCTGATATATAAAGGCATAGAGTAAACATTTACATTCCAAAAGGGAGAAAGGGTAGCATAGAAAGAAGGGATGGGACTAAAGCGGGACTAAACTTCAGCTGGGAAAACAAGTCCTATAGCTCCACATCCAGCATCTGTGACACATGGCATCATGATATTCTCTCCAAAGGGCTTGTTGTAGCTCTGTTTTTATAGCCTTGCTGGTTGCAGCCCATTTGATCTCTCTTGGCTTGTTTCTGCTTGATTTCTGCAGTTTTCTTCAACAGTTATTCCATATTACTCGTTCTCTGGGATACCCCTGCAGCTTTCACTTCTTTCTCAACTCTTCAAGCACTATCCTCTCAGGGGCTGCATGCAAGGATTTTGACCCTGCTAGAATTTGTCTGGCCTCCCAGGACTTCCTTTGAAATCCTGATGGAAATCTCCATAACCTCCTAACTCTTCTGCATTTCTGCAGAAACAGCGCTATGTGGGTGAGACCAAAGTGTGCCACCATCTTGAGCAGTAACAACAAGACCTGGGACTACAGTGACAGCAGTCTCTAGTGTGTAGGTGGCTAAGCATGGTTAAAAAAAAAAATAAAACTTTCTAGATCCCCCTGTGCAAGCAGAGTGCCCCCATGGTCCCGTGGTATCATCTCAAAAGAATATTTACTTTTATACCCTCTAGCTTGAGATGCATGTGGTCTTGCCAATTCCTGAGATGCCCTCAAGCCATATTTCCTATTGTCTATGAATAAATACTTAGTATCCCTTTAGAGATTGCAATGTCTTTATAATCACAACTTCCTCCGCCCCAGTTTTACTGGCCCTTTTTGGGCCAAAATGCACATTTTTCAAATCTTTCTGCTTTGCTTTCCAATTTGATTATCATAGTAAACTTGGCTAAAAGCTGTCAGCAATATCCATGACACCACCTATGCTATGCTGTGCCTAATGCTATGCTGCCTTAAAATTTTTTCCTCCATATTAATTGGTCCATAGCATTTAAATTAAGCCTCACAGAAAGTCCCTGGATATGAGTAAAATGCAAATATCTTCTTTGCCAGAATGAAACACAAATGGTCTCTGCTGTAATTTCCAATATAGTCCTTCTCCTCTGAAACCTCATGAACCCAGTCTTCTCAGTCCACAGTCCTATAAACATTCTGGTCTTCTGAACTAGCACCAAAATCACCCATTAAGCTCTGCTCCAAATTTTTCCAAGATCCTCCTAAAAACCAGTTCCAAATGCTTACAAACCACATGGTCACATTAATCACAGCCATGACCCCACTTCTCAGTACTAATTTCCATCTTAGTTAGCTTTCCATTGCTGTGTCCAAAACATTAGACAAGAACAACTTATAGGATGGAAAGTTTATTTTGGCCCACAGTTTCAGAGGTTTAGTCATCATCAGCTTAATTCATTGTTCTGCGTTCAAGGTGAGGTAGTACTTCATAGTGGAAGGGCATGATAGAGAAAAACTGCTGGGTTCATGACAGCCAGGAAGCAGAGAGAGTTTGAGTGCAAGAAGCCAAAGTGATATTATCCCCAGGGGCATGCCCTCAATAGCCTACTTCCTCCAACCACACCCTACCTTCCTACAGTTATCACCCATGAATCCATTTATTTATATCATTAATCCATCATATGTATTAACTCACTGATTAGGAATCAGCTCTCATAATCTAATCATTTAAAAATGGCTGGGGATGTGGTTCAGTGGTTAAGTGTCCCTAGTACTATACACACACACACACACAACCATATATATATATATATATATATATATATATATACTTTACAAGTACTAATATTAGTACCACAGAAGTACTAGAGTAAGAAAAATAAGAAATAAATAGATGGTAGATGGCAAATGGATGAATGGATGATTGAGATTGATGCTGCTTTGAAAATTTAAAGTAGTAAATGCATTCAGTTGCCAGGCGTGGTGGCATATGCCTACAATCTCAGCAACTAAGAAGACTGAGGCAGGAGGCTCACAAATTCAAGGCCTTCTTGGGCAACTTAGTGAGATCCTGTCTCAAAACAAAAAGTAAAAGGGGCTGGGGATGCAGCTCAGTGGTAGAGTGCCCCTGGATGCAATCTCCAGTACTATAAAAAAATAAACTAATATTCAGTTAACTTTGATGGGGGCCATGGCTTGAATGGTGATCTTGGTGAACCTATTAGTACCACACAAGTACTCTTCTCAAAGATTTGGTTGAACCTATTATTGACAAAGGTGGTGAGCAGATCAAATAAATCTGCATGAGTTGGGAACTTCAATCATAACTGATAGGCCTTTAGAAGTAATTGAAGATTGGATCATTACTATTACAAGAACACAGGATTTGATAAAGAATACACAGTATTTGCTGCAGGACAGCATGAAGCATTATTCTTGAAAGTTTTTCTAAGACTCCTGAAGAATTAAAGGAGTCCTATATCTTTTTATTTGTCTTTAATCTTTTAAAAAAAATTATCTGTTAAAAAAACAGCATTCCTCTATTTCAGAAGTATTCTGAATTTCAAACAGGGTTGGGGAAGTAAAGGGGGTGTGCAAAAACTAACATTAAATTTGGAAACAGCAGCAAAGTGAGTGAATTTTTATTTTTTGTTCATTGTTGTTTGCTAAAAAAATAAAGCAAAATTCTCTCACATAATTACTGTGAACACATAGTGTTGTAGTCAGCTTTTTCACCACTGTGACCAAAAGACCTGACAATAACTATTAGAGAAGAAAAAGTTTATTCGGGGGGCTCATGGTTTCAAAGGTCTTAGTCCATAGATGGCTGACTCCATTCCTTCCTCAGGGCTTGAAGTAAGGGAGAAATCATAGTGGAAGTGCCTGGTAGAGGAGAGCAGCTCAGGACATGGCACCATAAAGTGAGTGTTTGGGGGTGGAGGGGTTCTTTATTCAACAAGGACACAATATAAATCCCAATGGCTGACCACAGTGACCTACCTCCTTTAGCCACCCCTACCTTCCTACTGTTACACTCAGTTAACCCCTATCAGGGGATTAATGCATAGATTGGCTTAAGGTTCTCCTAACCCAATCACTTCACCTCTAAACCCTCTTGTATTGTTTCACATGCAAGCTTTGGTGGGGATGCCTCACATCTAAACCATAACACCTTGTTTTGTGGTCATTGTAAAAATTTGTGGGGATAGGATGGAAAGTAACAGTAGTCTGCATGTCTCTGTTTCAGTTGAGAGGTGTATGTAAAATATGGTTTTTTTGAAAGAAATGTTTTTAAATATATTTATAATGAGACTTTAAAAAGGATTCCTTATGTTATGCTATAGTCATATTGTAAATCAATATCATAATGTCCAGGTTATGAAAACTTCAGAAGTTTCATCTTTAATTTGATTTTAGTGAATATTGGAGAGATGAAAATCTCATACTGGATCACATGTTAAAAAATATAAACTGTTAGACTGGGGTTGTGGCTCAGTGGTAGAGTGCTTGCCTAACACATGTGAGGCACTGGGTTTGATCCTCAGCACTACATAAAAATAAAATAAAGGTATTGTGTCCATCTACAACTAAAAAATTTTTTTTTAAAAAAAGCATAAACTGTCAACATCAGTAGAATATTGTGATGCTCAAAGTGGTATTTGTACAAATTGAATCTGTCATGACCTTGGTCAAATAAGAGTATATTTATTTAGGAGATAAATGAGAGCATGAAGAAACTAGAAGGTGCAAACCAGAGTCAAAATTACTGTTACTTATTTTATCAGAGGGCATTTTTTACTTTTAAGAAAATAAAATGAAGGGAAAGGTGGAAATAAATGATTTTTAAACTGCAATGACATATAAATGGGAGAACAAAGATAAGGTGGCCATACTTTAAAGTGCCGGGAACTTTAACGATGATTCAACTCTAAGTTTTGGAGTTATAAAGAATGGACTCCTATGAATTGATGAAAAAGTGTTGAAATGGATTTACTGAAGGTCATTTTTACAGTGAACGTTTTTGGGAAAGGGAAACCTCAGGGAAAATGAAGCAAAGACATACTGAAGGAAAGATGGCAGAGCAGATAGAAGCTGTCCATGTTTCAGAAGATGGATCTCAGCAGATCGATAGGCTTCTTGAAAATCTGTTAAAGCAGTTTTATAAATCTGGCTCCTGGAGCAAGATTGCAGCCACTGAGAAAACTGTTTTGTGAGAGCTCTAAAGGAGAACTTGTGCATGACAGAGCCAGACTGCATTAGTTAACTGCATAGTTGTTAACTATATTACATGTGAGCCAAAAAAAGTCCTGTTGTAAATTGAAAGATTCATATGATAATTGTGTTCGGAAGCATTCAGAAGGAAAACAGGGAGTTTCTGAGCCCATTTTCAATGTCAGTCTTGATCTCTATAATTAGCCACATGCCTGAAGAGTTGAAAAGACTTCCTGAGTGATTTCTGATTGTGTGACCTCCGAAGTGCTGGGTGGACAGGAGTGTAAGTGGTGACTTCCTAACTCTACATTCAAACTTCAGTATGCAACACAATTGTCCTTTGTTCACTCTATATTTAGAAAAGTCGCACTCTGCTGTGGGGCTAGAAGAGCTTTGGTGTTCATGGTTCTAATTACTTTCAAATGGTCTGAATCTCATCAGATTCTTTGTTGGAATTGGCAACATCTGACCAGTCTGATGCCCTTCCACAATACCCCTTGAGTTTCATGGGAGGAGCCATGAAAGCAGCTTTGATTCCGATGCCCTTACTCAGAATCTAAGCTAAAGTTCAGTGCATAAAGATCAGCTTTGTTTCTGCCAAAGCAAATGCACTGTTAGAATTTGGAGACAATATTCACCTCTTTCTCGTTATTTTAATTCATTTGCATCTCTACAAAGGGATTTAATACTATTTCCGTCAGTTTTTTCCTTCTAGTATTCTAAATAGGTTAGTGTTATCCACATTAAAATAAACAAGTGACTTACAGAAATTATTGTTTTTTTGCAATCAAATATAATAACAATGTGACCTAATAAATATGTTAATAAAAATGTTCCTGTCACAACGTTATTAAAAACTCATATTCCTCCTAAGGACTACCTCCTATACAGCAGGCACTTAATGGAATGAGGATAATCATTCTTATGTAGGAAAAGAAATAAGGAAAAGCCTTATTTCTAAGGCTTTGGTTGGCATTCCAGTGTTTCATAGTGGAAAACTTTGGAGAGATTTACTGTGATCCTTAGAGAATGGTATGGGTTCTGTCAAATGTGTTCAAAGCCCTGGTCTCTGAGGAGAATGTTTGAAATAGCTGTCTTTCTCAATGCTTTTATTTTGTTAGAGAGCAGAAAGTGGTCAAGGTCTTGGGCTCAAGGCCTTCACAAGCTAGTTAGCTTTGTTCTGTTTTTTGTTTATTTTCCATGTCAAAGTTTACCCCACTCCAAGCAGGGCAGAGAAAAATAGTTAACTAATAATCCAAGCTATTGGTCTTGAAGATGGTAAGGAAAACAACACGCGTAGCCTGGTGCAAATATTTCACTGACCTTTGAAAATCAATCTAAAGGGTAAGTCCTATGTAATAATACTGTACCATAAAAGACCAGAATATAACATCCAGAGTATGCCCCTGTGAAACAAGGATTATTTTGAGCTGATTGTTTTAAGACACAAAAGACAAAAGAATCTCTGAAAACATAAAATTAACACTCTTGAAAGGTAAATTTGCTTCTAGCAAGAAAATCTCCCTTTGTAGGGATGTCTTCTGTGGAACAGGAAGAGAAGGATGATTCTAACTCACAAGAAACTCATATCAATGAAAAAGGCATGTATTTAAATTTGCATATCAAATTGTACCCTTATTTATTTTACCTCTCCTAGGCATCTTTCCAGAACCTATTACTGGCCTTTTCTACCTCCTTCTTTGTTTCAGTCAATAATAGCATTTGAGCCTGAATTGAAAGTTACCTGTTTAAGACTTATTCATTTTGGCGGTTTCTTCTATGAGATGTCCATAAACATCTGCATTGTTTTCTCTTGTGAATCTTGTCATTTGTTACAGAAGAATAACTCAGAGTGTTTATTTTTCCTTCCCTAGAACATAATCATGTTTGTAAATTATTTTAAAAACAAACTTTTCTTGTTCGCCTACTTTTTATAAAAAGTTTAAGTATTTAACAATATAGTATGGAACCATCCTACCTCCATATTTCCAAAAACAGAAAATTAACATTTTCATTTCAGCTAAAATTTATGGCATATAATTGAAAGAACTGAAATCTTCCTGTATCTGCAAATCTCAATAAGCTACTCAGGAAATTCTCTCTTTGTGATATTATTCATTGCATTGTCTTCTAAGGCATTTGCTAGAGCTTATTTTATAATCAGAGTACATAGGAGCAGACAATTCACTTTGTCATCTCTTCTGTGTACCTATTCCTTTCCCATTTTATTGCATTGCATTTTCTTTTCCATTTGACAACTTGTACTTAATATGTAAGCCAACCCTCACTCCAGAGCAAAACTACTTGGGACACCCATGTCGTCTTAGATATGTTCTCTCACCATGTTAGGCAGCTAGTCAGCCATAAACAAGTGGGTAAGGAAGGACAATGAAGGGTATTAACTTACAGGGAGGACATCAGACATATACACCAAAGCCATATGTCATAGGACAGGGAACGATAAAGAACCTTATTGAGCTGGACATGGTGGCACATACCTATAATCTCAGCTACATGGAAAGCTGAGATAAGAGGATCATGAGTTCAAAGTCAGCCTCAGCAAAAGTAAGGCACTAAGCAACTCAGTGAGACCCTGTCTCTAAATAAAATACAAAATAGGGCTCAGTGGTTGAATGCCCTGAGTTCAATCCCCAGTATCCAAGGGGAAAAAAATAAAACTTATTACCTTATTAAAATAAACATTTGGAAAATTGAAACTCTTAGACCAAACCTTCCAGCCATAGTTAATTATAGCCCCTTAAGAAAACAGTTGTTTCAAGATCATGTCACACCCACCCCTTCTGGCCAGCTCTCAGGATCCTCCTCGCCCTGTGACTAGGTCATCAGGTCTTTCACAGAGAAACTCTCTGAGGACTAGACAGAAGAGTAATAAACCACTTAAGGGGGAAATGTGAGACTACGGCAAGAGCAAAGAAATCAAAACCACTCAAAAAACCAAGACCCTATGTGCCAGTGTCTCCAGGTCACTCTGTGCCTACACCATACGCTTACCTCTCTTATCTTTCTATCTCTAACAAACACCTGCTTGTTACTCTGTGAAACTTGCTTTAAATTCTTCCTGTGGGACCACAAGAACTGGTAGCTATGGATTCCTGTTGTCTCATGGGTTCTGTGGATCTCCTCCTCTGAAACAACCAGATAAACTCCTTGTCCTATAATTTTTTTTTTCCAGGTTCTCCTTCCTGACTAAAATTAAACAGTTCTGTCCCATCCTTTAAATATCCTACAAAGGGCAAATAGATCTTCATAAATGTTCATTCTTTACCATATATTTGCATTTTTGTGCGTCTACACTAAAAAACTATTAGGGTTTTTCATACTGTGATGAAAACCATTTGGAGAGAGCTCTTCCTTTGGTTCTGTCAAAGAAGAATTGCACCAGATAGAGTTAAACAGTCAAAGAAGATTTTAGGCTGTCTTCTTTGATATAATGAGAGCAACTAAGAACAGAGCAGGGAGGAAGAGCAGGAAGAAAAGATTAACATTAAACAGATACATGAGGTGGGAGGGAAATGGAGAGAAAAGGGAAATTGCATGGTAATGGAGGGAGACCCTCATTGTTATACAAAATTACATATAAGAGGTTGTGAGGGGAATGGGAAAATAAACAAGGAGAGAAATGAATTACAGTAGATGGGGTAGAGAGAGAAGATGGGAGGGGAGGGGAGGGGGGATAGTAGAGGATAGGAAAGGTAGCAGAATACAACAGTTACTAATAGGGCATTATGTAAAAATGTGGATGTGTAACCGATGTGATTCTGCAATCTGTATTTGGGGTAAAATTGGGAGTTCATAACCAATTTGAATCTAATGTATGAAATATGATATGTCAAGAGCTTTGTAATGTTTTGAACAACCAATAAAAAAAAAGAAGATTTTATTCAGGATGAGTGAAATAGAAGAGAATGAACTCAACTCTGAATATAAGAGGGACCGTTAGGTATTTATATCCAGTGGGCAGGGAAAGCGGGTCTAGTACAGAAAATTGCTAAAAGGAGCATGATTAGATATCAAGGGCAGGATAAGGGAAACGTGATTTAATGTTGGGGTGGTGGATTCTAGATAAACTGGCTTAGCAGGATTCTTGCTAAAACTGGGCTCAGAAGGCCAAGGACAGAGCCTAGTCAGGAGAAGGGTTCAAAGAAACATGACTGAAGGGCCATCAGTGAGAGTCCTTGTCAGTTCATAAGCCTTCAACTGCCTCTCAGATAGTGAAGGGCACATTTTATCAGACACTCATGTGGTCATTTCATTTTCTAACCTAAGATGACTTTAAATTCTGACTGGTTTTCAAATAAAGATTTTGTTTATTTACATTTCAAAAGTTCTGTGTTCTTGCTGGCTGCCTTCACCTTGAGGTAGCAAAATCTGATAATACTCTGGATTACATCATCCAGATGAGTAACATGATTTTCCTTAATATATGCTTGTGACAAAGATTCTCTCCTTGAACAAAGTTCACACAGAGTCCGCTGAACTCTCTTCTCAACTAGGCCCAATCCTTTGGGATTCTGTCTTTTCAATGTCCTATCCCTGGGCTATAAATCTTCATTTTTACCTGTTATATTTTGAAGTGAGGCCAGTTCTTTATTGATGTCTCTCTTCCCCTATTGCAGTAGTTGCCAAATAAAACCTATTTTTACCATTTCAACTACTGTCCGGCTCTACTGTCTCCTCTCTTTTTATATGAAAAAGGGATGCTGGTATGGATTTAAAATGGTTACAATTAAATTATAAGTTGGCAGTGGAAATTAGCAATAGTGTTTACTTACATTTTGACAGAGAAAGATAAAACTATTGAGTAGGCTCCTGTACTTTCGTTGTTCCGTATCTGGAACAACTGGTACTCCATGACTAAAACTCACAATGAAGAAAGAGAAGAGCAGATTCCTAAACCAGAATTTACTCTAGATATGCTATGAGGCCTTGGGTTCTGTTGTAAGCTTTGATTTGGTAACTAAAAGTAACAAATATTGTACCTTACATTTTGAAATGTCTTACAGTGAGTATATAATAGTTATTCAAAGTGTGTCTAATGTTTTGTACTCTTCAAAGTTCTTAGTGTTTTGAAGAGATTTAGCTAGTGATTATTATGTATCATTTAGGCATTAATGAAATCTTTAAATTCATTTTAAATACTCAATTTTTAGAGGTGTCTTTGAGTAAACAAAGGAAACGTAAAACACTAATGCAAAACAGATTGGTAGAAAGATCAAATAAGAAACGAAAATAATGTGTTTCTCTGAGATTTGAAGATAAGAATGATGGTATGAAAGGATAGAAGAATGGAAGAAATTAGTAGTGAGATTAGTTATAAAAACTGCTTTTCCTGTAAGATAGAACTTAACTCTCTTGAATATTAAGTTCAAGGTAAATTCTTCATTTGGGCTCCATCAATTTAAAAATCATAAGTTCTCTGAGAACAGAAACAAACTTTCTTTATTGCATATATTGCTGTGTTCAAGTAAGGGATTCGACTTATGTGTTACTGAAGTGCTATGTTCTCCACGTGAAGTGCTTTGTCTTTAAAATACATAGTGCTATACTGAATATGAATGAATAAGAATATGCATATTCATATGCATGAATATGCTTTCAAAGGGCAGATGAAACACTCACATATTTAAAAGAAGAATTATAAAATATGGCCACTTAAAAACTGAAAGGTAAAAGCATATAGTCTACCAACTTCTGAATTAGGAGATCACAGATGAAAAAATCCAAAAATTATCCATCAGATAAATTTCAGAATCTATGAGTTTGCATATTAAGATTGTGTTTTAATAAGTATATCTCTTTAATATATTGTCATTCACTTAAAATAACTTAATTGTACCAGAAAATCACTTTCTATGCTAATTCATCCCAGTCAGCTTCAAGAAGGAGGGGGCAATTGGCCAGCCACAGAGAAGTGGAACTAAAGAACAATGTGTGTCAAAAAAATGCTATTTAGAATTCCAACTGTTGGTGAAATTGGAGTTGGCAGTTATAATTGTAGGTGGAATTTCTGTGAGAAGAATGTAATTATCCAAACTGGATTTTAACCAACACACCTGAACACTTCAAAAAATATTTTAATACCATAAATAAATACCTCCTTTGTTCTATTGCTCAGTGGAAAGATACCTGTTCATGGGGCAGGTTGAACCCCTGGGGTTCTGCTTTAGTTCTGTCTCAGAAGGAAAACTGTCACCTCCTGAATTGTCAATCTTCTGCCTGTGGAGATCTTTGATCAAGCAAAGAAAACCATTATTAGGTATTTGATGGTTCTTATTAGCACCTGGTATTTTAGACATTTATGTTCAAATACTTTTCATTAGGTAGGTCAAAAGAAGTTCAAAAACTCTACCAGGGTCAGAACTAAAAGCCACTGATGGCAGTTGGCCTGGGGTGGGAATGGCTCAAGAACAGTTTTCCTGTTGGATCTCAATCAAAAACAAATGTTTCTCCAATGACAGGAGACAGTATGGAACTCTTCATAGGAGCCGAGGCAGCACAGAAGACATAGTGTTGAGGAAAACTAAAGGCTGAGGTCAGAATGGAACAAGTAACATTACAAGGCCATTCCCCACAAGAGTATGTGAAGTAGACAGCAGGATTTCTTCAAGAATTTTTGGAGGACATAAAATTTTATTTTGAACATAATTGTTCCAAAAGAAAAGCTTTAGACAAATTTAATAGAGTTTAACTGAGCAGTGATCAATCTGCTACTCAGGTAATCCTCAGACTCAGATAAAGTTCTGCTCTGAACATGGACAGGCAACATTTATGGACAGAAAGTGGAAGTAGAGTATGGCAACAGCTTGAGGGCAATATTGTTTGCCTTATATCCACACAGGTCTGATCACTGAGACTGAATGCTCAGTTGCTGATTGGCAGAAACTACTCTTAATTTAGGCTTTCAGTTTGTTGGCATATTAAGTTAGGTTGCATTTTCTTATGTTACCCAAAGCTCAGTCCTTGTCCCTGATGCCAATCCAATAAGGAGAACAGGCTGTAAGAAAAAAAGAAAAAGAAGTTCTATTGCTTTGCTAGAAAAGGAGAAAAACAAGGGACACCAGTCCCAAGGCTGTGATTCTCCCATCAGGGGAACAACAGGTTTTTATAGAGGTGATTCATGTTCTCCATGTGCAGTTGTAATCCACTTGTTAATTTGGGAAATAGTCATTTCTTAGATCTGGTATCATCCCAGAAGTCTGAATTACTTTGCTCTTGTGCTGGGTGTTTGCTCAAAGAGAGTTAACTCTGCCTAGGATGGGGAATAAAGGTAATCCTGTTTCTCAGGAGATTAGAGAGGGAAAGATTAGGGGGCTGGGATTGTGGCTCAGCAGTAGAGCGCTCCACTAGCACGGGCAGGACCCAGGTTTGATCCTCAGCACCACATAAAAATAAAGGCATTGTGTTGTGTCCATCTACACCTAAAAAAATAAATAAATAAAAAGAAAGGGAAAGATTAGGAATGGGAGATTTGGAAGGGGGAGGGATAGAAGAAGAGAAAGAAACATGTTCCCTTTAAAAATAAGTCATAGTGGCAGAGCAACAAGGGCTATATTCAAAGCATGTAGCAGACCACTGTTAAACTTACATAGAAACTCAAGGTACAGAAGCATCCCTGGATCAAATTTAGTTTAATTTATTAATAGTTATTGTACGTGCATGTATTGAGCACTTTCATATACAAACTAAAAATGTAATATTTTAATAATATGGCCCCTAATATCTTAAAGTCACATCTTAATTTATTTATTTAGATGTACTGGGATTGAACCAAAGGGTGTTTATCACTGAAATACATCCCAAGTCCTTTTGTTGTTGTTGTTTTTAATTTTTAGACAGGGTCTTGCTAAATTACCATGTCTGGCTTCAAGTTTGCAATCCTCCTATCTCAGTCTCCCAAATTGCTGGGATTACAGGTGTTGCCACCGCACTCATTGGCTAACTAAAGCCACATTCATTGGCTAACTACTAACAGCATAGTGAAGTTTACCATTCCTACTCTTCCCCTTACAGAGTGTGAGCCTACTTCCCTCATTTATTACATGGAGATATTAATATCAGAAGCCATAGGATAGGTTTATTGCAAGTATTGAGTGAACACCTACCTGTAAAACACCCAGAACAATGCAGGGACCATGGTGAGTGCTATATAACTGTTTTCCACTGTTATTTCAAGAAGGACTAACCGTTTCCAAAAAACTCAACATACATACACTGTGAAGATGCCAGAAATTGAAGACCACGGGAAGAGAAACTCAAGGATATGAGAACAAATACTTGGTTACATCTGCCTAAAAACTTTATCAATTCCCTAATGAGTTATAAGAAGTCAATTTCAGAATTTCCCTCTCTATATATTTTTTTAATTTTTGTTTATTTATTTATTTGTTTGCTTGTTTGTTTTGGTACTAAGGATTGAACACAGGGGTGATCATTACTGAGCTATATCCCCAGTCCTTTTTGATTTTTACTTTCAAACAGGGTCTTGCTAAGTTGTTGAGGCTGGCCTTGAACTTGTGATCCTCCTGCCTCAGCCTCCCAAGTTGCTGAGGTATAGGTACATGCCACTGCGCTGTCAATTTCCCTGTATGTTATATATAGGCTATTACATATAATTATACTCTGCTAACTATAGTAAAAAGTATTTAATTCTCATTTTGGACTACGGATTTCAACATTCTCAATGAATTCTCCCATTTTATTTATATAGTATTTAGTTAAAGAACCCATTCAGATATTATAAAGGGTATAGCTACTGATCAGACAAAAAGAATGGCACACATATTGAATGCTGCATCAATAAATATCTTGTCTATATGGTCTTTTCACATTCTAGTGCCCAGAGTACATAAAATCAGATATATCAGATGCAAACTTTACAGTATTTTTTTTAAATTTATTGCTTATAGAATAGTTTTGAATTATAAAAATTTGATAAAATAGTGTATCTATATATATCCAATCCATTACTCCTTTTATTAACATCTTGTCACAATTAATGAGCCAATATTGATGTATTACTATTATTAACTAAATTACAGACCTTATTCAGATTTCTTTAGTCTTCACCAAATATTCTTTTCCTATCTCATGATCCCATCCAGAATTCCACACTACGTTCAGATATCACATCTCCTAAGGCTGCTTGGCTATTACAGGTTTCCAGACTCCCCTTGTTTTTAATTACCTTGACAGTTTTTCAGAGTGCCAGTCAGGTATTTTATAGAATGTTCTTCAATTGGTATTCATCTGACATTTTTCTTATGATTAAAATGGGGATATATGTTTTAGAAAAAAAAATTAGTTATCAGAATAAACTCAAAAATTTTTATTTTGTTCTGTGGATTATAACCCAATAGTACTTTATTCTATTGTTTAAATTGTTCCAAATTTGGAAACTGGGAGCTCTTTCAGTTGGCTCCTCTATCCTTTTGACACATCTCCATCATTATAGGGTTGTTTGTTGTTTGGAGAAGGGGAATTTTTTTTAGTATTTTCTTACTTTTGACACTATAAAATGTTAAAAGAAACTCTTCAGAGAGTAGGAAAATGAAATGTCAAAAAGGCATACCTATATTTTTAACAAAATTGAAAAGCATCAGAGAAATAACAGAAGGTAAAATGATTTATTCCATTTTTCTTATCCTTAATTGTTCTAATAGATAAATGTTTGTTCAGTGTTACAAGGTGACTCTGTATTCTAGTACTGAATTATTAGTTCTAAGAGATTTTTATAGCATTTTTTTCTACATTGATAATCATGATTCTGCCAATAAAGATGATTTTATTTTTATTTTCTTCGATATATATTAAACTCTTACTTGTTTTTCTTGTCTCATTGCATTAGCTAGGACTTCCAATGAGACGTTGACTAGCAGCAGTAATAGAAGACATCTTTCCTTTGCTCATGATCTAAAGGGGAAAGCAAAAGTATGCAGTCTCTCATCAATACATGTGATGTTATATAGAGATCTTTTGTGATTTTTTTTTAATGAAGTTGATAAACGTCACTCTTTTTCAGATTGCTGAGTAGGTATTGATTTTTTTTCAAATGATTTTCACTGTCAATTGATGTGATTTTTTTCAGCGTTTTATTTTATTTTTATTTATTCTTTTTAAATATCATGACAGTAGAGTGTATTTTGATGTATCACACA
This sequence comes from Marmota marmota marmota, assembly GCF_001458135.2. Taxonomy (NCBI): domain Eukaryota; kingdom Metazoa; phylum Chordata; class Mammalia; order Rodentia; family Sciuridae; genus Marmota; species Marmota marmota. Next base: position 15,006,741 of record NW_025999900.1, read on the forward strand.
TACATGGAGCATAACTTCCCATTCTTGTGGTTGTACATGATGTGAAGTTACACTGGTCATGTATTCATATATGAACATAGGAAAGTTAGGTCAAATTCATTCTACTTACTTTCTCATTCCCATCCTCCTTCCATTCCCTTCAATCCCCTTTGTCTAATCTAATGAATTTTCATCCCCCCCTCCCTTTATTGTGTTATCATCTGCAAATCAGAGATAACACCTGGCCTTTGGTTTTGGGGGGTTGGCTTATTTCACTTAATATTATAGCCTCCAGTTCCATTCATTTACCAGAAAATGCCATCATTTCATCCTTCATATACCACATTTTCTTTACCATTCATCTGTTTTAGGGAACCTAAGTTGGTTTCATATCTTGGCTATTGTGAATTGAGCTGCATTAAACACTGATATGGCTCTGTCACTGTAGTATACTGATTTTAAGTCCTTTGGATATAAAGTGAGGAGTATGATAGTTGAGTCAAATGGTGGTTCCATTTCAAGTTTTCTGAGGAATCTCCATACTACTTTCCAGAGTGGTTGCACCAATTTGCCATTCCACCAGCAATGTATGAGTGTATCTTTCCCCCCACATACTCAACAATGTTTATTGTTACTTGTATTCTTGATAATTGCCATTCTGACTGGAGTGAGATAGAATTTCTGGGTAGTTTTAACTTGCATTACTCTAATTGCTAGAGATGTTAAACAATTTTTCATATTTGTTGACTGATCAGATTTCTTCTTCTGTGATGTACCTGTTCAGTTCCTTTGCCCATTTATTTATTGATTTGTTTGTTTGTTTTTATTTTTGGTGTCCAGTTTTTTGAGCTCTTTATATACCCTGGACATTAATGCTCTATCTGAGATACAGGTGGCAAAGATTTTCTCCCATTCTGTAGGCTCTTTCTTCACGTTGTTGATTATTTCCTTTGCTGTGAATAAGCTTTTTAGTTTGTTACCATCCCTTTTGTGGCTTCTTGATTTTACCTCTTATGCTTTAGGAGTCTTCTTGAGGAATTTGGTTCCTAAACCGACATGATGGAGATTTGGGGCTACTTTTTCTTAAAGTAGGTGCACAGTCTCTAGTCTAATGCCTAGGTCCTTGATCCACTTTGGGTTGAATTTTGTGTAGGGTGAGAGATAGGGGTTTAATTTCATCTTGCTACATGTGGATTTCCAGTTTTCCCAGCTCCATTTATTGAACAGGCTATCTTTTGATGTGATATTTTTAATGTGATTAGTTTTCAAGTGTTGAACCAGCCTACTACATCTGGAATAAATCCCACTTAGTCATGATATAAAATTATTTTCATATATTGGTGGATTATTTACTAATATTTTGCTGAGTATTTTGTTTCTATGTCCATAGGCTATATTGGCTTGTATTTACAGTACTTTTAAAATGAACTTTATGATATTACTTTCAAGTATCTTCTACATTAAGTTAAATTCACTGTACAAATCCTAAGCTATGTATGCACTTTGAACAGAGAATACAATGGGATATGGTATAAGATAGGAGGCAGGAAAGCATGATGAGTATTACTTAAGATATAGTCAAATCCATATATTTATCTTTAAATTAGCATTATGGTTAAAAAAAGTAATACTGAAAGAATCTTCCTCATATAGGAGGTTACCTTCATTTCAGTATAGCTCTTTACAATAAAGATAAAGTTGATTGGTCCATAAGTGGAGAAATATTTAAACCTTTTATTTTTAAATAAAAATGTTTTTAGTTCTGAGCATTTAGTTTTAGTTTTGAGCGTTTTTTGCAAGGAGAAAATAAAGTATAAACATTTTAAGATACACATTCCCTCTGAGACACTGTTTTGGATGCTTGAGCAAAGGAAGGAATAGAAGAATCGAATAAAAATTAAACATCAAATAGAAATTAGTGCTATATCTTGATTGCCTGAATATATTCTAATCATCTATTAAACACACGCACACACATTCAGGCTATGTGTGTGTGTATGTTCAGGCAATCATATGTTTTATTTTTGCAGGAAGTATATTCTATACTTATTACAACAAAGTTTCCCCCACCCTCAGTAATGGGTATTGAATCCAGGTGTGCCTTACACTGATGTACATACCCAGTCCTTTTTATTTATTTATTTCAAATTTTGAGACAGGAGCTCACTGAGTTGCTGAAGAGGTTTATTGTTGCTGAAGCTGACCTCAAACCAGTGATCTTCCTGCCTCAGAGTCCCAAGTCACTGAGATCTAAAATTGGCCTACAAGTTGGAATAAATTTTGTATGAAATAAATTGCACGTGTTAAAATTTGATGTATTTTATCTCATTTCATAAACTGATGAGCCCATTTTTAATCTTCCTAGCAAACAGTATTTGAGAGACAATTTCTACTTTAAATGAATGCTATCACATTTAGGAAAATCATACTTTTTTAAAGGAAAGATTGTAGTAAAACTGAAAGCATTACTTTGAAATTAGTCATTCATTCCCCGAAAATCTCATTATTGTAACAGTTAACAATAATTGGAATTCACAATGTTTTTATGATTTATATTGTCATTTTACAGACCTGAAATGTACTTGAAGGGAATGTTTTGGGGATAGCTGCTATTAGCTAATGCATGCATTTCCATAATCCAGAAGAGAAAAGAATGCAAAAATCAAAAAAAATTTCATGACTCTTGGCCCTCATTTTTAGTTCTCTTAGTACAAGCTAGCTAAAAAACATTTTGCAACATACACTGCATACTTTTTAGTGTAATAATTTTATTGTCTTTTTGTAAGTGTGGTGGCACCAGCTCCAGAAATCATAGAAAAAAAATCAGTTATGGAATCTCTTGTTCGCAACTTACTCATCTTTACATCTCTGAATAGCAATTGTTCTAATTGTTTGTGAAGCTCTCTAAAGTATGCTTATATCTCTGTCCACCCAAAAAAATATGAAATAAATTTCAATTGTGCTGTGATTGTATGAGAGACAGAATTTAAATTCTCCTTGTCTACATGTCTAATGGAATAGAAACGTGCAGTTGAGCCCATTGGTGCCAAACCTAAAGGGAGTTTCTGTAACAAAAGTAGCCAAGAAGTTCAAAACCTCCCTTGCACTATTCAATGTTTTATAATTATTTAGGTTCTCAAAGGTTTTGATAGCTTGAGCACAAAGGAATGTTTCAGTTTCAAAATTGTGAAACTTGGGTCTGGGGCTAGGGGTATTGTTCAGCGGTGGAGCACCTGCCTAGCATGCCCAAGGACCTGGGTTCAATTCCCCAGTAATAGAAGACGGAGGAGGAGGAGGAGGAGGAGGAGGAGGAGGAGGAGGAGGAGGAGGAGGAGCTAGAGGAAGGAGGAGGAGGAGCTAGAGGAAGGAGGAAGAGAAGGAGGAGGAGGAGGAGCTAGAGAGGGAGGAAGAGGAGAAGGAGTTAGAAGAGGGAGGAAGAGGAGGAGAAGGAAGAGAAGAAATAAAGAAAGATATTTTGAGGAAGAGGAGGAGGGAAGAGAAGGAGAATAAAGAAAGAAAGAAACTTTATTGTCACTGTTCAGAAGACAAGAGAAAGAAAGAAAGCTTATTGTCGCTGCTCTGAATAAATTGTACAATTCCTATGGTGAAAAAAATGAATTCAGATTTTCCCAAACCACTTTATTAGACTGCATTTTCCAATAGAAGAAAGAATATTGAAATACATTCTATGCAAAAAAATTTGATTTCAATCAGTTTGTCAACAATGGTATGTCAATACCATCAAAGATTTTTATTTTTTTAATTCACAGTACAGATGCCTAAATAATTAGAAAAAAATAGTATTCCTAAAATGCTTTTTCCAGTAACGTCAATACATTATTTTTTTCCTCCAATTCTTCAGGAACTATATTCTACCTTTTTCTTTAAGTTCATGACTCCCTTTTCTATCCATACAGATAGATTAAATGCCAAGAGTAGTGTTGACACCAAATATCACATCTTTCATAACACTTGAGAATAACATACTATTAAAAAGGAATGACTGCTACAAACAACAATAAGTGTTGGTGAGGATGAGGGGAAAAGGCACACTCATACATTGCTGGTGAGACTGCAAATTGCTGCAGCCAATATGGAAAGCAGTATGAATAATCCTTGGAAAACTGGGAATGGAACCACTATTTGACCCAGCTATCCCTCTCCTCGGTCTATACCCAAAGGACTTAAAAACAGCATACTACTGGCACACAGCCACATCAATATTTATAGCAGCATAATTCACAATAGCTAAACTGTGGAACCAACCTGGATGCTCTTCAGTAGATGAATGGATAAAGAAAATATGGTATATATACACCATGGAATATTACTCAGCATTAAAAGAGAATAAAATCATGACATTTGCAAGTAAATGGATGGAGCTAGAGAATATAATGCTAAGTGAAATTAGCCAATCCCAAAAAAACAAATGCTGAATGATTTCTCTGATTTAAGGATGCTGATTCATAATATGCTGTGGCGGTGGATTGGGGAAATGGGATAAATGAACTCTAGATAGGGAAAATGGGAAAAGGGGAGGAGCGAAAGAGAGGGGGCATAGGGGTAGGAAAAATGGTGGAATGTGATAGCTGTCATTACCCTAAGTACATGTATGAAGACGTGAAGGATGTGACTCTACTTTGTGTACAACCAGAGATATGAAAAATTGTGGTCTATATGGGTAATATGAATTGTAATGCATTCTGTTGTCATATGTAACAAATTAACATTAAAAAAGGACGACTGCATTCCTAAATGCATTTTTAGAGATATATTGCCTGACACAGTTCTAGAATGATTCTTCCTGTACTCTGTTATTTTTCTTTTTCTGTTTTTCTCCCTCCATAGTGTTTTTCTCCCTTTTCAACCTTTCCCTCTGGCTTCATTATACCATTTACTCTTGAGTTCTCACCTTTTCTTCTCTTTCCATTCTCAATTTTGTTTTATAGTTTGTTTTTCTGTTTTGTTCTACTGAATTCTACACAGTCACTCTTTCATGTATATGCAATATAAAAATTAAATCTGACAAAGGGAAAAAAAATCAATTGTTCATTGAGGCAACTTTTCAACACACACATGCCTTGACACAGTGGTGGGTAGTGAATTAAAAATATCCTTGTGAGGGGCTGGGGTTGTGGCTCAGCAGTAGAGTGTTCGCCTAGCCATGTGTGAAGCCCTGGGTTCAATCCTCAGCACCATATAAAAATAAATAAAATAAAGGTATTGTGTCCAACTAAAACTAAAAACTAAATATATTTTTTAAAAAATATCCTTGTGAAAGTGTATGTAAATGTTTATCCAATGTGGTCAGAGCAGAAAAGAAAATATTTATTTAGATTCATAAATCCTATAAGATGTTTTATAACTGAGATCAGAATTATGATAACAAAATTGGAATGCAAATCCCAATCATATATATCACCAGTAAGTTAAAATTTCATTTTTGAGATGGTCAAAACAGAAAAATTCTTCTTTTTTTTCTGTAACTAGAACCTCTTAGTCATTAAAATAAATCTATTTAACTAGTCATATTAGGGGATTCCAGATACAAAGTGTAGCAAATCAAGGTAAAAATGCTGATTAATGCATATATATAATTTCTTTGGTTTCTTGACCTCTATAATTATATGATATCTTCAGAATACATACCATTTGGCAATTTTCATATCTATTTGATTTATTCTACTCTTTGCTATCAATTTTCATAAGTGAAGGAGGGATGAAGAAAACAAAGATCAGAAAAACATATTTAAAAATAATACATAAATTGTGGAGAACCCAAGATGGCAGAGATGAAGTAGGCTGCAGATCTCAATTCTTCCACAGTTTGAAATCAAGGCAGTAATATAACAGCTGATTACAGAGGTGGATGAGAGGCAATGCACTGATTCACAGTACTGGAAGGTCAGAGACTTAAAGGGACTCGCAAATTCTGGTTACTGGGACAGGAAAATATGTGTTAACCCACAATGAGCACCTACACCATTATAAGAAAGTCTGGGAGGACAGGTAACAAAAGGAGAAAGAGAAAGCTAACAAGCCTACTTTGGAAATGGGAGTAGAAAAAAAAGTCAAACTAAGTGAAACTGGAACTGGAGCCGCAAAGTGAAGGAGAAGTGCCCCATTTTTTTCAACTTGCTGGTAGAGAACTATAGCATGCAGCCATCTTGAAGACTGCATCTAAGCTCACAGTTCAGGGAGCAATTAAACCCCTGCAGCTTCATCCCATTTAAGACCAGCTAATAACATCAGAGGGAATACCTTTGAAATGGCCAACCCAAACAACCCATGTAGTGGAATCACTGTGCTCTGAAGTTTGCGCGCTCCCCATGATGCCTCAGGAGCTGAAATGGCAGTGGAGTGAAGCAGAGTGAAAGATAATTCCAAGGAGTGAATCAGGAAGGAAACACTGAGCACACCTCTACCAAGGGCCTCGGCCAAATGCCTCTGCCAGGGAGCACAGTGCCTAAGAAACAATGTACACTTCTGCTGCTGGCCACCACTGTGCTCCCAATGTTGCAGGCTGCCCTGTGCCCTGGTCACAGCCCAGTGCTCCAGCCTCTGAACCCATTATATACTATGCTGCACTCCAACTATAGGGTCATCCCATACTCTGCCATGTGCTTTTATGTGGGTTGCCAGGGATTGAACACAGGGGCACTCAACCACGGAGCCACATTCCCAGCCCTATTTTGTATTTTATTTAGAGACAGGATCTCACTGAGTTGCTTTGAACTCATGATCTCAACCTCCCACCCTCTGGGATTACAGTCATGCACCACAGTGCCTGTCGCCATGTGCTTCCTTACCCAAAGCACAAACAGCTACAAAGGCAAGTTCACACCTATTTGTATAAATATGCAAATAAACAGAAGAAGGGTCTACAGTTTAAATAACTCAAAAAGGAGAAAGTTAAGTTTTATGATTATTTTATTAGCAGCTTTGAATACTTTGTTGTGTCTTCCCTCATTATTTGTTTTTTCGTGGTTCCAACTAATTTTATGTATTATTTAATTAATCGAGTTTTCTCGATACTTCTTCTTTCTCAAGCCAAATCTCTTTCCTTCTCTCTTTTCCTTTTTGCCCTATTGTTTTTCTTCCGTCTCCCTTTCCTCCCTCACCTCTTTTCCCTTTTTTCTTCCTTTTTTTTGTTTTGTCCCCTACTAATTTTGTGTTTACTATCATTAACGCTTAACTTTTAGCCTGCTCTATATTATTTTTCACCCTCTTTTCTAATTGGCTAGTAGAAATTTTTATTTGCTTATATATGTATAGTTTGCTCATATCAAATGAGAAACAGGATCAAATAAAACATTACAATAAATCAAAATGGCAGCAAGTAATGAAGAACTCTCTATGACAACAATGAATGTAAATGGTCTCAATTCTCCAATTAAAACACATTGATTGGCAGAGTGAATTAAAAACTAAGACCCAGCAATATGTTGCGTGAGAGAAATATAATCAATAGCAAGAAAGAATATTTAAGCAAGAATTAAAAATCCTTTCAACAAAGGAGAACCTAGGGCCACATGGATTCATAAGTGAATTCTACAAACGTTTAAAGAAATTAATGTTCTATTATTCCATGAAATAGAAAAGAAGGGAACACTTTCAAATTCATTCTCTAAAGCCAGAATCACCCTAATTCTAAAACCAGGTAAGGACAGGTAAAGACCCAAATCCTTAATAAACATAGATACAAGAATCTTTAATAAAACAATAGCAAATCAAATTCAACAACACAGCTGGGTATCGATGGCCCATACTTGTAATTCCAGTGACTCCAGAGTCTGAGGCAAGAAGATGGCAAGTTTGAAGCCAGCTTCAGCAATTTAGCAAGACCCTCATCAATTTAGCAAGACACTGTCTCAAATTTGAAAATAAAAAGAACTGGGGATATAGCTCAGTGGAAAAATGACCCTAGATTTAATCCCCAGAACCAAAGGGAGAAGAGGGACTCAACAATATCACATGACAAAGATTATATACCATAATCTAGTTGGTTTCATTACAAGTATGGACAACATATGCAAATCAATAAATGTAACATACCACATAAATAGAACCAAGGACTATCTCAATAATTCGGAACCCCCTTTGACAAAATTCAACACCCTTTCATGATAAAATCCCTGAAGAAATCAGAAATATAAAGAACTGTGCCTCAATAGAATAAAAGCTATATATGACCAATCCAAAGCCAATATCATACTGAACAGGGAAAAACTGAAAGCATTTCCTCTAAAACCAGGAATGAGGTAGAGATGTCCATTCTCAACACTCCTATTTTATAATACTTGAAAATTTGGCCAATTAAGGTCAAAAAAAGGAAATAAAAGAGACAAAAGTAGAAAAAGAAGAAGTCAAAGTATCATTGCTTATAAATGATATGATCCTATAATTAGAAGATCCTAAAAGGTCTACCAGAAAACTTCTGGAGTTGATAAACAAATTCAGCAAGGTACTGGTTGTAGAATCAACATAGAAAAATAAATAGCTTTTCTATAATTCAGTAATTAATCTGCTCAGAAAGAAACCAGGAAAACAATTCTATTCACAATAACCTCAAAAAAAAGCCCATTTAAAATGAATCTAACCAAATAGGCAAAAGACCTTTATAGTGAAAAATTATAGAACATTGAAAAAATAAATTGAAGAAGACCCTAGAAATCCTTCCATGTCCATGAACTGGCAGAATTAATATTAAAATGCCTGTGTTACCCCAATATACAGATTCAATGCAGTCCATACACAAATTCACACATACACACACACACACACACACACACACACACTAGAACATAGTTGGCATATTATAGAGATAAATGTTCATAGCAGCACAATTCACAATTACTTAGTTATGGAACCAGCCTAGGCGCCCATCAATGAATAAATGGACAAAGGAAATATAGTACAATACACACATGTGGGAGTTTTATTCAACCATAAGGAAGAACAAAATTATGTCATTGCAGGAAAATGGATGGAAGTGTAGAGCATCATGTGAAGCAAAATAAGCCAGACTCAGAAAGTCAAGGGTCATGTTTTCTCCATAGCTATAGACAAAAAAGGGATCTTATGAAAATAAAAAGAAAACTATAGCACAGGGGAAGGGATTTCAATGGAGGGAGAAGGGTAGGACAAGGGGAGGTAGTGGGGAATTAAATTGATCAAATTATGTTATGTGCACATAAAAATATGCCACAATGAATCCCACTGTTATGCATAACTATTATGCATCAAGAAAATCTTTCTTAAAATTGCTTTCCTATGTAACATATATAAGACAACCCAAAGGATAATTAGAATACAATATAAGTAATTCTTAACCTCCCTTTTTTGTGTGGTTTTCTGCTGACAGCTCCATAAACAACTAGACAGTCAATAGCATCAATCTATAGTTATTTTCTTAGTGACTTCAAAAGTGTTGATTTCTAAAGCAGCATAGGAGGAGAATTATTTTTAAGATTGCTTTAAAACTACAAAAGATGGCTTTCATTGGAATAAAGCTAATTAATAAGAAAGTATAAAATAAATATTCTTAATAATATTGCATTCATTATTATTGGAAAAAAAAACCTGTGTCCTTATCAAAATGTACATATACTCAGTGATTCACTCACACTGGAGAACTTACTATTTATGTCTAAGTAGGTATATGCAAGTCAGTACAGAAATACATTAGGCAATTGTCTTGGAATTCACTGAAACAGTGTCCTCTTTGCTATGATTGTGACTGCTGTATCTTTGAATATTTAGTACTAAATGTTCTCAGCATAGATGAGCCTGGTGCCACCTTGAATATTCACCATTCTCAGCTTCTGCTATCAGAACACAAACATGTGACTTGTTTCCATGACAGCCCATAAATTACAGATCACAAAGTCAGTTGCAAGGAAAAGAGGAAAAAAAAATTTTTTTTTTTAAAGAAAGACCCTTGCCCCAGTTTTTGGCAGAGTCATCCTGGGTATTGCTAAAGTCTTTTTTGGTTTGGTTTTAAAACTCTACCATAAGGGAGACATTTAAATTGTGCTTTATCTTGCAGATTGTCAATTAGAAGCAAGCTGTCTTCTCTTAAGCAAGAATCTAATACTAGACTAGGGAAAGAAAGCAAGCATTTTCATAAGTCAGGCACCAGATAATGGTCTCTTCACGAACAGGCCAACCTATCCTGCTGTTATCTACTTTTAAATTTCTTGATAAGCAGCAACTGCTTAAATGAAGGCAAAAGCATCCAAACTCTAACTTCCTAATAAATAACTAATATTAACATAAAACAACATTTGAATATTCAGATTAAGTCTAAGATTTAAAGTCTAAGACCTGTAATCATCTTTAATTTATTTTTACCCAAGTATATTTCTCTGTAGAACTCTTTACTTTGGCAGCAACCAGATGTTAAATTAAAGCCAAAACAATTTACATATTGACTTCTATAGGCAGCAGGGTGCGAGTTCTCCATGAACCCAGCACCTACCTGCATCCTGTATATTATCATACTTCATCTTCACACCAGTCCTGGAAGGGTAGGGAGTTCTAGTTCTGCTTTCCAGTTAAGGAAACTGAAGCTCTGAGATATTACGTGTTCAGATCAGTAAGCGAAATAATCAGAATTCAAAGTAGACGAAACAGCTTGAAATAGTCCCCTCAACTTGCAGTCATAATTTTTAAATATGGAATTTGAAGGAAAAAAATGTTATTTCCTCACTTTTCTATTTTGAAAAATAATCTCTTTTCAAGATGATTCAGACATTAGAATTACTTTTGTTATACACACTAACTTTGCAATAAAGGACAATGTGAACAGATTAATGCATCAAGTTGACTGGCTTATTACTGAGTTCTCTCATTAAAAAAAAAAAAAAAAGGAGGAAAGGAAATAAATGCAGTCATTTTCCACGTAACAGGCCACTGTGCTTTTAGTATCAATTGAGTTTCTGTGCACGTAGTTCAAGGACAACATAGGGCCTGGTATAGAGCCCCTTTTTGATTTATACTTTATTTCCTGTAGAACAACAGATTACAGTGTGTCTCTTGTTTCAGATAAAGTGAGGACACGTAGGTAGTGTTATGCTGACCTCCATCTGGTGCTAACACTTGCTTCAAATTTATACAGGTTTTAAATTTATAACCAAGTCTGAAAAGCTTGGCTAAAACAGTCATTGTGTCATCCGAGGTGTCTGTTTGTACCCTGTGTGACATCAACCCTAAATAATCATGAAAGCAATGATTTTGTGCATGTATCTGGGTAGGTCTCTGTGGTTTTCATTCATTTAAACATCAAGTTGGGGACGTACTGAAAATTATGCAGTCATCTTGACTGGACAGCTTTTTGTCCTTTTCAATGGTGCTGCTCTACATTAAATTATATTTCAGTTTAATTGTATGTAGATGAGACTATCCATTACATAGAATGATTTAATTATATTTTGTTTCTGACCAATTATCGACTCCAGGCAAATTTCTGACTAATACTAATGACAGTATGTCACTACTACTAGCAAAAGTTGTTCTAAAATCAACACTCTTTTTTTTTTAAGATGAAGTATTCCTTTCCTCTTGTTCAAAATGTTTCTTTGGATTCATACCAAATAAAATTCATATTCCCATTTCATTCAAGATTCTTCACAGGTATAATTTGCCCAACCATCTATTCTTCCATGAAAAGGAACACAGGTTTTAAAGTATGTTGGACTTGAATTCAGTTATTGCCTCTGCAACTTTCTATGTACATTTGGGAAATTTTTCATTTTGTTTTTATGGTGTCTAGAGTTGGATTCCTTATATGCAAAATGAGAGTATTGGTACTTCATCAGGAATTTTTGTGGAGTAAATGTGGAAAAAACACATAAAACACAGAGAACAATGACTATTCCTGCTAGTGCAGTGTCTCATTAACTCTTCTCCCTTCTCAGTTCTTCCTCAAAGTCACTCTTCTCCCTCTGTTCTGTAACCACATGGAAAAGTTTACCTTTCCCCAATTAATACATGCATTCCTCCTCTATTCCTTGACACATGGAAGCTACGCTGCCAGGAATGGCCTTTTGCTCCCTTCCTCTCACTGCACTCCTCCTTTGTATCTGAGTGTCACTGCCTTTAGGACACCTTCCTTGACCTCTCTACCCATGAATGAGTTCAGAGCACTCTGAATACATTCAGAATTATAAATACCATATATCAGAGAAACACTCAGTCTTTGACTTTTGGGGTCTGGCTTATTTCATTTATCATGATAGTATCCAGTTCCATTCATTTACCAGCAAACACCATAATTTCATTCTTCTTTATGGCTGAGTAATACTCTATTATGTATATATGCCACATTTTCTTTATCCATTCATCTGTTGAAGGGCACCTAGGTTGGTTCCATAGCTTAGCTATTATGAATTCTGCAGCTACAAACATTGATGTGGCTGAATCATTGTAGTATGCTGATTTCTTTTGGATATATACCAAGGAGTAGGATAGTTGGGGCATATAGTGGTTCCATTCCTAGTTTTTTGAGAAATATTCATACTGCTTCCCAGAGTGGTTGCATTAATTTGTCATTCCACCAACAATGTATAAGTGTACCTTTTTTCCCATATCTTCACCAACATTCGCTATTATTTGTATTCTTTATAATTGCCATTCTGAATAGAATGAGATAAAATCTCAATGTAGTTTTAATTTGTACTTCCCTAATTGCTAGAGCTGTTGAACATTTCTTTCATATATTTGTTGATCATTTGTATTTCTTCTTTTAAGAAGTGTCTGCTTCTTTTTCCTATTTATTCACTATGTTATTTGTTTTTTGGTATTAAGTTTTTTTGAATCAGTTACATATTTTAGATGTTAATGCCCTATCTGAGGAGCAGGTGGCAAAAATCTCCCAAATATAGACTGTCTCTTCAAACCTTTGTTTCCTTTGCTGTGAAGGAGATTTTAATTTGATGTCATTCCAGTTATTGTCTTATTTCTTGCATGTTAGGAGTCTTGTTAAGAGCTGTACCTACATGCCGGATTATTGGGCCTACATTTTCTCCTAGCAGTTGCAGGATTTCTAGTCTAAACCTAGGACTTTCATCCATTTTGAGTTGACTTTTGTGCAAGGTGAGAGATAGGGGTCAAATTTCATTCTTCTACATAGCAATCTCTATTTTCCCAGCACCATTTGTTTAAAAGGCTATCTTTTCTCCAATTTATGTTTTTGACACATTTTTATGATATTAGATAACTATTTATGTGGGTTTATCACTTTCTATTCTATTCCATTGGTCTTCATGCTTGTCTTGGTGCCACTACCATGCTGTTTTTGTTAATATAGCTCTAGTATAGTTTGAAACTCAGTATTAGAATACCTCCAGCTTTGCTCTTCTTGCTAAGGATTGCTTTGGCTATTCTGGGTCTCTTATTTTTCCAAATACATTTCAGAACTGTTTCAGATTTGCTTTTCCTAGTTCTGTGAGGAGTTATCATTGGAGTTTTGATGAGGATCATGTTGATTCTGTATAGCATTTTTGGTAGTGTGGCCATTTTGACAATATTAACTTGGGCCATTCAAGAACATCTAAGGTCTTATTTAATGCTATACTTTTCAATGTAGAGGGTATCCAAAATAAAGGAAAGGGAAAGAGAAATAAAAAAGAAAGAGAGAGAAAGGAAAAAAAAGGGAAAGAGAATTTCATTGAAATGGTGGAAGGAAGACCAGTAGAGTAGATGAAGGAGGAGGAAAGAGAGGTGGGAAAAAAGAAAAACAGTGGAATGAATCTGACGGAACTTTAGTATACACATACATGAATATAGCACAGTGAATTCCAAAATCAAGACATTAATTTAAAATTTAAAAAAAACTAAAAAATAAATTACAGAAAGATCAATAGACGGAGGGGAGCAGGAAGAGGGAGAAGTGGGGGTGGGGGAAGTGCTGGGGACTTAGAGCAAACTGTATTCCATACTTTTGTGATTATGCCAAAATGCGTCCTAATGTTACATATGTAAAAAGAATTTTAAAAATAGAAAAGGATTATAAATGCCTGTACCATAACATGACATTGTATTATAATGGCATGTATATAACAGGCATCCCCTATTAACTTGCATCTCTCAGAGGGAGAGTTGGCATCTAAAGAATACTTGTATCTCTAGTACTTAGTGTTCAGTATTTGTTAAATAAATGAATACTGTGCTCAATAAACTCATGGTCACTCTTTTTCACTTATTTTTCATTTTCAAGTGCTGGGAATGGAACCTAGTGCCTGCTGTCGGCAGGCGAGTGTTGTATCACTTAGCTCTATCTCTAGCCTTGCCACTTCATTTTAATGCTCACTCCTATTCACAATTCAGACAGAACTGCTCTCTTGTTCTGGGACTAACAGTTCGTAGGGACGGGACAAATGTCTGTCCAGTTAGAGTTGAGCTACGGGACCTGTTGTCATTGGAGGCAGGAGATTGGTAACAAAGAGAAGGAAGAAAATTAAGTTTGGATTAGAGAAAGGAACAGAGGAACACCACCTTCATTTATCATTCCCATTTTAATTTCACTTTTGGAAACCTGACAAGTAGGTACTAGTAAATGTATACTGTATCCTGCAGGAGACAGATTTCTTTTTCCCCTTTTAACTTTTTAAAATCGTGTTCTAGGAGGTGATGATGCAATTAGGAAATGTGGTTTTGTGTTAAAATCATGAGATGGATAGTCTTTGAAAGCCTTGGCGATGAAAAACAGGACAGGAAAAGGTAGACAGCTTTCCTGAGATAAGAACATCAACCCTTCTTGTTAAAAACAGGGTTAAAATTAGAATGTGTTCTGGAAGAAAAGCTATATCATGAAATTTGTTTCTGTGTCAAAAGTCCCTTCAATTGTGCTGACCTGGGCAGATGCTCAGGTTGATTGACTTCGTCTCTATCACTGGCAGAAGGAAAGGTAGTGCTGACTAATAACTTTCCCAATATCCATCTTTTTTACTTAAAGAAGTTAGAAATATACCTTGAGATAGATGCTAAAGTAGGTATCATTTATCTTTTGGGCCTGATGTAAGGTTCATGGTTTCTTAAGAATCTGAACTCAAGGGAATTGAAAAGCAAAAGAAGTGCTCTTGGAAGATTAGATTAAAATATTTTGCTGACTCCTGATAATCTTGAGATATTGAAATTTCCTTAAGAGTACACCACAGATAGCAGTAACTAAGATGGGAAAATTCTCTGACTTCCCTCTGTAGTGTAAGATTTATGCAGACATGTTAATGTATTCAAAGTTACTCCTACTTTCCAATCACCAGTGGTATACTTGTAAATGGATTTTATGAGATACAATACAGTAACACATTTTATTTCTGAAATTGTCAAACACACACACGTACACCTAACTTTCTTTGGTCTGTCTTCTCTTCAAACCATCCTGTATAACACATAAAACTTCACAAAATACAAAGTCAAAAAAACTCAGATCACTGCTTAAAAAGTGATACACAAAATTTAGTCCAACCTTAAAGACCATGTATAAACAGTTTCAATTCAGTTTTTCAATTTTTTTTCCCTCAGTTCCTCAGCATATGACCTGCACTTCAGACAAATTAGATGAGGTACCGTGTTCTTATGCTTTAGACAACTCAATTCCCCAAATACTCTCAGCTGCCAATTTTCTTTTCTGCCCACTGACTTTTTATTTCCTGCACTTGTCTTTATTTAAAACAACTTTAATTATACATTATTAAATGAATTCATTCTTGCATAGAATTTTAAATAATTTAGGTCATAGCAAAAGTTCCCCTGAACTTCATTCCCCCTTCACTTTCCAGAGGGGCAGGCACTGTCAGCATACCTTTTTAAATGCTTTGATAAATATACATGTGAAAATATAAATTCAGGTACACATATAAAAACATATGCTCTCTTTTGCATATTTCTGCTTATTTTACATAAGTAATATTCTCATATAGTTTTAATGTTTTTTTCATCCATTTCTTGAAGATCTTATCATGTTGTAATAGAGATCTGCTATAATATTTCAACAGATATGTCATATTTTACTTAATTACCTACCCACTAGTGAATATTTGAATCACCTTCATTTTTCTATTGAAACAAATGCTACAAAAAATTAACATGACTACGCATTATTTTTTTTCTAGGATATTAATATGGTTTGAAAGTGTCCCCCAGAATTTATATATTGGAAACTCGATTCCCAGTGTGACAGGGTTAAGAAGTGGGACCTAAGGGGAGATGTTTAGTTTATGAGGACTCTTTCTATAAGAGCAAATTGATGCTATCATAAAAAGGGTCCACAAGAATGGGTTTGCCATCTTGTACTCTGGCCCTTTCATCTTCTGCAATTTTGTTGACGACACAACAAAAAAGCTCATAACAGATGCCAACACATTTATCTTGGGTTTCCCATCCTCCAGAATGGAAGCCAATAAATTTCTGTTTGTCACTAATTAGTCAGTCTCAGATATCCGGTTACAGCAGCATAAAATGGACTGAGACAGAAATCATATTAGCTTGAGCTTCCATAATAAAAATATTACAGACTGGGTGGTTTAAATAGCAAAAATTTACTTCTCACAGTTCTGGAGGCTAAAGTTTCAGAACAGAGTGAAGCATGTCAGGTTCTTGGTTAGGGCTCTCTTCCCATCTTCCAAACAGCTGCCTTCTTGTGTGCGCACTTGGCCTTTCTTCCTCTCTATCCTCTTTCTTCATAAGGGCACTAATTCCATCATGAATTTCCTACACTCATAACCCAATTCAAACTTAATCATCCATCAAAGGTACCATCTCCAAATATCATAGTATTGGGAATTTGGGCTTTAACATATGAATATGGGGACATACAAACATTTAATCCAAGCAAATACATGTCTGAAGGGGAGTTGCAGGGTAAAAACTTCTGCTGCATTGTCTCTTCAAGGACTGTACCAATTTACATGCCACTCAAGTGACTGAAACTACCCACTGTCCTACACGATTACTATCACTGAATTTGTGATTTCTTTTCTTTTCTTTTTTTTTTTTACTGTTCCTAAATTTTTGTGGAAACCTTGCTATCTCATTGATTAATTTGTATCTTTCTGTTATTACTGAGGTTTAAAATGAAGCTCAATAGTTATTGGCCATTTTTACTTTTTCTTTCTAGAATTACCTGCTCATCTCCTTTCCTTATTTTCCAATCTGGATTGTTGTTATTGTTGTTTAACTTGGAGTTCTCCACTGTAAACTCTGCGAAGGCAGAGATTTTTATCTGTTTTGTTCACTACCAGGTCTCCAAGGCCTAAAATGTATGTGGCCCATACTATGTATCCAGTTAATGTTTACTGAAGAATGAATAAGCTGAAGAATGAATAAAGCAGTTGAAACACTTCCTAGCATACTTCATGCCTTAACTTATAGTGTTCAATTTAAACGAAAGTTTTAATTTTTGATATGATGACATTTATCAATATTCTCTACTAACTATTCTCAAAATGGGTTATAAACAGTCTCCTTTTTTATTTTATTTATTCATTTTTCCCACATTTTTATTGGTGAA
The DNA here is from genome assembly GCF_001458135.2 of Marmota marmota marmota. Lineage (NCBI taxonomy): Eukaryota > Metazoa > Chordata > Mammalia > Rodentia > Sciuridae > Marmota > Marmota marmota. The sequence goes on from NW_025999900.1 coordinate 15,024,232, forward strand.
TTATAGTTGTACATAACAATGGGGTTTGTTGTTACATATTTTACATGCACACAATATAATAATACAATTTTACCAATATCACTCCCCAGCATTTCACCCCTCCCTTCCACCTTCCCCTGAACTTCATTCCCCCTTCACTTTCCAGAGGGGCAGGCACTGTCAGCATACCTTTTTAAATGCTTTGATAAATATACATGTGAAAATATAAATTCAGGTACACATATAAAAACATATGCTCCTTTCCTCTACTGATTTCGCATTCATTTTTAGGAGATCCACTCCAGCTTTCTTTTCCTTTTTCCTCTCTAGTTTCCACGTACAGGAGAAAGCATATGAGTCTCGACCTTCTGAGTTTGACTTATTTCACTTAACATGATGGTCTCTAGTTCCAACCATTTTCCTGTAAATGCCATAGTTTCATTTCTCTTTATGGCTGAATAAAATTCCATTCCATATATATATATATATATATATATCACATTTTCTTTACCCATTCAGAGAGTCACCTTTCTTCTCCTCTAACTGTATGCTCTTTTTTCTGTTTTATTCATTTTTACTCAATTTAATCCATTATCTTTGCTTCTGATGCTTACAGTCTGAACAAACAGTAATTTTATCAATATACCAATTAAGAAGTTGGCCCATCTGCAACATCATAGGATAAATTGTATAGAATATCACATCCCAGGCACACTGACAAATTTTTTTAGTTGTGGAAGGACTTAAACTGCAATGTAGCTGCCTTCTATCTTGAGTCACTGCTCTGCAGAAGCACATTTGAACATGCGGGTAATACACAGGGTTATTTTCCTGTAACTGTGTCCTCTCAGGATCTCAAAGAAATGGCTCTAGGAAGTACGATTTGGAAAGCAGCACACTATTTACATTGGCATTCAATTTATTATTTCAGGCTAGCTTACAGAGTATACTGGGCCCTGGATAAAATAATCTAAGTAAGATAGAGAATATCAACACCACTACTTCTTTGCAAAACTCACAGAAGCGAAACCCTAAGATATGATGTCAAGTAAAGCCTTCAGAAGCTTAGCAACAGTATATGTTTAGAAACAAAGTGTAAGATGTACTCACCAATGTAACCTTGGGAGCTAAAGCAGAAATGGTCTCTGAATGTTCCTTATTACAGCTATATTCTCTGGAAAGGATAGATGGTCATATCTGTCTTTCTGACCACATTCTACTCCTGAGTAGTGGTACTGTCAACATACAATATGAAAGCCATCAATACCTGCCAGCAGTGTTTGCACTCCAGGTGGTGAGAAACCCTACAGCTAAAAAAGAAAAAAAAAACAAAAAGTCAGGGGGTAATATCTTGGACTGAGATGAGAAGTATCACAAACCATGCAGGGAGGAGTTGAAAAAAAATAAAGTGGTCTAAATAAAGTAGAAGAGAAATGACAATTTAAAGATCAGAGATAATAAGCCTATGTTCATTTAAATCAAAGCAAAAGCACCTATTTTTTTATTATTGAACTTTTTATACAAAAACAATTGTTGCAGATTATTTTACCCATGCAGCCACCGAAAGGACCAGCCCTAAAACTTTCCCCATGGTTGAATTATTTATATGTGCTTTTCTTCTATGAGTACATATTGTTAATCAAATATAGTGTGCTTAATTCTGGGCTGTTACTGTGGAGCAGTTAGCAGATGAAGTCCCTTCATAGAGAAGTAATTCTCTATGAATTTTATATCCCTGTGGGGATATAAAATAAATTTTCCAAGATATTCTACCTGTACATTGTACATAGATCTACTTATTTAATGAAGTTTACGCTTTGTTAGACATCTGAATATGGCTCTAGCAAGCCTATGTTGCAGATTCAAAAATTAAAATTAAAATTTAGCCCTTGAGAGATTTTACACTTGTTAATGACCCATAATTCACTCATAGAGGCAGACACGTATACCAAGTCCAACAAAGTCAGTGTGCACCTAATAGAGTAATTTAAGTAGTAAAGTATTATTTCTATCAGTTTAAAAATCAAGTCTGCTTCTACTTTAGCTGTATAAATAGAGAGCATGTGAATTGGAATAAGCTCAAATTATTACAAAAATTTACATGCACATAATTTTATTTTGGAAAAAGAAGAAATTAGATTCAGCAAATATTTATTGAACACTGCAGTGTGCTAGGAGCAAGAAATATAAAAGTAAGTCGAAAATGGTCCCCATTGTTAAGGACTTCTCAGTCTAATGATGTCTACTTGGGAGGGATTTATAGAATCCAAGACACAGTGGTCACAGAAGAGAGTCATTAAATTCTATTGGATCTACAGAGTTATCTGAAGGAAGAACTTTTTAACAGGAGAGGCATTATGCACAAAAACACAGCATTTAAGTAATAGTTTTTAAATGGCAATGTCACCTATAATAGGAACAGGAGATTAAAACTGAGCAATTAGTCAAGAGCGGTACGTGTCATATATAAAAATTCAGAGTATATTTAATAGCCTTTGGCCCCTACTTTCTCTGTAAATCAAGTGGAAGGAGCTCCTTCAAAATTTCACCCTACCCTCAAACACACTCATGTCACCCTCCTCTCCAACCTTCGTTGTACTGGATAATTAATCCCTTTGAGCTCCTGACCATATTGGCTATTATTACCTCACAAGCCCTCACTCGCCTCTCCTTTTCTGGCCTTACCTCTATTGGCATCTTCCTCAAAAACTATATATATTTTTTTCCCAATTCTTAAGAAACCCACACATACAACATATCCATGGAGCCGTCTCTCTTCTCTCCTTCTCATAACCAATCACATAAGTCTCCTCACACCATCTTTTTTCAAGACTCTCACACAGCTTCTGTTCTTTCTCCACTAACATCCTTCTGACAATGGTCTACATCCTACTGGATTTCTCTTCTGCACTCAGCATTCCAAATCACTCTCCTGGCCGTGACGTCTGTGCCCATTCAACAGTATCCTCTTGCTTTTTCCTCTTCTTCAGCCATTCCTTTTTATTCTCCTCTGCTAACTGTGGTCACTGAAACTGATAATATATCCCCTTTATATACTAAGAGAAACCCCTCATTCGTGATTCTTTCTCCTTAGTTATAATGTTTCCTCTTAATTTTTTCCCTATTATCTCTGAACTTTATTCTGTCAGACTAATCTATTACTTGTTCCTATTTATTTTTCTCCAATTTCCCTTTACTTCACCCGCCATTTTGAAACTCCACATTGGACTGAATTTGTGTGCTCAGTTGTCACAGATGGATCACCTAGACCAGCAAGCTTTTGTCTTGCTAACCACTCTAGAGCAGTCAACAGGTTGCTCTTCCTGAAATCTTTCCATTATTTGGTTTCATGACACAGAGTATCTTCTGGTTCCCCCCCTTACCACCCATCTTATTCTTTTTCCCCATCCTCTATCTAAAAGTTAAATATGAAATTTTTCCCATGTTCAAATCTCTTGTCTATTTCTCATAATAGTTAAGCCTAATACATGGAGAACATTTTCCTAGACCAAGATAAGAACCTATAAAGAAAATGCTGTAGACATTTAATATTCGAAGAATATTTACTTGACTTAGCCCTCAATCACATCTATTAATTGACCTGTGCCGGTCACAACTATGTTTCATTCTTTACAAAGGGAGACAAATAGTATGCATGAGAAACCATACATAATGTATCATTGCATAACAAAGTTTAAATGCTTGGCAAAGCATGGAAGTCTTATACTCTAGGCCCCTCCTATTTCTAAGTCCTGCTATAGCTCCTTGCCATCTTCTCACCACACAGACTGATTATAATCAATCTAATTACATAAGAAGTGAACAGTGAAGCAGAAAAAGAATAAAGTTGGCCTAAGTAAAAATGTGGTTTCTATCATCTTTAGCAAGTTCATTAACTTACCTAAGTCTATATTTGCTTATTTGTAAGATTGTAAGAATAGCTAATTCTTCATCTCCTAATAAAATTAGAATTATCCTTTTAGAATGATTGGCATAAAATATAAATGTACGTATCTAACATTCATTCTTATAATAACAGTAATAGTTATTATTGTGGTCAGGTTCCTAGTGTAGGAACCCAGTGACTCACCTCTCCAGCCACACCCCACCTGCTTATAGTTACCACTGAGTCCATTCAAACTAGGGTGTACTGATTGGGTTACAGCTCTCATAATCCCATCATTTCATCTCCAAACATTCCTGTATTAATACAGGAGCTTTGGGGGAACACCTAACATTCCAAACCATAACATAGTTCATTTAATGGCCTCTGAAGCCCTTTGAATGGATGGATGTACTCCCATTTACAGATGAGGAAACAAAAGCACAGAGAGGTTAAATAGCATGCCCCAGAACACAGAATTAGAAAGTGGTATACACTTAGATTTCAGAGTACTTACCAGAGAGCTTAGATTATATTAATGCTTGAATAAATCATTAAATCCTAACACAACACCATTCTTTACACACGCTTTGCTCATACACTTCCCTTGTTGGGAATTCTATCTTGTCTCTTCCCACTGTTCACATTCAACTGAATATCCCCTTCTTTCACAGCTCATCTTTGCTATGGTTTGGATGTGAGGCGTTCCCCCAAAACTCCTGTATTAATACAGGAATGTTTGGAGATGAAATGATAGGATTATGAGAGCTGTAACCCAATCAGTACACCCTAGTTTGAATGGACTAAGTGGTAACCATAGGCAGGTGAGGTGTGGCTGGAGAGGTGAGTCACTGGGTTCCTACACTGGAAGGGTACATCTGCTCTGTGGCCCTTCCCCCTTTCTCTGCTTCCTGGCTACAAGAAATCCAGCAGCACTCTTCTACCATACCATACCACCATAATATTCTGCCTCATCTTGGGCCCAGAGCAATGTACTCAGCCAACCATGGACTAAACCTCAGGAACTGTGAGACAAAATAAACTGTCCCTCCTCTAAGTTGTTCTTCTCAGGTATTTGGGTCACAGTGATGCAAAACTAACACAATCTCAAACCTTTTTGATACCCTTTCCTTATTCCAATAATATTATTCTGGTAGTTTTTGTATCACTTACCAAACTAACTTATATCTCACATATTTATATATGTATTTTTTTTTTGCAATTAGTTTGAGAGACCCGAAGAAATGGAGATCATGTTTAAGTTTTCTATTTTTAATCTTTGAACCCTCCATAGCAATTTGGCATAATGCATTGTCTTACATAAGTGTTCAATATATTTTTTATTGAATTCATTTTTAAATTACCAGAATAGGAGCTGGGGCTGTAGCTCAGTGGCAGAGCACTTGCCTACCATGTGTGAGGCACTGGGTTTGATCATCAGCACAACATGAAAATAAAACAAATAAAATAAAGGCATTCTGTCCCTCTACAACTACAAAAAAAATCTTTTAAAAAATTACCATAACCCAGGCTTTTATCAGAATAAAATATTTTTCTTTAAAAAAAATCACAATATCTCCCTCCCAAACTCCCATGATATTTATGTATTCTCAGACCATTCTGTATTTTTCAAGCACATGCAACTTGAAGAATGGTCCTGGAGCTTTCCTTTTTAAATGTGATTTTGGTAGTTAGCCTCTTCCCTAGTCAAAAAGAGTACTCCATCAGATTTTATTGTCCATGTGAATGCATTAATTGAAAAGCAGACCTCCAAAAGGACTGGCTGAACCATGCTGGGGTTCAATCATGCACAGATAAGTGAGTACTTACTGCAAGGCATCTACTTAGTTTCCTAGTACATATGAGCCTTTCCAGTGTGCACAATGAACTAAAAGCTGCTGAGTACAGACATGTTATTTATCTGAGTAACACCAGTGCCATCTGCAGGAAAAGCTCAAGCAGCAGTTGTATCTTTATTCATGTATCTCTCTTCAGTTCCATCAAAAGACTTCGCCATGCTGAAAAATACTATACAGTTCCCCTCCTATCCAAGGTTGGAAACCTTGGTGGATAAAGCAGGTATTGTTAAATATGAGAAACCATTACACAGCTGAACTAGAGAAATCTAAAGTCCAAAAGGTCACTGGAGTATAGTTTCACAAATAAAAGTTCAAAGTAGATAGAAGCCCTCCATATGTTGCATGAAGAATAAACATGAGGTTGGCCATACAAACTGAAACTTCCTCAAAAGCTGTATTGTAGCTTTATTAGACTGAAATACACAAAAGCCAGGATTTGAGAAAATGCCATTTGTTTCATAATATTTTTTAGAAAAACCTTTTTTATTGTATAAGCTGCTTCCTCCTCCTCTCCTCCTCCTCCTCCTCCTCCTCCTTTTTCTTCTTCTTTTTAGATATACATAACAGTAGAATGTGTTTTGACAAATTATACCTTCATGGAGAATAACTTCTTCTATAGGATCCCATTCTTGCGGTTGGAATTTCACTAGTGCTGTATTCATATCTGGTATGTAAAGCAGTCTTTTTACCTTCTTTTTACCTCTATTTTTTCTTCACCTTTTCAAACTTTAGCTCCACAAAATCAGGTACACAAACTTTATGTTTTATCCACATTTACCAAAAAATTCCATTTACACTTACTTCTGGGCAGAACTATTTTTAATCCTAAGCAGTTTTCATAACAGATCACCTCTTGATCTGCCTATAATCCACAATAAATTTCACATCTAGTACAACCAGGCTTCAGTTTCTCTCTAGGAATATAACATTCTTCTCCCCAAAACAAAGAAGTTAGTATCTCAAGTCTATAACGACAATTAATAAGTAAAACCCCTTTTGTTCATTTAATTCTCCAAAGAGCTCCTGGAATAAACAAATATTTTCAAACAGTAAGAGTTTTTAAAACAAAATACCAATAAATTGAAATGAAGAGAGTTAATATCCTATGCTTCTGAACATTAATATTAGAATTATCCCAACAAGGTAGAAAATAGATTCACAGAGAAGAAAAAATCTATTGAGATAACACCTACTCCTAAAGATAAACTAAGTCATGATCTTCAAAAGCATGAATTGGAACACTGAACTAATGATTTGCCATGTCAACTAAAATTATTTCACTTGTTCAAATAAATTGGGCTTTTATACTCCCTTGAAATTAATTGTCATCTGTACTCAGGGACCATTCTAATAGAATGATTAAACAAAAGCAATTGTGTATTACCATCCATAAATCATCAAATAATACATTTCATTTCTTTCATTCTTCAGTTCTCTTCAAATATATTCATTATGGTTTCAGTTTGGAGATCATGTTTGGTTTTCTTGTTCGTTTTTTAATTTTTAATCTTCAAACACTCCATAACAAGCTGACAAAATGCATTGTCTCATTTTCTGAATAAGTGTTCAATATATCTTTATTGAAGTCACTTTAAAATTACCAGAATAAGCCAGCCTCAGCAACTTAGCGAGGTTCTAAGAAACTTAGCAAGACCCTGTCTCAAAATAAAATATAGCAAGGGCTGGGGATGTGGCTCAGTGGTTGAGTGCTCCTGAGTTCAATTTCCAATACCAAGGAAAAAAATTACTAGAATAAATATCTGCTGTGTTGATTTCTGCCTTTGTGCAGGCTGTACCCTATGCCAAAAGCCTTTTTATCTTTCCTTGAAGAACTTATTCTTTACAATCTAGCTCCTCAGCAAAGGCTTTCCTGTGCCTCAATCTCCAGCTGCAATTACTTCCTCCTCATGCTGCTTCTGTTCCTTAAATGAACTCCATCCTCCTGTAAGTTGAGGACTACAAAGTAAGCTGAACAGGATCAAAATTTATCCTTTAATATGTCACCAATTTCTCCCATAGGAGGGAATTTTTGGTTCTTCCATTAGAAGATTTTTATTACTTTGATCAGAGAGGTTAATGAGTTAAAAGAGTATTCTCTATTTCATATTTGGTCATAAATATATGGGAAATGATAAATGTGAATTAAATATTGGACTGACACCTTAAGTTATTCTTCATCTCAAATTTTTCAGCTGTATGACCAAACAAAGCAGTTTGCCTATCTAATTAAGCTCTGTTGCAGTTCTTCTTCTAGAGATCCAGCTTGATGCTCTTCCTCCCTGGCAGAGAGAAGTACTCCAGCAAGTATGAGGCATTACAGAAGGACTAGGCTCTTCAGAGCCATATAGCTACCAACTAAAGTGTTGATACCAACTTTAGTGACAAATGTTCTCTTACAAGAATTACAAATTAATTACATTACTAATTTTCTAATTAGTTCTAAGTTTCCATAGACCACAAATAGTGTGAACATGTTTTCTGCCTAACCTAAAAACTTGAAACAATAGTTTTTCCTATGGTCCTTCTTCTAAACTCCTTTGCCTTGCATAAAATTCAATAATTTGAAAAATTATTGAATGCCTTTGACAGATCCAGAAGGTGCTTCTCCCTGGTGGTGGTTTAATCTGAAGAAAAACTCTCTGGAAGAACTCATTGTTCAATTCTATTCTGATAGAAAATTCTCAATCTGAAAAACCTGAAGCCCATAAAGATGCTTAGAAATGTGTTTGTGCAAAATATTTAAGGCTCTAATACATCACCTCTTTGCAAACATTCTGCAATCTTATAAGACCAATCTTCCCCCCAAACACACACAACTAATTGAGGTATTCTAACACTGAGCTATATCTCCAGGCCTTTTAATTTTTTTTTATCTTGAGACAGGGTCTAGCTAAGTTACTGAGGCTGGCCTTAAACGTGATCCTCCTACTCAGCCTCCTGAGTAGATTACAGGCATGTACATTTTTATTTTTTTTTTAATTTTTTATTGTTGGCTGTTCAAAACATTACATAGTTCTTGATATATCATATTTCACACTTTGATTCAAGTGGGTTATGAGCTCCCATTTTTACCCCATATACAGATTGCAGAATCACATCAGTTACACATCCATTGATTTACATATTGCCATACTAGTGTCTGTTGTGTTCTGCTGCCTTTCCTATCCTCTACTATCCCCCCTCCCCTCCCCTCCCCTCTTCTCTCTCTGCCCCCTCTACTGACATTCATTTGTCCCCCTTGTATTA
>NW_025999900.1:15035105-15075835 GCF_001458135.2 Marmota marmota marmota
GGGCCTGCTCTGTGGGTGGTCACAGTTCTGTCTACCTTGCCAGCGCAGGGGGAGGGGGCAGCTCTGCCTCTCAGCAGGCCGCTGCTCCTCTTCTGCCGGTGGGTCGCAGGCCCGCCTACCTTGCAGGAGTGATTGGAAGCTCTGTCCCGCCGCAGGCCACTCCATGTACATTTTTAGATTACAATTTTTTTGAGAATTTTTTTTAATTATGTAGTTATGTAGAACCTTTCTTGGTAATTACGAAAATAAAGTCAATCTACTAAATGTTGAACTAACAATTGTTCTAAATTTTCTATCCTACTGGGCATACCCTGTATTAGCAATAAAGAAAACTATGCCAAAAATGTATTAATATTATTTTGCATGAGATGAATTCCAGAGATTAATAATAGGTGGGAAAAATGCATGAAAGTTAAGAAAAGCAATGAAAGATTGCTAAAGCATAAAAAGTATTCATCTTTGCTTTATTATAACTAAGTCATAGATCATAAAGTAACTAAGAATATATAAGGAAGACACAATATTGCTAACTGAGTAAACATCTAACCATCCAGCACAGTCAATTAAGAGAGAAAAGAATGGGAGAAGTAAAATGATTAAGTAAATAGAGAGGAAAACGATAAAGGCTGAAAAGTCTGTAAATATAATGTAGTAATGAGTTGATTAAATAAACTTAGTACATTATTTAGATAAATGTATTAATCAAGAAAGGAATTTCAGTATGCATAAATTGATTTGCTCTAAACATATGTGACCAGCTATGCAGTACACAGTGACTAAGCTGGTGCATGGAAGCACAAATGAGTGAAAGAGCGTGATCCAGTCCTATCACCAGCCTCTCTGACTCCAACATGCACACTGCCCCTCTCTCTTCATCCACAAGATATTTGATTTCCTTTAATGAAAAAATAAGGGGGTAGAGATCAGTGTCTGTCAGGGTAGAGTCGGAACTGGGAGAAATCTTCAACTACTCAGAGCATCCCCACTTTCTGCTGAATACATTTTACAAATATCTCTGTCTTAGAAATATGGAAATATTATTCTGTGTGTGGTTAATTATAAAACAAAAAAATATAGAGAGTCTATTAAATTCAACTCAATAAGTTTTCTAAGATAACAGTAATAAAAACAGGTACACTGAAAATCATAAGCTAGACAATAAAAATATTCTAAAATCCCCAGACTGAATCAGAATAGTGCGGCCAGTCATCCCTGCTTCCAAATTCCAGGTAGAGAAATCAGAAGGTATAAGCCAACTTGCTGTTGCTTTTCATCGCCTCAGAGTAAAGACAGACAGACATCTCAGGCCTAGTCAAAAAGAAGCTGTCAACAGCTCCAGAAACACTCTTTAAGGGCTAGATGCTACTGAAATCCCATAAATCCCCACACATTAGCATCACGGTCACAACATTTGGGTTCACAGGAACTCTAATTAGCCCTTCAAAAAGCTTATCAGTGTGTTAGGGGCAATGATTTTCAAAGTATGGTTCCTGAACCAATAACAGCAGAATCATCCAGAAACTATTTGAAAATGAAAACCCTCAGATATCACCCTAAATATGCTGAATCAGAACTCTGCATGTAGAGTCCCAAATATCTGTTTACCAATCCCCACAGGGGATTCTGATGCATGCCAAAGTTTGAGAACCACTCTGCTAGAGTTACTAGTCTTAGTAACACACACACATCATCATCATCACCATCATCATCATCATCATCATGTAAAAATTAGTCCTTTTTCACAAACCTTTAGTCCTTTGTGTTGGGTCTGCCTGATCAGGATTCTGTCTTTCCTCAAGGTAATTGTATTGCTTGATTTCTTATTTCCTGGCTGCTACAGTTTGAATCTGGAATATTGCCTAAAGATTCATGTGCCCCAATCTGGTGATGTTATTAGGAGGGGATGAAGCCTAATGGGAGGTCTTCAGATCATTGGGAGCATGCCCTGAAGGGGACTGTGAGGCCCTGATCTCTTCTCTTTTGCTCGTGGGAAAAGAGAGGAGCAGTTTTACACCGTCTCACATTCCCACATGATGTGTGGCGTCATCATAGGACCAAAACCAACAAAAGCCAACATATCATGAACTGAAACCTCCAAAGTAGACCAAAATAAAACTCTTCTCTTTGTAAATTGGCCATCTCAGGTATTATTACGATGATGGAAAGCTGACCAACACCATGGACTGTGACTGAGGCTATCAGTACAGCCTCTAGTTCCAAATCCTAAAAGCAATGATAAAAGCTCTTTATACAAAATTGATCCATTTTCTCTTCTGGAAACATTGTCCCCAAATCTGGTATTTCAGGGGAGAGCAATCTAAGTCTCCCCATCCCAAAATCTGTTGTTATCTAATTCTAGAAAAGAGGCTACAAATAAATATACTATATATTTACATTATATTGAAAGCAGGAAAAAGTAATCTTCCTTAAAATAGATTGATATGGATATGGATAGGGAGATATATATATATATAATCAGTGTGTGTGTATCTGTGTATGTGTGTGTGTGTGTGTGTGTATATATATATATGTGTGTGTGTGTGTGTGTGCATGTATGTGTGTGTGTGTGTGTATCCAAGCAATATTAAACTCTCAAGCAAACTTTTCCATTGGAAGTGTGTGATTATTGCTTACTCCTCAACTTTCAGAAATCTCTGGTACGGGGTGAAAATGGGCAAGCCCAAGAGTCTGAGATTATAGATAAATTCATATATTCTCCTACATGTTTAACAACGAATTCCACCAACATCAAGTTACTGGTAACAGGATTATTTAATTTTTGTCAAAGACTTTGTAAATAATTAGATACTTTATATTTTCTTTATATCTTTCCAAAGAAACAAACATTCCATACACATTGGGTAATTAACTAAGTGTTTATAATTTCCTAAGTCAGTAACTTTTAGTCAATATGCAGCCCACAATGAAAACTGAAAAATAATCTATTTGAATATGAAGAGAATAACTCCATGCTGTGGTCTGACTGTGTCCCTCAAAAGTACATGTGTTGAAAGCCTAATCCCAGTATTCATGTGTTAATGGTATTTGGAGGTAAAACTTTTGGAAGGTAATTCAGATCAGGTAAGGTCATGAAGGTCAGGCCCCCATGATGGTATTAATGGCTTCATAAGAAGAGGAAGAGAGCTCCAAGCTAGCACACTTTCTCTGTCTCATCATGTGATGGCATGTGATGTAGCAGCAAGAAGCCCCCGACCAGAAACAGAGCAGATGCTGATATCACACTCTTGGACTTCCCAGACTTCAGAAGAGTGAACAAAATAAATTACCTAGTCTGTGGTATTTTGTTATAGCAACAGAAAATGGACTAAGACACTCAAGAATTTGATTACTGCTTTCTCGAGACTTCATTAGCTAGAAAGACATACTAAATAGAAATCAAATACCAGAGTTAGTGTGTGATTCAAAATTTCCAGGGCACAATCAATGATACATTTCATAGCTATCAGAATAGTCCATGTTGCTTTGACTTCCTGTAAAATTTATCAAATGACAAATTTCTTTCAAGAAGAATGCTTAGAGTACACAGCATTACGTAGGTTACTGCTAATGGTGACAGAACTTCATGGCTATTGCTAAGGAGTCTAAACATCAACTGTACTCACAACTGAGTTCATCTATCAAATATACCAAATAAACTTCTACTGGGATTCTATGACACTGAACTCTCCCAGAACCAACAATGCTGTTTTGTAGCAGTTGGCCCTCTTCCTAGTAACAAATGAAGTCCGTTGTTATAAAGATTTACTTTATTTCTTTGTGTGACCATTAAGAAAATTATAAGCCATTGTGAACAACTATAATTTATTTTTATTTATAAAAACAATACTGTATTCACTTGCTACAGAAAAGCAATTTAGAGTTTTGTTTTGTTTTTATTTTAACTAAAGTCAATTCAAGAAATCATGGCAATGAAGAATGGTAATATGCCATTAAATGAAATTGAAAAATAATAAGTAGTTCACTTTAATAACCAATTCTTATTTCCTCCTCACTGAAATTTTTGCCAAAGCAGTTAACAATGGATAAAATCAATTAACTGTATGCTTTATTCCAGCATCCATGAAATGGTCAAAGGGTGGCAGCAGGAAAGAGAAGGATGTGGTATCTGAATATTCCAAACTAGACCATAATTGGTGATCCAGAGTTGTTTTTATGAGGCACTTGAATTTTCAATATCCTTAAAGTTCTATAAAGAAGACCTCCGTTTAAATACCCCCAAAGCACTGGACACTTTTGTCCTAGAATTATAAAACTGAAATAGCAGATACTTTGGAGACTGTGTGACCTTTGGCAATTTACTCAATATCTTGAGTATTGTCATATTTACCAATCGTGCTCTATCTACCTCATATGGACTTGTGCATGGATTGAATTACATGAAAAACAAAAAGTATTTTCTGTGGCCTCTGGCACTTAGTAGGCATTCAGTAAATGGCAAATAAGCATGTAATTTTGAATAGATTACTTAAACAATCCTTTCCATTCATATTTACCCTCATATTCTTCACTCCAATCAGATCAATAAAAGACTTGATGTTCTTTCATCTTTGTTATCTGGGTTAATTGTAAAACAAAAACATCTATATGAACTAATGAACAATATGGTTTCTTTAGTAGGGACATTTGGATAATCCCTTTACTAGTCCTATGTTCTTCTTCAAAAATTTGGCTAATGGACTCTGAATAGTTATTAGACATTTCAAAAGGTAGATTTTTAAAATGGGGCTGTCTCTGCTGAAATGGGCCTAACTACCCAGAATAATTAATTCTTTATAACAGTCTAATAACAGCAAGAAGGTTCTGCCAAGCTACTTGAAAACTAGCCAGAAAGTTAGCAGGTAAGAGAGTTCCTTTTAGGTGACCAGTTAATACAGGTGTTTTGAGTTTCTGGAACCTTTGTTCTCAGAGGAAAAACATTTCAGTGAATCTGAGAAAGCATCAGGCCAACCATAATGAGTCTGAGACCAGATGCCAGTCATAATTTTAGGCCAGCTGCTACTTCCTTTCGATTTTGAACAAAGACCTACCCTCTGAGAGCATAGCTCTCCCCCTGCAGAGGGACTGCTATCATAGAGAAATGTATGAAGCAGGTTCTGGCAGATTTAAGTGTCATGCTGGTCTGCAGCCGAACTGCAAAGAAATGAGGTCTTAGGTGGGATTGGGATTTGTCAAAACTGTGAGAGAGAAGACAGGCCTGAGAAGCACACCTGGTCAATGACAAAGTATTAGGTTTAGGAAAACAATAGTTTCAAATAAGCCTCTCAAAACCTCAATTAAATTTCATCCCTACCTAACAACATACTAGAATAAATAACACCCAAGCTCTAAAATCAGACAAACAAGTTTGAAGCTCATCTCTGCTATACAACTAGTTATGTGAGGTTCAGGTTTCATTTTCATCCTCCTTAATTTAAAATAATAATAGCAACTATGTCATAGAAATCGCTGCAATGACTAATTGAGCTAATAATATAAATTCTCAGCATGGGTCTGAAATATGATATGATTCAATAAATAGTGGCTGCAATTACCACATAGTAGTATGTTAGCATAGACAGAAAAACTAAATTCTTTGCTGTGACAAAGAAAATACAAATGTATGTTTCTCTCATACCTATTTTTTCATTCCCTCATTCTAGCAATTATAGTCCATCCACATATAATGGCCCAAAATAACTACAAAATCTCCAGCAATCATAGTATATCTATGTTCCTGGGAGAAGGGAAAGAAACAAAAAGTATTCATTCTAATTCTGTGATCACTTTTCAGACCCCTTCCCATTCTCCAACAATTTCCAACATTTTCTACCTACATCTCCTTAGCCAGGACTGAGTCAAGTCTTGCTGCAAAGGAGGACAGAAAATAGAGGATTGTAGCTGTCCGATAAAAATTAGATTTCTGTAAATATGAAGTTGAAATGTTGATTTGGACAGGAACTTACCAGACACTGCCACAACGTACCATATTGATTCTCATCTATGATTCAGTCTCACATTGCCTTTACTAAATTGATTGTCTCTTCCTTCCATCTGGAATAATTCCTAAAGTATGGACTTTTTCTCTGTTTCCCTCTATTATTCACCATCTCCATGAGGGGTGGTTAAATTAAGTCAGAAGTCAGCTGGAGATTTCAAGACTCTTCCAGTCTAGATAGAGTTTGTTCAAATCCCAGCTTCAATTTTCAAAGCCTTCTCTGAGACTTCCGCCAATTTCCATGGCTTCTATTTAATTGTGTTTCATTTCAAGCTTCTATTACATGAGTACCCTTTTTTCTGTACTATGCCAAACTCTTTCTTGATTTAAAAAAAAAAAGATGAGATAGATTGATGAATGGGTAGATTAATCTTAAATAATATCAATCTATGTACCTGTCCATAACTCCCATAATACATTTGTGAGTAAAATAGGCTTAAATTAAAATGTGAAGTAGAAACAGGACAATATTTGACTCTACCTTCTGGAAATGCCTGTTATCTAGCCCACAAGAAGAAGCCTTCAATGACCATGTCTCCATCACCGCCCCTTTCCTTAGATCTTCTCTTTTCCTTAGACCTACTCTTCCACCTTTTGCTCTGCCCCTTTCGTCTTTAAAGAAAAATTAATTCCTCACATATTTTCACCTAGATTATTGTAATAGCCTCCTAACTGGTCTCTGTTCTTCCACTTTGCCCTCCTGTTGTCCATTTTGTACACAGAAATCAGAGGGATTCTTTGAAAACATGTTCATTTATGCCACCCCTCTGCTCAGAATCTTTGAATAGCTTCTCATCACATTCTGAGTAAAAGCCAAAGTCCTTACATATGTCCCATTTACCAGGTACCCCCAGTAACTCTCAGACCTTTCTTTTACCACCTCTCACCTTATTATAGCTCCAATAACAGAGGCCTCCTTACTATTCTGGAACATTTCAGTCATTGTCCCCTCTGCTTGGAATGCTCTACCCCAGTTATCAATATGGATAATTCTCCCATCGCCTTCAGGTTTCTTTCTGCTCAAGTACCAGCTCAGTAAAACCTCCCCCGACTCCCTGCCCTCTGACTTCCCCATCCATCTTCCCTGCTTTTCTTTTTTCCCTCCAAAGCATTTTTCTTTTGATAGTCTATCTAACTTGTTCCCCTATTTGTTTTCCTTTCTCTACATACTAACTTATAAAGCTCATGATGAAAGGGACTGAAATCTGTTTTGATTATGGCTCTATCTTCCTAATATCTGGAATACCATAAATGCTCATTAAATATTTGTTAAGAAAAATCATAAAGAGGATTTTTCCTCATGCCAACATGTTAGCTGTCATTTATAGTTTGCAGGCCTCTTTAGACATCTTTTTTATATCAGTTGGCTTACTTTATATCAAAACATTTCCTTCCTAAAAGCAATGTGCTGCCAGTTATTAGGAAATCAGCTCTTCCACATCATTAAATCAAGTCCACATGCCTTTGTGAAGACCATGGAGGAACACTGCTCAGACCCTCTTCAAATATGAAGAATTCTACAAGTACTACATTAGCTGACAACCTTCACCTTCAGGAGTCATCACAGTATTCATGCAAAATCTCTCCAGCTTGCTCCCTGCCAGTGACCAAACCAATGGGAATATTCATACAGGGCCACTGTTGCTCAACACAGGACTCCTCTGGGGGACAATGTTTGCTATGGGGTGGGTTTCCATTGTCCAGGTCAAAACTTGCTCAAAACTGCACTATAATCTGAGGCTGTTCCTACCCAGTCTTCCTCCCTTCCTCTTCTCTTTTCATGGAAGTCAGTCCTGCATTTACAGCATTTCCCCCAGACTCCTGCTTTCCACCTATCTTTCATAGCCATATACCTAAATAAATCTCTTGTACTTAAAATTTCATCTTGGTGACTGCTTTGCTGAGGAACCAGTTTAATACAGTCTTTTAGGGATTTTCACTTAGATATACTATAGTCAGCTCAAATTTTAGTTTAGAACAAACTCAAGAGTATCTCATAAAACGTAGTCCAGAACAATGTAAATCAGATTGGAGCTATATGGGGTCCAAGACTCCTTATGGGGAGGAGAAATGCCACAGGAGTTTATTCAAAGTACTGGAAACTATCTTCTGGGACTGAGTAATGTTAGGCCAGGGCACCTTTTGTAGGATCAAATTACTCAGGTGATTGAATTATCCAGACACAAAAGACAACTTTTAAGTTTTGTATAAAAGCCCTAGACGTTTGAAGTGATCATTTTGGAATATTAAGTCTTTGAATAACTCTTTAATCCTAAAGTTTATTAAAAACAATAATATAAATCAGGTTTTAAAAGACCCATTTGCAATAATTTTTGACCCTAAATTTCCTTAAAGTAAATTAATGGAGAAAGTTAATTTTTTAAAAGGTCTAGGCAGTGCTTTCATATTTTGGCTCAAAATAAATTATCTAGTTGGGCATAGTGGCACATTGTAATTCCAGCAACTGGGGAGGCCGAGGCAGTAGGATCAAGGGTTCAAGACTAGCCTTTGTAATTTAGTGAAGACCCTCTCAGAAAATAAAAAGTGCTAGGATATAGCTCAGTGGTCAAGTGTCCACAGAACATCACCCCTAACAAACAAACAAGAAAAAACAGGTTATAAAAAGTCATACCAAGTAGTAAAGTTGTATGCCCTGTTCATATTCTTCAGTTGGAGCTATAAGATGTTTGATATATATAATAAATGGTTTATACAGTGTCAAGTCACTGTTTAAATATTGCTAAAGTTTCATGACAGACATCTTTATCTTTATTTAAATACATTTATAGAGAATTTATGATGTTAACTTGTTCCATGTCACAATAGGACACTTTTTCCAAGTGAAGACTGTGTACATTTGGTTAAGATATGGGTATTTCACAGAAGTGTGGTAATAATGAGATAGCTACATGTTTCTGTCCTTCAGATATGAAATTTTATTTTGACTTTTGATTTTTGTCTTCTGAAACAGTTTTTCCATCTAGAGAGAATGTCAGCTCTGTAAGTACAAGGAATAGAATAGAAAACACATTTCAAAAGACTCTATAATCTCTAAATCCAAGAACTTGGCTAATTTATTGTTGGATAAAATTTTAACACAAATGTGAGTAGATGACTTGAAATAACTCTATGTCTATGTCAAATAACCACATGCTAAGTATCTTTTAAAAATGCGAATACTATTTCAAAGGAAACAAAAAAAAAAACTTTAAAACTATAAAACATAAAAATAACAGAGAAAATAAATCCAACACCTTTCTGTATAGTCCTGTTGAATTTTGGACTTGGTGTGAGGTGTTGAAGCCTGTTTTCACTAAATCGAAGAGATTGTTCCCAAAATATCACAGCAAAACTTCCCTTCAGCTTGGGTTAAGTTTTCTTCTCTACCATCAAAACACCATCATTGAATTTCAAGAAGCATTTATGGAAACTTTTCATAGATATAAAAGTGTTATGAAATGAATTATGGATGATGAAATTCTTCAGATAGCTTTTACTCTGGTATTAGGTATTATAATGGAGGTAACGTTGAAAGATAAGAAAACTTGGGTGGTATATGCAAGAAATAAGTGGTATTGAAAACATAAATCATCCAAAGAGATACTAGGGTGGTATTTCCCATTCCTGTAACAGTACCTTCCATTCTGCAAGAAAACAAAAGACTTCATAGAAATAATATGACTGATGAAAAATAGGACAGGGACCATGGCGAGGTACAGGTAGGGGAGTATCAGTAAACAACGGAGAATGAAAACTGTGAATCTGAGGATTTTGCATCTGTAACTCCTGGATATGATAACTAAATCAGAATCAATCTGTAAATGCAGGTACATAAAGCCTACATGTTATGCACAAGAATCCAGCCACAAGCATCTCCCAATTTTATTTCTTAGAATAATCTCTAAAGCATATATCTACAGTACTAAAAATGTTGATAATTGAGAAAGATAATACAAAATAATTACAGATATATGGATTTCTCACAATAGGAAGTTTTTAGACTTCTAAAAACTTCAAGTTTTTAGAAGTTTTTGAATGAGCCTGAAGCCAGGTGTGATGGCACATGCCTGTAATCCCAATGGCTCATGAGGCTGAGGCAGGAAATCACAGTAAACGCCAGCTTCAACAACTTAGCAAGTCCCTAAGCAACTTAGCAAGACTCTATCTCAAAATAAAATATAAAAAGGGATGGAGATTTGGCTCAATGGTTAAGTGCCCCTGGGTTCAATCTCCCTTACCAAAAAGAGAGAAAGAAAGAATGTAACTGGCCCAAGTGTATAAAGGCTTATAAAACCTGATGCTCCTCCAGCTAATGCTTACCATGGAAAAGTCACTAAAGAAACTAAAGTTGGGACTTCTTTCACTCATAAGTCCACTTACAGTATTCCAGTTTTACTATTTGTAAATCAACTGTCAAGGATGTTAGCACAAAAAAATTCAGTAAAGTGATCATTCAAAGTGCTCTGTTGACAAAATTAATTAACAGTCTCATCTATCCAAACTATTCAAATACAACCTGATAAAAAAAAATGTGAATACTTGGAAACACTAAAAATAGGACAGAGCGAGAAAATAATGTAAAGGTAAAAGTCAGGTAGACCTTGACTTTGCATGTAGCAATAGTGTTCTCCAGAAATGGATGTCAACCAAACATAGAGGAAAATTATATTTCTCAAGACAATGACAATGATTTCCACAATTTCCCAACAATTCATTCAGTTTTCAAACTCTACAAGCTGGCCTGAAAACCTAGAAGGCATTTGGAACCATGCCTATTACACAACAAATCTTTGATGATGTTATATTTTATTGTGATGCCACAGGAAAATATGGCTATGTCAGCTCTGTTATTACAATAAACATAGACTGTACTTTGTATCAGTCATAGATCAATATTTAGGTGTGTATGGCTAGTTACTCAAAGGAAGGCAAATATTGGGTTCTGGAACTTGTAATCCAGTGATGAGATAATACATGAGATAATATACAAAATTATAATACACATGCCCAACAATAAAAAATTAAATTGTAAAGTACAAATCAATTGATTTTGAGAGAGGAGGAAATCAAAGAAGCCTGGGATTCAGAACTTCTTGGAAAATATGGAACTGGCTTAAAGGATGAATCCTTTTTATGAAGACAGAATATGGATGGACATTGGCATTTAATTTGGAAAAAAAAAATACTCAGATTTTCTTAGAGACTAGCCTTATTTCTCAACTGCATTCTGTTAACTCTTTAACCCACTTTGAACCGTTAAATCAGACTAATATAGGGCAAGTGTATGGGGACACAGGAATGTAAGCTATTTTTTAAAATCAAGAATTGGTTTAGAAAACCAAACATCTTCCTATATATTTGAATTTCTACAAGAGACTTATAAATCAGATTTTTTTTTTAGTTTTGTGGGATGATATAGAATATGTCAAATCTTGGGAAAACACCAGAGAACTGGACATGGGAAGAGAGTGAGCAGACGGAGAGCAATCCAAGCAGAAGATGGGAATTATGAATGGAAAAGAGCTGAAAAGGATGATGGGAAAACTGCATTCTCAACAGGAATTCTTCATGGTGAAGAAATTAAACATGATGCTAATAAAATTTACAACTTTATCCTTATTGGCAGCTGTAGTGGGAGTTCCAAACTCAACTACCAACTTGTTTTTGTTTTTTAGGTATTAGGGATCCAACTTGGGCCTCATACACACTGGGCAAGTACTACATCCCCAACCCTATATTTTTGTCCAATGAATACAATGTTATATTTTTTCTTCTTAAAAGATGAAATGATTATGTAATCAAAAAACAGTGTATGCAGAGAAGCTGCAATATAGAAAAAGAGCATCGATCTTAGAATGAGGTTTTCCTTGGTATTTTGTTTTCCCTTCTATTAGATATATGATCCCAGCCTCTGCTTTTTCAGGTGTGAAATGGGAATGATAATATCATCACCCATATCACAAGATTGAAGGACTATAATAGATAGAATACCAGTCTCAAAAAGACATGTCCAAGCCCTAACCCCCAATATCTGTGAATTTTACCTTATTTACAAATACAATTAAGAGTGGTGAAATAGCATCACCCTGGATTTTGGGCCCACATTTAATTTCCTGTTGCTATAATGAAACAACAGAAGCTGAGACATTTATACAGAAAAGGAGTTTATTGAGCTCACAGTGTTGTAGGCTAACAGTCCAAGATTGTGTAGTCCATTGGTTCAGCCTCTGGTGAGGGCTCTGTTGGCCGAGTCACAACAGGGAAATGGTATCATAACAGGAGCCCATGTGAAAAGGAAAAATCACAGGGCAAGACAAAAAGCCAGAGAGGGATTCAGTCCTGCTCTTTCACAATTCATTATGACAAGAACTAACTGAGGTGCCACAAAAACTACATTAATCGCATCCAAGGATGCACCTTCAATAACCTAGTTACCTTCCCTAAGACCCTACTTCTTAAATATTCTACTACCTCTTAATACTGCCTTATTGGGTGCCAAGATTCCAGCACATTTAGCCCTTATGGGACCCAATTAAACATATCCAAACCTGCATTCACCTCACCTGGTAGGAGGCACCTTTCATTGCCTCATATCACAAAGAAATAGTGCAACCACTTTGAATACCTTGTTAAGATCTTTTAGTTGCAAGCAACAAAATCAACTCAGACTCCTACAAATAAAAGAAAAATCAACATAGGCATAGAGGAGAAAGCCACATGAAGCTGGAAGCAAAACAAGTGTCTACACCAGCCAATTAGACAATGAAGACATCAGAAGCTAGAAAACAGGCATGGAACAGATTCTCCCTTAGAGACTTTGAAAGGAACCCATCCTGAAAATGCCTTGATTTTTGGGCTTCTTGCTTCCAGAACTATTTAACTGTATGTGAGATAATAAATGATTATTGTTTTAACCTACATAGTTTGTGATAATTTTTTAGGGCAATTTTAGGAAACTAAATTATACTCAAATTAAATTATACATTTGAAAGTAGGTATAACGGCTGATAGTGGTCACTAAGTTTTTTTACTAATTTTATTTCAATGCTTTTGTTGTTGTTGTTGTTGGTGGTGGTGGTGGTGGTGGTGGTGGTGGTGGTGATGGTGGTACCAGGCATGGAACCCAGGTGCACTCAACCACTGAGCCACACACCCAACCCCTTTCTATTTTTATTTTGAGACAGAGTCTCACTAACTTACCTAGGGCCTTGCTAAATTGCTGAGGCTGGCTTTGAACTGGAGGCCCTCAGCCCCCCAAGCTGAGATACAATTACAGGCATACACCTCCATGCCTGGTGGGAGGCATCTTTCATTGCCTCGTATCACAAAGAAATAGTGCAACCACTTAATACCTTGTTAAGATCTTTTAGTTGCAAGCAACAAAATCAACTCAGACTACTACAAACAAAAGTAAAAAAAAAAAATTCTGAAGAAGTGAGCAAGAGTTTTACAAGATAAAAGGCAGTACAAGAGTTGAACACTCAATAAATATGAGATTCAGATTTTTAAAAGGCATTTCTAGATTTTAATCACCAAATCAGAAAGAATGTGCTTCTTCATTTTAGACATATAAGAAAAAGAATCTCAATTGTCAGTGTTACTTTTTTAAAAATTCAAAAGCTTTCCTGAAAAATAAATTGACACAGATCTAGGTTTGTAACTCTTTTATTAGCTTCTAAATAGATCAAAAAGAAAGCCCTTCATCTTTAGTCCTTAAAAACGAACATATTGCTTTGTTTTCCTTCCCATCTCCTTTGGGAAGAGAAGCATGGTTTGAATATTTAGATTCATTTGAATAAAAATGCAACCATGACTTTTGAATTCTAAGACCCAGCATATTTTAACTGGTTTAGGACATACTTCTCTTAGATAAACTCCTTACTTTCAAATCCTGTTTCAGGAAATTATCACTTTGAATTATTTTGAGATGCAGTCAAGAATAAGACATTTTTCAACAATATACTTTATTTGCCTTTGGCAATTTGCTCTATGCTCTATAAAGAATTTTCAATAAGAGAAGAGTTAGTGCAACTGATAGGTTTCCTGCTCTGGAGATTTAAGTGAAAATAAAAATTTAGAACACAAATGAAATAAATTTGATGAATTCCTTCAGACTAACTCTACATCCAGCAGACTTTGCTTGAAAAATATTGGCTTGTAAAGGAAAAAAATAGAAATATTTTTTAGGAAGGGTAATAAGGCATTGTCTGAAAACCTAAAATACATAAGAAGATAAGTTTTGAGAAATTTTTACACGAATGAACTTCTTACTTAATATGAGGCAGATGAATTTCTTATCATCATCTAGAACTACAATCATGAGTGCTAGTTTTTGACAACCACAAGTTAATTAGTATATAGAAATATACAGAAACAAAACATACTCTATTGTTTTTGTCATAAGTTTGCACAACACATCCCTCAAAGTACTCATCTTTCCTCACCCAACTCCATGGGGGGATTATAATGATACCATGTATTAACAAAGCTTCTTTCAGTTAGAAGTGACAGAGATTCAACTATTTTTTTATTTCTTTACTCTAATAAGTTATACGTGATTGATAATTTCAAGTTTTCCAAGAGCAGAATGCTCTTCGATTCATTGTACACAAATGGAGCACAATTTTTTACTTTTCCGGTTGTACCCAAAGTGGGTTCACATCATTTATGCAATCATACAGTACCTAGAGTGATGTCTGTCTCATTCCACCATTTTTCATACCCCCATTTCCTCCTCCTCCCCTTTGCACCATCCAAAGTACCTCCACTCATCCCATGCCCCCCTACATTATGGATTAGCATCCACTTAACAGAGAAAACATTTGACCTTTGGTATTTTGGGATTGGCTTAATTTGCTTAGCATGATATTATCCAAATCCATCCATTTACCTGCAAATGTCATAATTTTATTCTCTTTTAATGCTGAGTGATATCCCATGTGTACATATACCACAGTTTCTTTATCCATTCATCTATTGAAGGGCATCTAGGTTGGTTCCACAGTTTGGCTATTGTGAATTGTGATGCTATGAACATTGATGTGACTACATCACTATAGTATGCTGTTTTTAAGCCCTTTGGGTACAGACCAAGGAGTGGGATGACTGGGTTAAATGGTGGTTCCATTCCAAGTTTTCTAAAGAATCTGCATACTGCTTTCCATAGAGGTTGCACCAATTTTCAGTCCAACCAGCAATGTATGAGTGTGCCTTTTCTCCCACATCCTCGCCAGCACTTATTATTGTTGTTTGTATTCTTGATAACTGCCATTCTGACTGGTGTGAGATGAAATCTTAGAGTAGTTTTAATTTGCATTTCTCTAATTACTAGAGATGTTTAACATCTTTTAATATATTTGTTGATTGATTGTGTATCCTCTTCTGTTCAGTTCCTTAGTCCATTTGTTGATTGGGTTGTTTATTTGGTGTTAAATTTTTTTAAAATATTTTTATTAGTTATTCATGAACCTTCATTTTATTTACTTATTTATATGTGGTGCTGAGAATTGAACCCAGTGCCTTGCACATGCTAGACAAGCGCTCTACCACTGAGCCATAACCCCAGCCCGGTGTTAAATTTTTTGATTTCTTTATATATCTGATGTGCATGTGGTAAAAATTTGCTCCCAAAATGTAGGCTGTCTCTTCACCTCACTGATTGTTTCTTTTGCTGAGAAGAAGCTTTTCAGTGTGAATTCATCCAATTTATTGATTCTTGATTTTATTTCTAGCACTACAGGAGTCTTGTTAAGGAAGTTAGGGCCTAATCCAATATGATGAAGTTTTGGGCCTACTTTTTCCTTTACTAGGCACAGAATCTCTACCCTAATTCCTACGTCCTTGATCCACTTCAAGTTGAGTTTTGTGCATGGTGAGAGATAGGGGTTTAGTTTCATTTTGATGCATATGGATTTCCAGTTTTCCCAGCACTATTTGTTGAAGAGGCTATTTTTTCTCCAATGTGTGTTTTGGACACCTTCATCTAGTATGAGATCACTGTATTTATATGAGTTTGTCTCTGTGTCTTCTATTCTGTTCCATTGATCTACATGTCTATTTGGTGCCAATACCAAACCATTTTGTAACTATAACTTTGTAGTACAGTTTAAGGTCTGGTATTGTGATGCTACCTGCTTCACTCTTCTTGGTAAGGATTGCTTTGTCTATTCTGGGTCTCTTATTTTTCCAAATCAATTTCATAATTGATTTTTCTGTATCTATAAGGAATGATGTTGGATTTTAATTGGATCTGTATTAAATCTGTATAGCACTTTAGGTACTATGGCCATTTTGACAATATTAATTCTGCCCATCCAGGAGCATGGAAGATCTTTCTATCTTCTAAGGTCTTCAATTTCTTTCTTTAGTGTTCTATAGTTTTCATTGTAGAGGTCTTTCACCTCTTTTATTAAATTGATTCCCAATTTGTTGTGGTTTTTGGTTTTTGGTTTTGTGAATGGGGTAGTTTTCCTAATTTCCCTTTCAGAGGATTCATCACTGATGTATAGAAATATATTTGATTTATGAGCATTGATTTTATATCCTGCTACATGGCTGAATTCATTTATTAATTCTAGAAGTTTTCTGGTGGACTTTTTGGATCCTCTAAATATAGAATCATGTTGTTGGCAAATAATGATAGCTTGAGTTCTTCTTTTCTTATTTGTATCTCTCTAAATTCTTATTACTCTGGCTAATTTGAAGAACTACATTAAAAAGAAGTGGTAAAAGAGAGCATTCCTGGCTTGTTCCAATTTTTAGAGGGAATGCTTCCAATTGTTTTCTATTTAGAATGATGTTGGCCTTGGGTTTAGCATAGATAGCTTTTACAATGTTGAGGTATGTTCCTATCATCCCTAGTTTTTCTACTATTTTGAACATGAAAGGGTGCTGTATTTGTAAAATACTTTCTCATATCAACTGATATAATCATATAATTCTTATCTTTAAGTCTATTGATGTAATGAATTACATTTATTAATTTTCATATGTTGAACCAACCTTGCATCCTTGAAATGAACTCCACTTGATCATGGTGCACTAATTTTTAATATGTTTTTCTATGCAATTTGTCAGAATCTTGCTGAGAATTTTTGCATCTGTGTTCCTCAGAAATATTGTTCTGAAATTTTCTTTCTTTGATGTGTCTCTGACTGGTTTTGGTATCAGGGTGATACTAGCCTCATAGAATGAGTTTGGAAGGGTTCCCTCATTTTCTATTTCATGGAATAATTTGAGGAGTACTAGTATTAATTCTTCTTTGTAGGTCTTTTAGAACTCATCTGAGAATCTGTCTTGTCCTGGGCTTTTCTTGGTTGATAGGCTTTTGATGGCATCTTCTATTTCCTTGCTTGAAATTGATCTGTTTAAATTGTATATGTTCTCCTGGTTCTGTTTGGGCAGATCATATATATGCCTTTATAAATTTGTCAGTGTCTTCAAGGTTTTATAATTTAGTGGATTATAAATTTTCAAACTAGTTTCTAATTATCTTCTGTATTTCAATAGTTCCATCATAATATTTCCTTTTTCATCATGAATTTTAGTAATTTGAGTTTTCTCTCTCATTCTTTTCATTAGGGTGGCTAAGGTTTTGTCAATTTTATTTATTTTTTTCAAAAAATCATCTTTTTGTTTTGTCAATTTTTTGAATTGATTCATTTTACTCAATTTCATTGATTTCAGCCCTGATTTTAATTATCCTGTCTTCTCCTACTTTGGGTGTTGGTTTATTCTTTCTTCTAGGGATTTGAGATGTAAAATCAGGTCGCTTATTAATTGACTTGAGAGAGAGAGAATTTTTTAATATTTATTTTTTAGTTTTCGGTGGACACAACATCTTTATTTTATTTTTTTTTTAATGTGGTGCTGAGGATCGAACCCAGTGCCTTGCACATGACAGACAAGTGTGCTACCGCTTGAGCCACATCCCCAGCCCAACTTTTTCTTCTTTTAATGAATGAGCTTTATGCAATGAACTTTCATATTTGCACTGCCTTCATAGTATCCCAGAGATTTTGATAGGTTGTATTGGAGTCCTAATTTACCTTGAAGAATGTTTATTTCCTCCCTGATGTCTTCTGTTATCCATATGTCATTCAGTAGTATATTATTTAGTCTCCAGGTGTCAGCGTAGTTTCTATATCTAATTTCATTCTATTATATTCAGATAGAATGCAAGGTAGTATCTCTATTTTTCTGTATTTGTTAAGAGTTGCTTTGTGGCATAACATATGGTCTATTTGGGGAAAGGATCCGTGTGCTGCTGAGAAAAAAGTGTATTCACTTGTTGATGGATGGAATATTCTATATGTATTAAGTCTAAGTTATTGATGTTTTATTGAGTTCTACAGTTTGTTGAGTTTTTGTTTGGAAGATCTGTCCAGTGGTGAGAGAGGTATGTTAAAGTCACCCAGAATTATTGTGTTGTGGTCTATTTGATTCTTAAAGTTGAGAAGGGTTTGTTTGATATACATAGATGCCCCATTGTTTGGGGCATAGATATTGATTATTATTATGTCTTGTTGATGTGTGAACACCTTAAACAGTATGATATGTATATCCATCTTTATCCCTTTTCACTAGCTTTGGTTTGAAGTCCACTTTATCTGATATGAGGACGGAAACCCTTGCTTGTTTCCACAGTCCATTTGAGTGGTATGTTTTTTCCCATCTTTTCACCTTCAGTGTGTGAATGTCTTTCCCTGTGAAATGAGTCTCTTTAAGGCAACATATTGCTGGGTCTTTTTTTTAATCCAGTCTGCCAGTCTATGTCTTTTATTTGATGAGTTTAGGCCATTCACACTTAGGGTTAATACTGATATATGTTAGTACTGATATATGTTTTGTATTCCCAGTCATTTTGGTTTATTTTTGGTTTTTACTTGACTTGGTTACTCCTTTGATTGCCCTTTCCCTTAGTGTAGTTCCTCCCTTTGCAGATTTTCATTGTTGTTTTTAATTTCCTCCTCATGGAATATTTTGCCAAAAATCCAATAATGAAAGTCCTAGAAAAATCAATATGAGGGCATAAAAAAATCCTAAATGAAGAACTCTCATTCAAAGTGGCCTCACCAAAAAAAAAAATTTTTAAATAAAAAAAAAAACTAGAAAAAAAATCCTCCTTCCCAGAAAAAAAAATCCTCCTTCCCTTTACTTCCCTTCAATCTCCTTTCAGTATTTCTTAGTAACTAAACTACCCAGGAGCTAGAGGACAGAGAAGCTTGATGATATAACCCTTAAAAATAAGGCATCCAGAGCAACAGAAGAGTGAATAAGAGTGAAAAATGAATCTGGAGGAACAAATGGAAAATATGTGGCACACAGAGCAAGCAAAACAACAAATGTACACTATATATTTCAACTCCTGGAGGCTCATTCATTCACTCAGAAAATATATTCTAAGTTAGCCACAGAGCCACAACATTCTAGGGAAATTTCCTCTCAGCCACATGAGAACATGTTGCTACCTACGCACACCATGGAAGTATTGGTGCCACCTCTGTTCCCACCAGAATTGGGTAGGGTGAGGTATGTGTAGATAACAGACACAGCCTAAGGAATATTGCTCTTTTTAATGTTTGTTTTATTTTATTTTAAAATTTGGGGGGTACTAGGAATTGAACTTAGGGGCCATTGACCACTGAGCCACATCCCCAGCCCTATTTTATATTTTTATTTAGAGACAGGGTCTCACTGAGTTGCTTAGTGCCTCATTATTGTTGTTGTTGTTGTTGTTGTTGTTGTTGTTATTGTTGTCATTTTAATATTTTTGGTTGTAGATGGACACAATACCTTTATTTTTATGTGGCGCTGAGGATTGAATCCAGTGCTTCACACATGTGAGGCAAGTACTCTACCATTGAGCCACAATCCCAGCCCTAGTGCCTCATTTTTGCTGAGGCTGGCTTTGAATGCACAATCCTCCTGTCTCAACCTCCCAAGCCACTGGGATTACAGGTATGCTCCATGCCCAGCTTAATGTTTATCTTTAATTTCACTGGTATTACTTTTGGTGTTGTTTGGTTTCCCCCTTATTATTTAATATTTCATAGATTAATTCAAACTTATGTCTTTAAAATAAGTGTTAAATGTATTTATTCTTATTGGTTTCTTGTTTTTATATTCTCTCCTCTTTTTTCTCTTTCTCGTCTCACTTTTTCTTCTTATGTATTCTCCCATTTTTTTTGCTTTGTCTATTTTCTCTAGTCATTTCATGCCCCATATATATTAATATTAATTTTTAATTTTTTTAATATCTAAATTTTCAGTATATTCTAGATTATTTCTCCCCTTTTCCACTTTTGGATCAGTGGAGTTGCAGATAATATATTCAATAAGCTTTTGTGCCTTGTTGGATATAGTTTGCTCTCAAGTGGTACAGTTACTGTTGATTATTATCTCCATTAAAAGGGTTCTTGAGATTAATCATAACTTTGAACACATTTAAGAATGTGCTTTGATGCTGAGATACATACCAGTTTGGGTACTTAGCAAAGGGAAATCAAATAACTAAAACAACCCACATATAACAATGAAAGAGATATCCATCCAAGCCAAAGTATAATTCTCAACGCAGAATCTCAGAAAATATCAAAAAACAAGGTAATAAGTCATGTCCAAAAATTCATAACACCTTCAATAACTGAACACAGATATTGTAGTAGAGGAAATATGGGACAAATAATTCAAAAAGCATACTATTAAAATAATTGATGAATTAAAGAACTAAGGAAGAAAATTCAAGATATGAAAAGCACTTCTTTAAAGATATAGTACTCAGAAATCTTGGAAATGAAAAATTCAGTAAGTCAAATAACTAAATCCAGAGTGTCGCCAATAGACTAAATCAAGTAGAAGAAAGGATATCAGGGCTTGAAGACAAGGTGAATGAACTAAAACATTCAGAGAGTAATAAAGAAAAAACTTGTAAACTATGAACAGAATATATAAGAGCTCTGAAACAATATTTAAAAACCAAACTTAAGACTCATAGGCAGTGAGGAAGGAAAAGGAATACAGGCCAATGGCATAGAAAATGTATTCACTGAAATTATAACAGAAAATTTCCCTAATATTGGGAAAGAAATAGACATACTGGTACTAAAAGCATTTAGTTCTCCAAATAGACATTATTGGGTAGAAAAAAAAATAAAAGAAAACACATCCATGACATATTATATTAAAAATGACAAAAATTCAGAATTAAAAATTTTAAAAACAGCAAAAGAAAAGTGCCAAGTCACTTATAAAGGCAAACATATAAAAAATAACAGCAGATTTCTCATCAGAACATGGAATGCTATATTTCAAATCCCAAAAGAAAATAACTGCCAATCTAGATTACTATATACCTAGCATAGTTATTCTTCAGAATCAAAAGAGAAATGAAGACCCTCTGTTATTGTTTAGATGTGTGTCCCCCAAAAGCTCATGTGTAAGGCAATGCAAGAATGTGAAATGATTAGATTATGAAAGCCTTAACACAATCAGAGAATTAATCCCCTCATGGGGATTAACTGAGAGGTAACTTTAGGTAGGTAGGGTGTGGCTAGAAAAGGTGGATCCCTGGGTGTGTGCCTTTGAGGTAGATATTTTGTCTTTGTTGAGCAGAACTCTCTTTGCTTCCTGATTGTCATGTCTTGAGTCACTTCTCTCCACCACACTTTTCTGCCATGATGTTCATTCTTACCTCAAACCCCAAAGAATGGAGTCAGCTGTCTGTGAATTGAGACCTCTGAAACTGTGATCCTCCAAATAAACTTTTTCTCCTAAAATTGTTCTTGTCAGGTCTTTTAGTTACAGCAAAAAGCTCAATAAAACATCAAGATGAGCATAATCAAGGAAATTTATGACCACCGAACCAGCATTACAGAAGCTTTTTAAAAGAATCCTACACCCAGCCAAGGAAGAAAAATAAACACTGTTCTAATAACTGTTTTTAGTGAATACCCAAGCTCTTGCTGGTCCACCATGGATAACTGATTAGCTTCACACATCACCCTATCACAGACTGTGCACAGGGATTCTGACTCTGCTACACTTTGCCTGGTTTCTCTGGCCTTCCTTTGAAATCTCATTGGAAGACTTCATGACCCTTAACTCCAGCATCTTAACAATGCCAAAGTCTGTCACTAACTTGAGCAATAGCCAGGGCCCCCTTGTGCTATGGCTGTAGTTTTCTCTGAATGATTTGATAGCTGAGCACAGTGCAATGAATCCAGGTGGAACAACTTACTAGGCATCACGGTATGCATAGAGTTCCCCCATGATGTCTCTCAAACTCATTTGAGTTTTCACTTCTACACCCTTGAGCCTATAGTAGTATGGTCTTGCTGTTTCTTAAGCTTCCCTCTAGGCTTCTTTCCTACTATCTCTGTGTAAAGTACTTAGTTTCTCTTTAGTGGTGGTAATCTCTTCAGCAACCGCAACTTCCTTGACCCCAATATTACATGTGTTTCTTCTTTGGTCAAACTGCAAGTTTTTCAAATCTTTCCTCTCTGCTTTCTGCTCCCAGTTCTCACTATAAACCTGGATAAAAGCTTCCAGCTATATCCATGCCACTGCCTGAAAGTTGTGCTGCCTTGAAATTTCTATTATCAGATTATTTAGTCCATCACCATTAAATTCAGCCTCACAGAAAGTATCAGAACATGGGCAAAATATAGAGAATTTATTTTCCAGTATGATTACATAAATGGTGTCTAGTCTAATTCCCAGTGGACTCCTTGCTCCCCTCTGAAACTTCACTAGCATAGTATTTACTGTTTGCATTTCTTTAAGCATTCAAGGCTTTTGAGATTTCAGCAGAAGCCTATTGAAATTTTCTAAGTCTTCTTCAGTCAGTGTCTTCAAATTTTACCAACTCCTCCTGCAAACCAGTTTCAAAGGCTTCTAAACCACACGGTGAGATTAGTCACAGCAATGATACTACTTCTTGGTATAAATTTCAGTGTTAGCCAGTTTTTCAATGCTGTGACCAAAATACCTAACAAGAACAACTTAGAGGAGGAAAAGTTTATCTTGGGCTCACTGTTTCAGAGACTCAGTTCATGGTCAACTGACTCCATTGATCTGGGTCCCAGATGACAGTGATACATCATGGTAGAAAAGGCATGTGGGAGAAAATTTGCTCATCTCTTAAAAGCCAGGAAACAGAAAGAGGTGCCAGGGACAAAATATAAATTCCACAGGCATATTCCAGTGACCAACTTCCTCCAGTCACACTATACCTGCCTACAGTTATCTCCCCATACAGTAGTGCTTTCAAACTATTAATTCATCAAATGGATCACTCCACTGATTGGGTTATAGCTCTAATAATCTACTCAAGAGCTTTTCACATCTCATAACCAAATCATAACAGTCACTATTGGTATTGATTGGTAAATAAATTGAAATGTGGCAAGATTAGCATTAAGATATTAATCAGGGGGCTGTTGCACTATTCCAGTCAACAAATGGTGGTAGCATGAACAAAAACACAGAGTGAAAATGAAAAACATTTCATCTAGGACATTCGAATGTGAGATGCAAAGAAGCCAGTGTAGTGCAGATGCCCTATGGATGACTGGTTATGTGGATCTGAGCACAGTAGCAAAATGTGGGCTTGAGTTGTAGATATAGGAAGGAAAAGTACATAGTGATGGAAATCATAGAAGGGACATTTGAACAGGTGTCAGGGACGATACTGACATAAGACACATGAAGAAATACTGAAGGAACCAGTAAAAAAAAATGAAGATAATAAGACATTTTGAGAAGTTTAGCTGTGAAGGAAAAAAAGAATGGTTTATCATACTAGTTAAACAACACAGGGGCTAAAATTCATATTACTAATATCTATGTTTGAATTTGGGCTCTGCCACTTACTATTTTACAAAGCTGAACAAATAACTTAATCTCAAGATCAGCATTCAGGTTTCCTCAACTCTAAAATAGGGCAGTTACCTACTGAATAGGGTGGTTCATGAACTAAATGAAACATACTTTCAATTATTATGTACACATTTTGCATAAAGTAGGATATTCAAAGTGAGTGTAACAGCTTGTCAAGATTGGTTAGATGGAAACCCAGATCTTGGTTCACATTCTTTTTTATTTTTTTTCAAATAAAATATATATAATGGTTAATTTGAATTGTAACTTGATTGAATTAAGAGATGTAAATGATTAAGAGGCTTATGGGTATGTCAGTGACAGTGAGTCTAGGAATGATTGGCATGTGGGATAGCCAACTGAAATGGAGATCCTTCTAAGCGTGGGCAGCACTAAGATGGTGGCTTGGATGGAATAAAATTGGAAGAACAAGGAAGCAGCAGCAGATGCAAGCTCTATTCTTGAATGGGCTTACTTGCTTTATTATTTGATTGCTGCTGTGATCTTCTGAGGATATTGGACTCTCACTTCTTCACTCTTCCAAAGTGGACTCTGCCAGTGATTCTCCAAAAGCCTTTGATCTTAGACTAGAGTAGGACCATTGATCCCTCTTTTTCTGGGGCTTCAGCCTCTTGGACTGCACAACTACTGATTCTTCCAGCTCTCCAGCCTGTAGACAGCCATTGTGGACTATCCAGCTTCTGGTTGCATAAGCCAACCTAATACGTCCCCTTTTCATAATTGTACTTCCTGTTGATTTTGTTCCACTAGAGAACCCTGACTAATACAATATATTTTCTAAAAAAAAAAAAAAAAAACTAATTTCCCTAAAACACTCAGACAATTGCAGTTAAGTGGCACTGTAGTCTGCCTAATTTTTTTAATCATTTTACATTTTTTATTGGTTCATGGTGGTTGTATATGATGATGGGATTTTGGTTCTGGTTCTTTCTCCTCTGGATCACTCACTCTTAGGTAAGTTTGTATATTACCTGACCAAGTCAAACAAGGACCTATCTCATTGAACAGTTGTAAGGATTAAATATGTAATCTTCCAAAGGTACTTAAGATAGTGTGGTGTTTTTTTCATGGTTTAGTACATGTAAAAGACTTTGTAAAGTGTTTTACAGATGATAAATATTAATAATTATCATAACTATCAGTACTGACTAAACATCAGCATCAATATGGGCATTAAAAATTCAGATTCACGTCAAAGAGGTGTTAAAATGGAATTACATAATGGGAACTGGGCCTTAAGGAGTAGCACAGAGAATGTGAATTATCAGAAAAATCTAACTGAATCTGATTGAGTGAATTCCTCAATGTCAAAGATTCTTTTGATACAGTTTCAAGTAAAAGAAAAATAAACAATTAAAGTATTATTTTATTCTCCTCTTTAAGAGAAAGCACCTTTGAAGCTCAGGCAAATTCCAGCTAGGCCTGAGCTGGAATTAAAGGAGGCTAACTGTTGAAGTCAAAAGTTTAGGAGAAGCCAGAGGAGCTCCTAAGATTTATACTGGACAGACCAAATAGCAGCTGGCAGAAAAACAGAGCAAATAAAACAAGAAAGTGACCAATGGGACATGGAAAATTCAAAACCCTGAGAAAACCATTTAGAAAAAAAAAAAAGCAGGGGATGGGTAAGAGAAAAAAAATTGAGATATTTGATAATAGTTGACATAAAAGTTATAGAACATCAAACGCTGAAATTTGCAGAACCTTACTATGTGCCAGGCATAATCATAAGGATATGTATACATGCATATACAGATATAACATCATATATCACATGTAAGACAATGAAAGAATTTTCAGAGGTGAAATGATTAGATATGAGAGGCGTAACCTGGGCAATAACTGTTGACAGTAATTGTTGGCAGGTAGGTTGGGGCTGCAGGAAGTATGTCACTGGGGGTATGACTTTGGCATTATATTTTGTCTCAAGTGAGCAGAGTTTTTTCTGCTTCCTGATTGTCATGCTTTCCTCCACCAGGCTCTTCTGCCATGATATTCTGCCTCACCTCCAAACCAGAGCTATAGAGTCAGATGGTCATGGATTGAACCTCTGAGGCTGAAATTCCAAATAAACTTCTCCTCCTCTAATTGTTCTCAGGTATTTTGGTCATAGAGATGCAAGCCTGACTAAAATACATTCTCTCAATTTTCCCCCATGTATTAGTCCAAGTTCTTCGAAGAAACAGAACTAATAGGATATATGATATATGTAAGAGGGGCCTTAATTTGAGAATTGGCTCATGAATGCTGAGAATTTACATACTATGCTGTCTGCAAACTAAAGACTCCTGGAAGAAGATGGTGTAATTCAATTAGAGTCCAAGGCCTTTGAGAACCAGAGAGCCAAAGTTGTAACTCTCAATCAAAGACTAACACAAACTGGCAAGAAACTGATTTAAGCCAAGGAAACAGAGGCCTAATAAGGAACAGTGATGTCCCAAAAAACAAAAAGATAGATGTCCCATCTCTAGAAGGCCTCCCACAAGGTCCCACCTCTTGAAGGTCCTCCACCTAAAAACTACCCCACTGAGGATGAGGCTTCCATCCACTGGGGAACAAACCACATCTGAACCACAGAGTGGTCTTTTTCAGTCTACTGATTAAAATGCTAATCTATTCTAGAATCACCCTTAAGACACACTTAGAAATTATGTTTTACCAGTTATCTGGGCATCCACAAACCCAGTCAAATTGACACATAAAATAACCTAGCATAAGTTGCTCCTAAAGTAACTGGTTTCCTTAATTTTCTTTCCTTTTTCTTCTTAACTTTTTTTTCTATTTGTTGTATTCTTTTGACATCCCACCTGCTTTTTTCATATCTGCCCTGGCACTGATCATATTTCATTATGTATTTATTATCTAGCTTACATATGTACCCCCTAACCTTATCCCACACATTCAACATGCTAAATAAGAATTGTACTTTATTTACCTCTGTAACTCTAATGTTTTATTACAACTGGTATTAAGGAAATGGCCACTGGATGAAAGAAATAAGTATTATTAACGCTCTCCTAAATTCTAATTCAGTTTTGAAAAGAAAACAAAAGGTCAATTTTTTCCAAAGAATGTTATTTATAATTTGAAAATGTTGAAAAATATCCATATGCCAAAGACTATGAGTATGGTTAAAACACATGTGTGCATGTGCACACACATACAAATGTACTTAAAACATTTCAAAGTATACAAAATGTACTTTAAATATCTCAATAGTACAGCTAAGAGGATTTTTAGGGTGGTAAAATTATTCTATATTTCAGTATAATGGTGAATACATTTCATTTTACAAATCTCCAAAATCCATAGGATATACAATGTCAAGAGTGAATCTTAATGTAAACTATGAACTTTGGGTGATAACTCATCAATTAGAGCAAATATATCTTTCTATGGTGGAATGATAATGGTGGCAGACATTGTATACAGGTCAAGACATGGGTATATAGAAACTTCATGTACTTTCTGCTTAGTTTTTGTGTGAACTTAGTTATTCTAAAAAACATATTTTTAAAATAAATAAACATTACAATGTATCAATATGATGGAAGTGTGTATTCAAATGATACCATTATATTTTATGGAATGGAAATCATACTCTAAACTGGAATTATATACTATATATAGTTGCTTAGATATTAAACTATCATAAATTAAGGAAAGTTGAATTAATTTTACTTCTTATATTTTCCTTTAAAGTCACTGCATTTCACAGAAGGAAGGGAAAGATAGGAAGAATATAGGACAGAAAGAAGAGAGAAAGATAGGAAAACAATTATGCCACATTTCTATATGAGAAATTCAGATCAAAACTCTTAAGAATTATTTATTTAGGGACCCATTCTTAACCTCCATCCCATTATTAGTATGATGATAGGCTTGAAATGTACTTTCAGAGAATGTTCTATTCTTTTTGCTTATAAAAAATTTCTGTGGTTTGGGTCAAACTAAAAAAATAAAGTCATCTTTCTCATGCAAAGAGATAAAATTTCAATATTCATTTCAACCTGGGTGCATCATAGAAAGGACCCATTATCCATTACATGAATACAAGCCAATAAAAATAGTTATAGGCTTGACTGAGTTGACTCAAATGCAATTGCAAAACTCACAATCTGTTCTGCATGCCTTCAGTCGTACTAATATAATGAGTCTACACATACACGGCAGCTTTTCAGTATGTTTAGAAGCAATTAACAGGAATGTTACTAACTTATGGGTTTGATAAATCTGTTTTAAAGATACAAAAAGTAAATGACTGCATGGATTTAACATTGCAAGAGAAACTCATCCAAAATCAACTATAGCCAAGATTAATATTAAAAATTGGGTAAATAGACTTTTCAAATCACAATATTTGTTAACATGCCATGTTGGTATAAATCATTTTTTATTTCTGGTTTAACTTTTTTCTCAAAATAATACTTACAGATCTGATTGGTAGTATTCTTTAATCAACCATATGTCTCATATAATTTTTATAATATGTGATAGAAAAAAAATCCATAGATCTGTTTATTCCTGCTTTCTTTTTTTACTTGGAAGGAACAGGAGAAACTATATTTTTTACAGAACAGCATATAAATGTGTGAACATTTTAGAATGTACTTTTTAAGTATATTTCAAAATGTACATATCATATTTCTTCCTTACACCAATTTAAAGTCACCAGGGTTTCAGATCATTTTCTTGCAGTACCACACTAAGTAACAAGGAGTTCGTAATTACTCACTTACTATCAGGATTTCTAAACCTGACATTTTCTTTTTCAAAACCCAGACTGACAGATTGTCAAGCTTTCATTGCAGATCTCTGCAAGATTCTAGCCAACTGTCTTGCTAACACAGCTATCCCACCTGGGGCAAGGGGACAGAGAAATGACCTCTCTACATGGACCTTCTTTAAGTACGACTCTGCAACAAACTAAAATAATGAGAGAAAATTATGGAAAATTGAGATCAAAATTTAAAAGGCTATATTAGCTCACAAAAATGGTAGCCCAAACTGCCTAACTCAAATATTTAAGAAAAGAAATTTTTAAAATTAGAAATCTAAGATTGAAAATGCCTATTCACAGAAAATAAATCACAACACTTCTTATAGTACACATATTTTAAAAAGATGCAATCATTCAGGTTATCTATTCGGGAACAAGTAGAAAATAATACCTTCAAAGAACAATTATCTGTTCTTAGTAATAGACCTTGGAATCAGCTGCCTTAAGTGATTCCTTATGGGATACTACTGAATAGTCTATAGATCATTCTTTGCCTACCCTCAGAACCCATATCACCTGGGCCAGATTTCCTGCTTTTAAGCCTTCCCACTGTAGAAAACATATCCATGTAATATGTTCATATTGTGCTGATTACTTACAAAAATGCCAAGCAATGTGCAAAATCATGGTAATTCAAAACAAAGAGATATGGATCTCCCACGAAGAAGCTTAATGTATGCTGAGACCAAGTGAATAAACAGTTCACTGTGCACAAAATCAGATCCAAATATGCAAAGCTTTTTGACAGAGGAATATATATGTTTCTCTTCAGCAGAAATCACATCCTACCAGCACAGTATCAGGAAAGATCGAGAGGTTGCGTACTGACAATTAGATCAGGAAAAGAAAAGTGTTTCTGGTAGATAAAGCAGAAAAGGAAAACAAGCAATGTAAGGTGAAAGCTGATGCTCAAACAGAGCCACCTGTGTCACCAGACCATACAGGCTAGAACTGAAACTTTTCAAGATCTGACCTTCTCCTAAGAAGGGGAACTGCTTGAGGAACACTGCTTGAGCAACAAGCTGTGAAAGGGAACAACACAGTAACATACATAGGTCGGGGACTTGTGTGACGTATTTTTTGTGTTTTGATTTTTTGCAGGGTTCAGGAGGGGTCTTGTGAGAAGAGATTCATTGAAGAGATCTGGGAAGCTGAAGTTCAGGAGGGTGGCAGGTATTGAGTCACAGTGATGTGAGAGGAAGCCTCACTGCCAGGTTAGGATGGGCATCAGAGTGTGGCATCAGTGGGCATTGACAATCAGACAGTAACAGCTCAGTAAGATCACTGCCAACAGGAAGAACAGGTCAGCATGAAAGGTATATGGCTCTGCAATGGAGCATAGCTAGACTGTGGGAGCACAGTCAGAAAAATAAAGATAAATATGAAGTTATGAAATAAAGAGCCAAGTAGGGCAGGGGCTCTTCCAGTGATTTTATCTCCATTTTATTTCACACTGCCTCTTTCCCTTCTGACTCAAACCCCTTACCAAAAATAGAGAGAGAAAACTCAGAATATACACCCTATTAGACATTACTGAATAAGTAGAAGTTAATTATTGTTATACTTGAAAAATCCCCTACAATAACTGGATTTGAAGACTAAAAGAATGAAGTTTATTCATTCTGTCTTTTAGCACCATCTGTACCTTCCCCCCCCCCTACATTTTCCTCTTTCTCTCTCCCTACTTCTGGCCCAAGGCAACCATTCACATTTCTCTCCTTAATAAAAATAAAATATGAGCAAAGTGCAGAGATTGGAATACATTGATTTAGGTGGAAACAAAGTATACAGAAATAAGAAGGAAGTCAAAGAACACAGACATGGAGGAAAATATGAAATAGAAACAAAATGAGGAAGAGTAAAGAGGGAAGAGATGGGGAATGGCAAATCACAGTTTGTTTTATTTTTAAGAAGATTTTTTTAAATGAGAAAGTGAGGGACTCATTAGTTACATGATACAGTAGTCGACAAATCTCAATTCTTCTCATTTTTTCTAAGCGAAAGTTCAAAGAAATGACAAACTCTTATGGAATCAGCACATATCCCAAAGACTAAAAATGAAGAAGAGATAGGTCTACATATCAAACCTAAACAAAGATGCACATTCTCTGATTCATTGGACATAAGCCTGTGAAGTTAACAAAGCATGATAAGAAATATTTTAATTTCTTCAAACATTCAAGGAGGAAGGGTGCTTAACCACAGTCTCCACAGGAAAGAAAGCTTTAGCAGTACTACCAACCTCCCATCCAATCACAGTTAAGGTTCTGCCATCTCTTCAAGAGGGATCATTTTCCTCTGTGGCTCACCCAACAGACATATTCAGCACAAGCAGCATGCACCTGAACAGGTACAGGGATGCCTAAGGTTTTCTTTGCAGGGAGTCATCTTGCCAACCCACCCTCAGTGCAAGTCAGGGCTTAAGATGCAACTTGATCTGACAGCTAATGTTTACTTGGAGCTCACTACATGCAAAGCACTCATTGATGTGCATTGTATATATGATCTCATTTAATCCTATTACTGCGCAATGAGATAGGTACAATATTATCCTTCTTAAATAAAGAGGATTCAAGTAATTTGCCCAAAGCTACACAGCCAGTGACTGGAGAAGCCAAGATAGGATCCCAGCAATCTATCTCTAGAGATTGTTCTTAGCCTTTAAACTATCGCCTATCTCTGCCTAGCCTGTGAGAAGCAGTTTGTAGATATATGTCCATCGGGAAGCATAATGGAGATTAAATATACTCAATTCATCTGACAATAAATTAAACTTGATACAGTATGAAATTTTCTTTAAAGTTTTAAGAAAATAATGTAATCTATTTTTTTTTTTTGAGATAACTTTAAAATAGTCTGGCCTAAAAGTAGAGTAGACTGAGCACAGTGTGGCAAACATAGCCTGGGGCAAAAACTATTTAGCATGCCCATTTTTTTAATTAAATTTAAATCTGTGAGCTAATTAGAATCTATGCCAACAAGTGCAAGCTTAGAATTAGTTCTAGTGTTACAAAATAACTGAAAGAGTCTGAAGGTCCCCAACACATGGAAATGATAAGTGTTTGAGGAGAGAGAAATCTTAATTACCCTGATTTGATCATTACACATTATGGACATGGATAGAATTATCATGCTGTACCACATAAATGTGCACAAATATTACATATCAATTAAAAACAATGTTTTAAAATCCTGATTAATATATTTGTGATGACTTCACTTTTATTTTTAAAAAAGTAAAAATAAAAATTTATCCCTACTGTGTTTTATGTAATTACTTCTATTTACAGTTTTCCTTGAAAAGTTTATACATTTCATTCTCGTACAACAACCCAATTTAAATTTCAGCTTTTCATTATTCCTTGTAAGCAAGCAAATTCTCTTGTTCCTCAGTTCTCGGCAAAAGAGAAGAAAAGGCATTGAAAACAACAATTTCTTAGTTTTTTTCTCAGTCTGAAAGTAGGTAAGGCCCATGGAAAACCTAATTAACAAATCAGCAAATCCAGCAAAAAGACTCTTTCCTGGTAGAATGATAGAACAGTGTTTTGGTCAGCTTTTTTTCTTTGTGACCAAAACATCTGACCATTTAAAGAATGAAAGGCTTATTTTGGCTCCTGGTTTGAGAGGTTTCAGTCCACCATTGGCCAACTCCATTGCTCTGGGCCTGAATAAGGTGAACATCAGAGGGAAAGGTCATGGTAGAGGAAAGCTTGCTTAGCCCATGGCAGCAGGAAAGCAGAAAGAAAGAAAAAAAAATAGAGAGAGAAATATTATCTGGGGAAAAGATTAATATTTCTAGATCATGCCCCCAGTGACCTACTCCCTGCAAAGAGGGCATGGATCCTACCAGTTCATTCAGCCATCGATGGATTCATCTACAAATGAGGTCAGAGCTCTCATGATCCAATCACTTCCTAAAAGCCTCCACCTCTGAAACTTGCTGCATTGAAGACCATGCTTTCAAACATGAGATTCTGGGGGACATTTCAGACCCAAAACATAACAAGCAGGTAATTACTTTTGGTGGTTCTCTCATTGGCCTCTGCCTAGAGTTTTTAGTTTCTTGAGTAATCCCAGCCCTTCCACCTCAAATCCTTTCCTTGAGGGCTCCTCCTGTCACTCATCCCAGTCTTCATTTATAAAAACCTTCAACTTGCTGCTTCAGTGCCATTAACTCTGAGGTTTTCCTGGGTGACTTCATCCCAACAAAACCACTCAAAACAATGCCACCTCCCTTACTCTTTGTGCACTGATAAGCTTGTCATGATTATATGTTAGATAACTAGTTTAAAATATCTGTCTCCCCACCTAGACTAAAAGGCTCATGAACTAAGATACCATGGCCTTCTTGGTAAGCTCCTGACTGTGCCCTAGAACCCAGAACAGCACCTGGACTATAATTAATGCTCACAGCAAAGTTTACCTGTATCTATGCATCTATTTGAGGTGTGATGTCATTATGGAAACATGTATATTGTTATGGTTTAGATATTTGGAGCCCCCAAAAAACTCATGTGCAAGAACATTCAGAGGTGAAATGATCAGGTTGTGAGAATCTTAACACAGTAAGTGAATTGATCCCCTGATGGGATTAACAGGCTGTTAACTGAAGATGGATAGGGTTTGGCTGAAGGAGGTGGGTCATTGTGGGTGTGACTTTGGGGTATATATTTTATATCTGGCAAGTGGAGTCTCTCTCTCTTTCTCTCTGCTTCATGTTCATCATGTGAGCCACTTCCCTCCTCCACACTCTTCTGCCATGATGTTCAATCTCACCTCAAACTCCAAGGAATGAAGCTGGCTGTCCATGGACAGAGACCTCTGATATTGTTCTGGTAAGGTCTTTCAGTCACAGCAGCATATATGCTAACTAAAAAAGATATTGGTACCAAGAAGTGGGGTCATTGCTGTGACTAACCTGATTGTGTGGTTCAGAAGCCTTTATAGCCTTTTGGAATTTGTGGGAGTGTAACCAAAAACTTGGTCCTTGTCCCCAGGTACAATTCAATAATGAGAACATGGTTCTGAGAAAAAGGAAAAAGAAGTTTTATTGCTTTGCTAGTAAAGGAGAAACAAAGGAGACTCCTGACCCAGAGGCTGTGATTCTGACCATCAGGAAAACAGAGGGCTTTTAAGGAAGCTCTTCAAAGGATACATTCCAAGGTGTTCCCTGACTGGGGGTCCAGAAGGCACCCTGATGGTATGTTGGGATTCACTTGTTAATTTGGGAGATATTTACTTCCTAGATCTTTTGGCAGATATCTCCTTTCCGAGGAGAACAGATAACTCAAAGTAATCTTGTTACCCACCCCCAGGTTAGGAAGGGGAAGAGGGAGAAGAGGAAAGGAAAACATGTCCCTTTATAAAATAAGCCTCAGAGCTATATGCAAAAAATGAAGTGGACCACTGTTTACAGCAGAAATTTTGAGATGCTTAGCAGTGCAAGCTGGAAATGCTTTCAATTGTTGTAACCAGAGCTTAATGGACAATTCTGGTGGGAGCTTAAAAGACCAGAATGCCAATAGGACTGTGCACAGTAAAGATTAGGATCATAAGGTTTTAGAGGAAAAGGAAGACGCTAATGGTAATTGGACTAGAGACCATTCATGTTAAATCTGGCGGAAAAGTTGGACACATTTTGCCCAGGTCCTGAGACTTTCTGTGAGGCTGATTTTAAAAGCAGTGGACTTCTTAATCTAGCAGAAGAAATTTCTAGGCAACATAGCATTCAGGAAGTGCATTGGTATTGCTGGTAGCTTTTAGCCAAGTTTATTTTGATATTCAGGAACAGAAAGAAGAGCAGAAAGATTTTAAAAACTTGGACTTGAAAGGTGAGAGTAAAACTGGGGCTAAGAAAGCTACAGTTGTTAAAGACATTACTGCCACTAAAGAAATTCTTTAGACTTTGCCCTGAGACAAGAAGAAAGATGGTTGAGGGCATCTCAAGAGCTGGCAAGATCACACCCATCTCAGGCTCAAAATTCTCTTGAGAAGAGACTAGTGGGGCATCCTTCTTGCGTAAGAGGACCTAGGAAGTTTTTTTCAATGTTCTCAGCCACACAGACACTCGCAGGTTGCTGCAGACATAATCCCTGAAGGCTTTACTACTGCTCAAGATGGCAGCAGACCTTGGCATCAAGCACATGGTGCTGGTTCTGCAGGAATGCAGGATGCTGGAGTTAGGGGATCATGGAGGATTCCACCAAGATTCCAAAGGAAGATCTGGGAGGTCACACAAAGTGTACCAGGATCAGAATTCCTGCAGGCAGCCCCTGAGAGGGCAATGTGTAGAGATTTGAGGAGGAAGCCGAAGCTGTAGTAGAGACCCCCAAGATTAAGAAATGCCAGTACAGAAGAATGACTGCTGAGGAAAGTTACAGGAATCAAGCATAGACAAGCCAACAGAAAGGCGACTTGGACTACTATCTAGAAGGCCACAGGGGCAGAGCTACTCAAGCCCTTTGGAGAGAATATCATAATGCTACATGCTCCAGATGCCAGACACAGAACTATAAGACATTTTTTTGTCCAGCTGGATTCCATTCTTGCTTTGGGACCATCCCTTCTTCTATGCCCCTATTTTTCTGAATGAAAATGTTTACTTTGTAACTTTATATATAGGATACTTGTAAATTTCTTTTGATTTTTATAGGAGCTCATGATACAAGCTTCCCTAAGTCTCAGAGGAGATATTAGACTGAACTTTTAGGTAATTTGTAATTGTTGAGACTATGGGAACTCTTAGTATTGGCATCAGATTCACATTTTAGGTTAGGAGCCATTTTTATCTAGGGACTCCTAAGTTTCAATTTAGGAGCCATTTTATCTAGAGATCCTGAGGCAATACTGCTTAGCTTCCCATAAGGATATGTGCCTGATAAAGGGTCAACCACACCCCAGCCCATGAGGTAACCCCTAAGCATGCTTGTGAAATTCCTCTTGTGGGCTACAAAGCTGCCCTGTGAGTGCCCACAGGCTGCTGCTCTCCTCGGAGGGACAGCCTTATCAGTTTGCCCTATGCTCTGATAATAAATCTCTCAAGTGGGATTCCAGTGTATGGTGTGTTCTTTGGATTTTTCAAGTGTCCTTTC
The DNA here is from genome assembly GCF_001458135.2 of Marmota marmota marmota. Taxonomy (NCBI): domain Eukaryota; kingdom Metazoa; phylum Chordata; class Mammalia; order Rodentia; family Sciuridae; genus Marmota; species Marmota marmota. The sequence goes on from NW_025999900.1 coordinate 15,070,867, forward strand.
ACTTAGAAATGGACAAAACGTATTTTACAATGTCAGATGCATGTGAGCTTTTGGGGTCTGGGCAGAATGTTATGGTTTAGATATGAGGTTTCCCCCAAAAGCTCACGTGTGAGGAAGTGCAAGAACATTCAGAGGTAAAATGATCAGATTATGGGAGCATTAATCCAATCCATGAGTTAATATCTTGATGGGATTAATTGGGTGTTAACTGAAGATGGGTAGTGTGCGGCTGAAGAGGTGAGTCATTGGGGGTGTGCCTTTGGGGTATATATTTTATATCTGGCAAGTGGATTGCCTCCCTGCCCCCCCACCTTTCTGATCATCACATGAGCAATTTCCCTCTGCCACAGTTTTCTACCATGATGTTTGTTCTGCCTCACCTCGAATCCTGAGACGTGGGGCTGGCAGTCTATGGACTGAGTCCTCTGAAACCATAAGCCCCCAAATAAAATTTTCCTCCACTACAATTGTTCTAGTCAGGTCTTTCAGTGACAGCAGTGAAAAAGCTGACTAAAACTTGTATCAAAACTATAAATTACGGTCTGAGATTGTGGCTCAGTGGTAGAGCACTTGCCTCGCATGTGTGAGGCACTGGGTTTGATTCTCAGCACTGAGTATAAATAAATAAATAAAATAAAAGATCCATCAACAACTAAAAATATTTTTAAAATAATAATAATAATAATAATAAATTACTACAAGAAGTGTAAAAAATGGCAAATATTCAATTTGATTTCCAAACTATTACATGAGACATCTTATCCTGTCACTATCAGCATAAGATACCCAACTAAATTCAGTTAAACAATCATTGTCACTGGTGAAGGCTGGATAGTACAGACATTTTTATTCATTATTAAGTTTGCAAATAAAACATAATAGGAATTTTATATCATTACAAATATAGCCAAACTGGATACCATTCTGTGATGCAATTGGTTTGAAACCTTTAGGCACAAGTTTTAATTTTATGGTTGCTTGATCATCTCCGATCATTACCCCATACCCACAGTTAGTGTATTTGCCCCAGAACAATGAATATTAAACTAGCTTAAGGATCAAGGAATGAATCATCCAATTAAGAGTCAAATAACTTTCTCATTACTTTCAAGCTCAAAAAAAATGCAATCTTTCAGAATATAATCAACTAAGGGGAAGGAATGTGCTTAAGAAAGAGCAAAGCTACTTCAATCATAATGAATGTTTAGAAAAGAAAACAAGTATCTTCAGGAAAAATAATGGCAATAACTAAAATCAATCTATTTCATTATTTAACATATTTCATTATAAGTTAGATACATGTTACACTTACTTCTAAATAGGATAATTGATCTTGGTTTAATTTGAAATATATTCATTTAAGAAGGCAGGTACTCATCTTATTGAGCCTGTTATTAACTTCACACATTAAAGTATTCTCCCTTAAAATGCTAGTGAAAGTGAGATCTCTCTAGTGAAACATTCAGAAGTGTACAATTTTTCATCTAAAATGTCATTTCATTTTATTCTTTAAAAAATCAGACTATCAACTATATATACATATATATTTTATTGATTATTACATTGTTAAGCATAATCTAATCATCACCCTCATGAACCATTTTTTTTTTCCTGGCCATTTTCATTCTTGTTACTCCAGGTATAATCACTTTTTCTGTTTCTTAAATAGGCCATATTCCTTTCTACCTCGGTATTAGTGCTCCTTGCTAGAATTTTTTCCTCAATTCTATCCCCATTTTTGTCTACTACTTTTTCAGTTTGAGATTAGCTTATGAATCACTTTGTTAAGGAAATCACCTGGGTTTCTCAGCCATGTCATTGCCCTAGATTTATCTTCTCAGGGCCCTCTAACCAAGTATACATAACCATAACTTTTAAAATAATTGTTAATGATTGTTCATCCTCTATTTCTAAAAATTCACTAACTAAAATCCCTAGTAAAGAATCACTAGGGATTCTAGAAATAAGATGTTATACCTTTTCCTAGAGTTGTTTATAAACAACAAGGGGGTGTGAGCAATGAAGCCTATGTTAGAGCCCTGAGATTTTCAAAATGAACTATTTCACTTACATGTATGATACTTGTTATGATTTGGACGTGGTGTCCTCCAAAAGCTCACGTGGAAGACGATGCAAGAAGGTTTAGAGGACAAAGGATTGGGTTATGAGAGCCTTAACCCAATTAGTGAATTAATCTCCTGATACGATTAAGTGGTAACTGAAGATGGGTATGGTTTGGCTAGAGGAAGTGGGTCAGTGAGTTGTGGCTTTAGTGTATATATTTTGTATCTAGCTGATGAAGTCCGTCTCCCTCTGCTTCCTGATCATCATGTGAGTCACTTCCCTCTGCCACTCTTCTGTCATAATGTTCAGTCTCACCTAGAGCCCCAAGGAATGGAACTCACTGTCTATGGACCAAGACCTCTAAAACCGTGAGCCTCTAAATAAACTTTTTCCCCTCTAAAAATTTGTTCTGGTCAGGTCTTTTAGTCACAGCAGCACAAAAGCTGACTACAATAATAGCCTACAAAATAAAATATAACATTACATATTCTAAGCCTTTCAATGCAAAGCTGATCCAGGACTATCAAGCAGGCCATTCTCAAGTTCCCACACTGAGTCAAGTGCCCAGGCAAGCAGGACACTGCTGATTTTCCCAGTGCACTGCCCCAAGCTTCCCTGGTCTCCATCCTGCAAAGTGGATGGAGAATGTGCCACCAGATACTCTCTGATTACCCTTTGGGAAGAGGATATTCCATCCTACTTCAAAGACCATTTCCTTCTTTATTCAAAAAAAATCTTCTTACTTAAATCAGAATAATTTAATTAATTGCACATTCAGGTAACTTTCACCACTGAAACCTCAAACTAATGAACACTTCAGCTCAGCTGAAGAATAGCCATATGTAGTGATCAAGATCTCATAATGAGACAGGGAAACAAAAATGTATTTTAGGATAAGTATATTCTCCTAGAGTTACCTTGCTACTGACTAGGAACTATTCAGTGAAAGAAATTCTGAACAGAAGTCAGTCCTTAAATTCTAGTTCTGGTGAGGCCATTAGCTATAAAACCCAAAATAAGTCATTTAAACTTCCTGTGCCTCTTCTCTACTCAAAAGTGAAAGGGATGGAATCAATGATTATTTAAGTCCTTCTGAGGTTTGTGGTTCTACCTTAATTTTAAAAATAAAAGAAAAACAACTTGTTTCCTTGGTCCCTATACATTTAGCTGAGAAGGAAAGGGCTGTCTTCAATACCAGTTCCTCAGCCGCTTGTTACATCTGCATTATTACATTTAGTTTGTTTTTGGTAGCTTCATTTAACAACATAGTTTCTCAGAATCACTTGCAAATTTACATTGTAATGGCCCTTCAGAGCAATTATGATATCAATAGAACCATTATGATTTCAGTGCTGCCATAACATCTTATAGGCACTAAAGATAAAATTTTTACAAGACATACTCAAGCTACTGCACAAAGCAGCAGTTTTTTACATAAACATAAACAGTTGAGCCTTTCAAAAATATTCTTAGTTTAAAAAACTAAAGGACACTGACATACACCAGACTCTCGTGCCAGTGTAGAAAGAATATGTCTACTGAAATTTGTTATATATATTTATTATACATATTGTTCTGTATGGCTACTCCAGAACTGCAAAAATGTTTTAGCCTGTATTCACTGCTTTGAGCCAAAATTATAAGGATGTAAACCCAAAAAGTAGATAATCTTCATGTTCAACTCATTAAGTGACTGGAACAATAAACAAATGGATGTTTTAGATTTGACAATATATTTTTCTGAGATTTTCTGATTCCTAACTGATATCTAACTGAAATATCCTCTCCTAAGTTTAATGTCACAGAAAAGTGTGTGTGTGTGTGTGTGGTGTATGTTACCAATAAAGAAAAACTCTGGCTCTTTATGGTCTTTGTTGTATCAAGTTAAGGAGTGATTGAAGAAAGAATAGTAGATCTCTGAGTCACTGGAGAAGAAAACATGGAGATATAGAAGGTGAAAATCAATAACTGAAAAGATTTTTAGGTCATTCAGAGAAAGAAATCTCAGAATTTAGAAAACAGAGTTCACTACCATAAGAAATGGTAGAGACTGAGAAATATAGCTGAGCTTTATTATTGTAATACCACTTTGGTATGCTTTAAGAGATGCAATGAATATTTTATTGCTTTTTAGAATATTTTTCCAGTGACCTGGTTATATTCTTGATGGATAACACCTCAAGAGTGGGCCTTAAAGCTGCTTAGATTTATTTAGTTATGTTTATATTTTGCAAAGGAATAAAAACCAGCTAGTAAAAGGCTGAGTTCTATAATTCACTAGGTTTCTGGAGGGATATTGTTCATCTCCCCTGACATTCTGAGTTTGTAGCCAGAGTAGGCGGTCAATAAACACTGATAGAAAAGATGGATGAATGGATGGTTTTCATATGTATTCACAGTAGATAAGGCAACTAAACAGATATTGTAAACAAAACTAAAATGTTACTTGGCATGGTGGTCACAACTGCAATCCCAGTGACTTGGGAGACTAAGGCAGGAGGATTGCAAGTTTGAGGCCAATATGAGCAATTTAGACAGACCTTGTCCCAAAGTAAAATAAAAGAACTGGCATGTATCTCAGAGGTACAGCCTGTTGGGTTCAATTCCCAGAACTAAAAAGAAGAAAAAAAAAGGAAAAAGAGAGAAAGAAAGAAAAAGAAAAAGGAAAAAAAGCCAAAAAGGTTTTTTTCCATTTGTCTCAAATTTAGATGAAAATTATTCTATGTTTGAATTATAGCAGCTAATTCTGAATTCACTGGGTGTGATGGTACATGCTTGTAATTACAGCAACTCAGAAAACTGAGACAGGAGGATTACAAGTTTGAGGCCAGCCTCAGCAACATACTAAGACCCTCAGCAACTTAGTGAGACACTGTCTCAAATTTCTGAGTTGCTGTAATTACAA
>NW_025999900.1:15076864-15086863 GCF_001458135.2 Marmota marmota marmota
TAAACAAGACCTCAAGACCACTTAAGTTGAGACACTGTCTCAATTTGCAAAAAAAAAAAAAAAAACAGAATATAGCTCAGTGGTAAAGCATCCCTGGGCTCAATCCCCAGTGCCAAAAATAAGCAAACAAATTTTCTCAATTACTTTGCTTTTTATGACTTAAGCAAATGCTTAATTTCATTAATACCTTGTATATAAAATTTTTATTAAATAATAATACATTTCATTCACAAATAATGACTTTGTCAGGTAGGTCTAAAATTCTTCTCCTTCTTCAGTAGATTACAAAGAATGGGTTTTATACAAATCATGGAGCAGAGAAAGAATCAAAAGCCCATCTTCGATTATGTCTGATCCTGAGTTTCCCTTGAGACATAGTAACTTTCTGCCAAAGGCAGGGGATGTTTTACATCTTTATCATAATTTCAGGAATTACGATATGGCCTGGAATTATTCACTATGGCAATGATCAAACACAGGTAAGTTTGGAGGGTATTAAGTGTATAATTTTATCCAGCTTTCTACCGTTTTCACCATATTTCAACCTATATTCTGACCAAATGCAACATATGCAAACTTTCCCTTTGATATCCATCGAAGACATCACCTGTTCTCTCCTCCTACTCCTTTGGAAGTTTAGTACCCTGCCTGTTTTGTTACCTTACTAACTACATCTAGGCCCCATGCATGCTCCCCCCACCTTACATGGCAATTTAAGAGTAAACAAATACATGTCTTGACATTTATTCAAGTTATAATCCTTAGCTAAGAATAGAGTAAAACACTTGGAATTATTAGAGATCTTTTGTGTTTTAACCTAATTAGTAATATATTATGGGGATCAACTGGTTGGTAGCTAAGATGTAGTCTGACATCTTCATGTCGCATTATCTTTCATTTACTTATGTCTAGGATATTCCTATACACATCCTAATATCTCTCTGCTACCAATACAGATTCCTAAGAAGTTATTTGTTATTAAAATTTAAATTTGTTATTTAAAATTGTCAAAATGAGGGCTGGGGGTATAGCTCAGTTGGCAGAGTACTTGTCTCACAAGACCAAGGCCTTGGGTTCAATCCCCATCACCAAAAAATAAATAAAAATTAAAATAAAATAAAATGCCCAAAATGTCTTAAGAGCAATCAAATAGCTTCATACAACCTCATAATTCAAACTAACAGGAAGAACAATAGTTTGTGAAATTTTTTTCTAAACTACATTACATACTTGAAAGCTTACTGATTTATAATAATAATATAAATATTACTACATCAAAATGTGTTCTAATAAAAATTTGAAACTGATTTCCAATTCTGTAAATTATTTATATATTAATGTGTGCTAAAACATTTGGAAAAAATTTGATCATTTTACTGTATTCATTAATACTTTCCCTAAGAAACACACTTTAGATTCAATGACACACAGAGGCTGAAAGTGAAGGGATTAAGTTAAAAAAAAGTGTCTCTAGAGACAAGATTCATTAATAAAAGAGTCAATTCAATGGATAAATATAGCAATTTTATATGTATATATTATATACAATATATATTACATGTGTATATAAATATATACATTTTATATGCATATGTTTATATACATATATTTATATATAATATATATTACATGTACATATAAATATATACATTTTATATGTATATGTTTATATACATATATATAATATTTATATTTTATATGTATATATAATATTATATATTATATTTATATTTTATATGTATATATCATATATATTTAATACATTACATATAGGAAATATTATATTAAAATATGTAATATATTATATATAATATATATTATATATAAAATCAACATTAGACCCACTTTCAATAATAGCAAGGACTTCAAAACAGAAAATCATATAGAAAATGCACACTTGAACAACACTATAGCCTAAACAGGCCTAAGACATACTGAAATTTACCAATAGTAGAGAAATACACAAATCTTTTCAAGCACACACAGAACATTCTCCAGAACAGATGAAAATCATACCAAGTATATTTTCAAACCATAAAGGAATGAAACTAGAAATCAGTAAAGTAAAATATTGGAAAAATTCACAAATACATAGAAGTTAAATAACACACACTTGAACAACCATAGGATTGCATAGGAAATCAAAAAGAAATTTTAAAAATATTTCATGATGCATAAAAAATACACAACTTTCCAAACCCTATGAGATACAGCACAAATAGTAATAAGAGGGAAATCTGTATAAATAAATGACTATATTAAAAAGAATAAACATCTCAAATAAATAATCCAACTTTAGATATTTAGAAACTTGAAGAAAGAGAAAACACTAAACACAAAATTAGGAGAAGGAAGAAATAGAAAACATCAGAGCAGAGGCAAAAATAAATAGAGAATAGAAAAATTTGTCAAAATTGACAAACCCTTGGCTAAACTCAGAAAAAATGACAGGAGAAAATGAAAGAATAGACATTACAACAGATGTCTCCAAAATAAAGTGGATCATAGGGATTGTTATGAACAAATATATGCCAACAACATGGATAACTTAGAGGAAATGCATAAGTACCTAGAAGAAAAGAACCTACCGAGAATCAATAAGAAATAGAAAGCCTGAATAGACAAATAACAAGGAATATTGATTTTTAAAAAATTCCCAAGAAAAGCTCAGGATGAGATGAATTTATAGCTTAATTCTACCAAACATTAAGAATCAATACCAATCCTTCTTAAACTCTTCTTTAATAAAATAGAAGTTAAAGAAATACCTCCAAACTTATCTTATGAGGCCTGCATCACCTTAAGGCCAAAGACAAAGAGACCACAAGACAAGAAATCTATAGGCCAATATCTCTAATAATATTGATACAAAATCCTCAGTAAAATACTAGCAAACTGTATTCAACAACACATCAAAAAAGATTACATACCATGACAGTATTTTCCCAAAAGATCTAAAAATCAGTATGTTACAGAGAGACACAGGCACTTCAATGTTTATAGCAGCACAATTCCATAATAGCTAAATTATGGAATCAACCCAATGCCCATCAATAGACGAATGGATTAAGAAACTGTGGTATAGGGTTAGGGTTGTGGCTCAGTAGTAGAGTATGTCCTAGCACATGTGAGCACTGGGTTCAATCCTCAGCACCACATAAAAATAAATTAAATAAAGGTATTTTTTCATTAAAAAAAGAAACTGTGGTATACACACACACACACACACACACACACAATGGAGTTCTACCAGTCATAAAAAATATGGCATTTGTTAGTAAAAGGATGGAAATGGAGAATATCATGCTAAGTGAAATTAGCCAAACTAAAAAACTCAAAGGTCAAACATTTTTCTCTTATATGCAGAAGCTAAAGTAAAGGGGGAGGGAAGGATAAGATAACATAAAGAACCAATCAAATCAAATTAATAAATGAGTAAAAGAAAGTCTAGTAGAGCAGAGGAAGGAGAAGGGAAAAGGGAGGGAGAACAAGATGGAAAAGGGAGGGGGTAGATTATGAATGGAAATTTATTTCCATGAATATATGAGTTTGTCAGGATGAACCCAACTACTATGTATAACTATAAATTTCTAATGAAAAAATAAAAAGAATATATATTGTGACAAAGTGGAATTTATCCCTGGGAAGCAAGATTGTTTTATATATATTCCATATATAAACCAATGTGATACACCATATCACAAATAAAAGAGAAACAACACATGACCATCTAAATAGATGCAGAAAAAGCATTTGATAAATTTTAACATCCTTTCATGATAAACCTCTCAACAAAGTACTGAAGGAAATTTCTTCAACATAACAAAGATCATTAATGAAAATCCCACAGCTAACATCATAATCAATGAAGAAAAACTACAAGATTTTTCTCTAAGATCCTGTAGAAGGCAAAGATGCTCACCTCTGTTCAACATAGGTTAGGAAGACTAGTAACAAAACACAAGGGAAAAAAATTAAAAGAAGCCAAATCAGAAAGGAAGAACTATAACTATCCTTGTTTGCAGATTACATGATTCCATATATATGGAAAACTTTAAAGGCTACATATACACATACAACATTTTGAGATTTATAAATTAACTCAATAAAACAGCAGGATACTAAATCAACACCCAAAGTTGGTTATACCAACAAAAGTTCTTACACCAACAAAAAGCTATCTGGAAAAAAAAAAAAAACTTGAGAAACAAAACCATTTATGGTAACATGGAAAATAATAAAATACTTAGGTATAAATTTAAACAAGTAAATAGAAGATTTATACTTTGAAAACTAAAACATTAATGAAAGAAATTTTAAAAGACATAAATAGAAAGATATTGTGTACTCATAGATTGGAAGAGTTAATATTGTTAAAATTTCCAGTCTATCTGAAATCTTCATTTTAATGCCAATTGAAATTCTAGTGACATTTTTCACAGAATTTTTTTAAATCTAAAATGTTTATAGGATCATAAAAGACTCATGATATCCAAAACAATCTTGAGAAATAAACACAAAGTTGGAGGCACTATACTTTATATAACAAAATTATAGTCAGCACAACATTATGGTATTAGCATAAAAATAGACCAATGAAACCAGAGAGAACTCAGACATAAACCCAAATACATATGGTCAACTAATTTTTGCCTAAGCCACCAAAAATACATAATGGGAAGAGGAAATTCTAAATAAAGGTGTTAGGGATACTAGGTTTTCACATGCAAAAGAATGAAATTTCACCTTTATCTTATGTCTTATGCCTTATATATAAGTGAACTCAAAATTCATGAAAGACCTAAACATAAAATTTAAAATTGCAGGGGTTGATGTTGTGACCCAGTGGTAGAGCACTCACCTAGCACATGTGGGTGCTGGGTTCGATCTTCAGCACCACATAACAATAAAATAAAGGTGTTGTGTCCAACTACAACTATAACAAAATATTTTTTGAAAAAATAAAATTGCAAAATTTCTAAAAGAAAACATTGGGGAAATCTCCTTGATATTTGAGCTTGGCAATGATTTTTTTTTTTTTTTTTTTTTTTTTTTGGAAATCACACGAAAATCCCAGGCATGAATAGCATACATAAACAAGTGGAATTATATCAAACAAAAAAAATTAAAAACCTTCTCAAAGCAAAGCAACAAAGAGAAAACCTATAGAATAGGAGAAAAAAATCTAAAAACTATATCTGATAGGGGTTAATATTTAAAGTATTTAAGGAGGTTCCTAAATACACTATTCAAAACTAAAAAATTAAAAATAAACAATGGACTAAAGATCTAAATAGATATTTCTTTAAAGAAGACATACAAATGGCTAACAGGTATAGAAAAAGGTGCTAAAGATAACCAATCATCAGAAAAATGAGACTCAAAACCATAATCATATATCACTTCACAACTGTTGGGATGACTGTTGTCAAAAAAAAAAAAGGAGATAAAAGTATTGGCATGGAAGTAGAGAAAATGGAATCCTTGTACTCTGTTTATGGAACTGGAAGGTTCTCAAAAATTTCAAAAGAGAACCCTTCTGTAACCACCAACCCCTCTACTGGGGATGCATCCTTAAAAGGGAAAGATTATCATTTTCAACAACATGGATTGTTGAAAGAGAGACCACTATGCTAAATGAAATCTTCTATTGTATGCTGCAAATGTGCTAAGAGGGTAAAAGTTCATGAAGTGATTAATTAATATTTAAAACAAAACACCATGCTCTGTACCTTAAATACATATAATAAAAATAATAATTTCCTAAGATTTTTAAAATTTATTTATTCTAATTTATTATACATGACAGCAGAATGCATTTCAACTCATAGTACATATATAGGGCACAATTTTTCATTTCTCTGGTTGTACACAAAGTAGAATCACACCAGGCTGGGTGGCTCAGTGAGAGAGCGTTCACCTAGCATGTGAAAGGTGCTGGGTTTGATCCTCAGCACGACATAAAAATAAATAAATAAAATAAAGGTATTGTGTCCAACTATAACTAAAAAAAATTAAAAAACAAAAAGTAGGAGCACACTATTCGTGTCTTCATACGTGTACTTAGGGCAATGTTGTCCATCTCATTCCACCATCTTTCCTACCCCCATGCTCCCTCCCTCCCCCTCCCTTCCCTTTGTCCTATCCAAAGTTTCTCCATTCCTTCCACGCTCCCCCCAGACCCCCATTATGGATCAGCATCCTCATATCAGAAAAGCATTTGATTTGGGGGTATTGGCTTACTTCACTTAGCATAATATTCTCCAACTCTATCCATTTTATCTGCAAACGCCATGATTTTAATCTCTTTTAATGATGAGTAAAATTCCACTCTCTCTGTGTGTGTGTGTGTGTGTGTGTGTGTGTGTGTGTATATATATATATATATATATATATATATATATATATATATACACACACACACACATACATATACATATATCACAGTTGCTTTATCCATTCATCCTCTGAAGGGCATCTAGGTTGGTTTCACAATTTAGCTATTGTGAATTGTGCTGCTATAAACATTGATGTGGCTGTGACACTGTAGTATGCTGTTTTTAAGCTCTTTAGATATAAACCAAGGAGTGGGATAGTTGGGTCAAATGGTGGTTTCATACTAAGTTTTCCAAGGAATCTCCATATTGCTTTCCAGGTTGGTTGCACCAATTTTCAATCCCACAAGCAATGTATGAGTGTGCCTTTTCCCCCACATTCTCACCAACACTTATTGGGTTTTTTTTTTTTCTTAATAGCTGCCATTCTGACTGAAGTGACATGAAATCTTAGAACAGTTTGGATTTGCATTTCTCTAATTGCTAGAGACGTTGAACACTTTTTCATATATTTGTTGATCAATTGTATATCATCTTCTGAGAAGTGTCTGTTCAGTTTCTTGGCCCATTTATTGATTGGGTTATTTGTTTTGAGGTGGGGTTGAGATTTTTGAGTTCTTTATTTATCCTATAGATTAGTGCTCTATCTGATGTGCATGTGGTAAAAATTTTCTCCCATTCTGTAGACTCTCTCTCTTCACCTCATTGATTGTTTCTTTTGCTGAGAAGAAGCTTTTTAGTTTGAATCCATCCCATTTATTGATTCTTGATTTTATTTCTTATGCTAGAGGAGTCTTGTTAAGGAAGTCAGGGCCTAATCTGACATGAAGATTGGGGTTTTTACAGTTTTAACCTATAGGCTTATAGGATCCCTGCAGGGTTCCAATACCTCTTCTTTGAGGGGGAAATCAATATTAACAGATACCAATACAAACAATATATAGCCTTAAACCAAATAGCTCCTATTAAGTCATTTATAGTTTTGTCACAATATACAGAAATGGTGAGTTCAATTATTATCTATGATATAAACAGTAGTTTTGTTAAAGGGTCTACAGTTTCTGATGGTGGACAAAGAGAAAACTGCGGATAGATAGGGTGTAGGATGAAATGTTAAGGAGGTAGGAGATAAGGATATAGAGTTATCACATCTTAGGAAGCATGAAAGAGGAATCTAAAGAAGTTAGCTAGTAACAGGAGAAAGGATAGAAAGTGATTTTGGGGAGACAAGTGATTTGGGGAAGACAATAGAGAGAGTACAAAAAACAAACAAACATGAAAAATTAAAAATGTAAAAATAGAGATCCAACATGGCGACAGGCACGGAGAGATCAAGTCTCTGACCTCTTCAGCTGCACGGGCATAGGGAGTCTTAAACCGTCAAAATGCTGTTTGCTCAGGAGCACTAGGCAATGCTGAGCTGACGTGGATCTGGGGTGAACAATCTGCACCTCTCAGAACACACACCGAGCCTGGAGCAGCTGAATTCAGGCTCCTGTTCGCCTGTGTCTTGCAGACAAACCGCTGTGACTAAGTACTAAACGATCCCGATCCCACTGAGATAACTTGTCAGCTTTTCCTGATCCTGCGGAGGTTATTACCAACCGAGCCTCCATAGGCAGTGGCCACAGGATTGAGACGGGGCTTGGGAGAGCCGGTCAGGACCCACCCGTTGCATTGGTCACCCGGCAAAGGGAACGAACTGTCACCATTCGCATGGGATATCACCATGGCAGAGAACTGACGTCACCAGAATGCGGTGGAGGAGATAACTTCATTGAAACCAGTGGCGGCAGGTGTGTAACCCCATAGCCCCCCCCTCCACACAGCAGGGAAACCTCAAGGGCCCCTCCCAGCTCTCCTGTGAGCGCGATAATCAGACTGAGGGAACAGCGGCATGGGACCCGCAGCGCGGGACCCCCGGCTACCACTCCCACCAGTGCTGACAATTGAGGTCTCTTGCACCAGCTACCGGGGGCATGGTTACCAGAGGGCAAGCAAACTACGCTGAGGGTTCTCAGCCCCAAGCTCCACAACTTTAGGGTCTGAGGGACTGGCAAACAGGGAGAGTGTGCCCAGTTGTTCAAGAAAATAGGGCTCCCGGGAACAGCAGACCTGGCATGTAGCCAGTATTGTGGTGAGCGTCACTGATGAGCAGGCCTGGCTGGAGGAAAAGTGGGGAAGTCTCTAGACACAAGAAAGGGCCTGAGGCACTCAGGATTGGAGACCCGCCCAGTCGGGGAGGAGGAGCTGCTGCACAGTGATTGGTCCCCGCGTATTGAGAAGAGAAGTTTGGCCTGGTGGGCACAGCTCCACCTACTGGAAGAGAAGTTAATTGAACTCTAAGACTGCACTTTTTAATTTTTTTTTATTATTATTATTTGGGTTTTTTAAATTGTTTTTTATTTTTTTTAATTTTTTTTCTATTTTTTATTTTTCTATTTTTTGATTTTTTTAATTTTTTCTTTTTTTATTTTCTATATTTTTTTTTTGCCTTTTCATTTCTTTTCAAGTTCCTTATTCCCCTTTCCTTGAATTCTACCTGTTTACTCTCATTCTCTTTAGTGACTTCTTCCCTTCTAATACCTTTCCTCCCAAACATCACGACTCTGTTTATGTGTAATTTACTAAATATGTATAGGTAAATGTTCCGAGGCGTTATATAGTGCTACCAAGTCCCTAGCTACCCCCAAATACTCCAGACCATTCTCCTGTTAATATCCCTCGTCAGTAGAGCAACCTTCCAAGGTTGCCAAGCGATACCAACCTCAATACCATCACATCATTCGACCTAAATATAAGTCCCAAGACCAAATCGCAGACCACTATATGCCATCAGAAACCGTACAAAGTTTAGGAAACGAATGAATCTGCATTAAAGTGCAACAAAACTCATCATCTCTAGTCATAGTCTCCCATCACAAAAGAGAGACTCCAGAGACACACAAAACCAAATAAATTTATAAGAGAAAACAGTAACTCAGCAGTCAAACAGAACAAGAAGTAACATAAGCAGCATGAAAAAGCAAGGAAGAAAAGGAGTACAAACAATGCAGGACAGCCTAAATATACAGGAGGACCTAGAGGCATCAGAAAAATGGTCAAATAAAGAACTCAAGGAAGACCTTAGACAGATGGAATGGAATCTTAAAGAGGACATGAGACAGCAAATTCAAACAATGAAAGAACACATTGAAAATGAATTACATAAACAGATAAAAGAAGCAAATAAGCATCTTTATCAGGAGATAGAGATTATTTTAAAAAATCAATCAATAATTCTAGAAATGAAGGAAACTATAAACCAAATTAAAAACTCAAATGAGAGTATTACTAACAGAGTGGAGCAAGTAGAAGCCAGAATGTCAGATAATGAAGACAAAATATATCATCTTGAAAAGAGTCTAGCCAACTCAGAAAGGCTGGTAAAAAATCACGAGAAAAACATTCAAGAGATATGGGATAACATAAAAAAACCAAACTTAAGAGTCATCGGGATTGAGAAAGGTATAGAAGTTCAAACCAAGGGAATGAGCAACATGCTGAATGAAATAATTATAGAAAACTTTCCAGAAATAAAAAAGGAAACGGATGTACAAATTGTAGATGCGTACAGGACACCGAGCATACAAAATCACAGTAGACCAATGCCAAGACACATTGT
>NW_025999900.1:15090203-15105745 GCF_001458135.2 Marmota marmota marmota
AGATGCCCTTCAATAGATGAATGGATTAAAAAATATATATATATATATGGCATTTATACACAATGGAGTATTACTCTGCAATAAAAAATGACAAAATCATGGGATTTGCAGGGAAATGGATGGCACTAGAGCAAATTATGCTAAGTGAAGCTAGCCAATCCCTAAAAAACAAATGCCAAATATCATCTTTGATATAAGGAGAGCAACTAAGAACAGAATAGGGAGGAAAAGCATGAGAAGAAGATCACCATTAAACAGGGACGAGAGGGGGGGAGGGAAAGAGAGAGAGAAGGGAAATTGTATGGTAAAGGAAGGAGATCCTCATTGTTATACAAAAATTACATATAAGAGGAAGTGAGGGGAAAGGGGAAAAAAAACAAGGGAGAGAAATGAATTACAGTAGATGGGTTAGAGAGAGAAGATGGGAGTGGAGGGGAGGGGAGGGGAGGGGGGATAGTAGAGGATAGGAAAGGCAGCAGAATACAACATACACTAGTATGGCAGTATGTAAAAAAGTGGATGTGTAACCGATGTGAATCTGCAATATGTATACGGGGTAAAAATGGGAGTTCATAATCCGTTTGAATCAAATGTATGAAATATGATATGTCAAGAGCTTTGTAATGTTTTGAACAACTAATAAAAAAAGAAAAAAATGTAAAAATAGGAGATAAAAGAATATACAACACAACTATAATATGCTATTCATACATTCTAGTCCTCATTATCCTAATTCATGAAAAGTACTTGGTTTCACAAATGTTGGGGATATGAGGGCTAGAGAAGAAAGAGAGAGAAAAGAGAGAAAAAAAAATCTTGAAGGAAAACACAAGGATTCTTTTTGTTGGAGTTCAGTATCTTTCCTGCTTTGCTTCTCATCCAATAGGTGAGATGGTCTGTTGTGTGCTGGTATCTCCACCCTCAGGAAGGTGAAGGTTGTTGGTCTTCGGGGCAGAGCTCCTGGAGGTAGGGTATAGCACTTGGAGATCCCTAATGAAAGACTGCACCCCAAGGATCTCCTTTGGGGCCCACTGGTATGATGTGGGCATCTGATATTATCTCCTTATATCACCTGTAAACCTCATAATTCCTGGTCTCTAATTTAGTATTTAAACTGTATCTCACTCATCCCCTCCCTTTCTACTTCCCGATCAGGAACCTTTCTCTGCGGAGGTCTTGTGGGCTGCACTCTAGGGGCTACGTACCCATTGTGGAGAGCTGTTTTGTATTGGGCAGTTCAGGACCAGGCTTTGAAGCTACAGACCAGTCACATAGTTGAAGAACTGTGCTGGGTTAGTGGGTGTGGGGGAGAGAAGGGAGTTGGGGACTATAGGTACCTTAATATTGCTTCTAGGCCCCCAGCCAGTGTCCCAAGCTGGGAGTTACTCCATCTAAAGATGGCAACAAGGTGTCCCAAGATAGGCAGCTGCTATCAGAGATGGGGTGTCAGATCCCGTCAGGCAGTGGCATTGGGCAGCATGTTCAGAGATGCAGTTCTGTGGCATGCAGTGTTGTGGCTAGTGGCTGTCTCCAGATCCTGTCTGGTATCCTCAAATGCAGGCTATCACATGTAGGGAATATGGCAGTGGTTGCAGTGTCCCAAGATGGAGGCAACCTGAGTAGCCCCACATTGATAGATGGGAGTCCACACAGGAGTCCCATCTGGAGGTCCTGCGTGTGTGCAGTGGCAGGGAGAGGGGGAGGTCCTAAGCTGTCCCTGAGACCTGAGGACCTTCATGGGAACAGCAGCCAGGATTCTTGTGCAGGAGCAGCTATTGGGGTCCTCTAATAACTTGCAGATAAACAGTATTCCTACTGCTTGAATCCCAGGTGACAGAGCAGCACAGAATGCAGCCTCCCTCTAGCCTGTCATCTTTATATTATTAATTTGTTTATTCATTCCAACTTTCACAGATAATTAAATAATCTTCATCTTCATTTCTGCTTATTTCAGATAATTATGTTAGTGATTAATCACATCTTTTTTCCAAAATTTGTATACTAAAAAAAAAATGCTTTTACCTTAAAACCAAATGAAATGCTTCACTGGAACTGCTTAATTTGACTACAAACTTAGCAAAGAGTATAAACATTGACCTTTTGCATTCGAATTGAACTGCAACTACTCCAACTGTCTACTCAGAGAAGACGTCTAAATGAATCAAGTTCCTCAGGTGGACTCTGAGCAAGGAGGTCAGTCTCAAAAAACCTTACAGGCTTCTTAAATTTTTCTTGACTAGCCTTATAGCTGCCAGGTTGAGGGAAGTAAAAATAGTTCTGTGGTTATAAGATGATTGCCAAATTATTTAAGCTGTCCTGACAATTACATATGTTTCATGTCTGTTCATCTTTTATCTTATAGTATTAATTTTTATGCTATATTCATCCGAAACCACAATCCTTTTAAATAGTATTGGGAATGAAAGTTTTATTGCCAGACAGGTAAATATAGATATCAGACTGATCATGTCTTAACCTAAATAACTATTTCTGAAACTTTGTCCCAGTAGCCTTCTGAGAGTATGGGTAGAGTCAAATATAATCCAATTTTGTAGCCAAGAAGAATCCTCTATCCCCACTATCTTACAGTTAAGCCTATTTCTTTATCCTATAGGTATGAAAGGAAATTACATCCAGTTTACAAATGAATTCCACTGCAAGCAATGCCGTGAGAAAGGCAGCTTTTGAAACCTCTGGCCAGAATCAGCCTTAACATAATGTTTTATGATTATAATACAAATGCTTCTTGGAGGGGAAAGGTAGTGTTATTTGAGGACTGGAAGTTATTTGTGTCACTGTGTGCAAATTTCTCAAGTGCACATAAAGATCCAATCTCACCATCTTTATACCATTTGAAATGGCATAGTAGCATCAACCAATTAATTTTAGGTGATATTATAAACCAAAAAGAGGCACCTATAGAAGTTATGGATTGATTAATTTGTTTAACTGTAGCAATTAGTTCACTATACATACGTGTATCAAAACAGCATGTTGTACACTTTAAATATATGTAATAAAGTTGGATGTGGTGGTAGATGCCTATAATCCCAGTGGCTCAGGAGGCTGAGACAGGAAGATAGCGAGTTCAAAACGAGCCTCAGCAATTTAGCAAGGCCCTAAGCAACTCAATGACACCCTTTCTAAATAAAATATAAAAAAGGTCTCTGGATGTGGCTCAGTGATCAAGAGCTCCTGGGTTCAATCCCGGTGTATGTGTGTTTGTGTGTGTGTGTGTGTGTGTGTGTATTATATATATGTTATATATATAATATATATATATATATAATTTTAGTATAAAAATCATAATTTTACTGAGATTTCATGTATAACATATATGTGAGATATATAGATGGTGAGCCCCAATGCCATTTCCAAAGGTTCTGTGAATACTTATTTCCATAACAATGTTCACAAGTAATAAAACCATGGTGAAGTATTAAATGAGACTCAAAATACCAGATGAATTGCATAATACCTCTTGCTAATAACCTCTGCCACCCCATTAAAGATCCTTAACAAAAGGAGAAGTGAATCAGTAATGGCCTTCAAGTCTAGAAAAAGGAGGAACAGGAAGATTTAATTTAAGGAGATAAACTCAAAAGCAAACATCTACTAGAATGGAATTAAATAACTAAAAAATTAGCTAAAATTTTAAAATAAAATTCTCATTTTTTAAAATAAAGTAGCAATATCACTGAAAAGATTTCATCTAGTTTCTGGATTCTACAATATTGAACTCCACAGTCCCAGATTTTCCATGACAATATGAGAAGATTTAAAGTAAAAATTGAGTTTTTAACTTCTAAATAGTCCTAGAAGAGGTTATATAGCACTTTTAAGACATCATTACTATCAAGTCCCCAAACCTAGTCATATTTCTATCAGTATGACAATCTTTTCTGATTGTTCTGATGCATGCCCCAGTTCAATTAACATAGCACTCAACCTTTATTTTATTGCCACTATAAAAATATAAATGAACAGTCAATATATGCATATGGTATCTCTTGAAATTTGAGTAAAATATAAAGGCAAATATTCAAAAATAGGATTAAAAAATGCTCATTGCTGGGCTAGGATCGTGGCTCAATGGTAGAGTGCTTGCCTCACATGTGTGAGGCATTGGGTTCAATTCTCAGCCCTGCATATAAATAAATGAGTAAAACAAAGGTCCATCAACAACTAAAAAAATATTTTTTTAGTTTGCTTCAGTATTTGGACACCTAAAGAAATAATGTCCTGGCCTAGTTTTGGTATTTAAAATTAGTAAAGTAGCTGGTGATAAAGATAGTGCATCTCTCCCTTTTGTGTCTTTCACCAATAATTCTTCAGTTGATGTTTTATTTGGGTAAATCATCCTTTATATTTATATCAGTTAATTAAAATGTTTTAATTCATCAAAGAATTTTATGCAGTGAACACAAAAACTACCCCAACAGTATCAAGAAGAAAGGCCTCTGAGTATAATGATTTTCATGCACCTTGCCTATCATTTTGAAGTCATAATAGCAATACATGTAGATTCAAAGCCATTCTTTTCTAAGAGAAAATGGAGACTGCCTTCAATTCCAGTTGCAAACTGCTGAGGAACTTAACTTTGTTTCATTATATTCCTTCTTAACAGAAATTCTAATTCACAGCAGAGGTCCAAGCTAAGGTCAGCAATTATGATGGCAAAGCAGCAGAGTACTAATGACAGGCAATATTGTAGCTGCATTAATGCCCAGTGACAGGGTTCATGTCAAGCTGTTAAAGAGATATAAGGCACATGATCTGCAGCAAGCAGCTTTCTAAAATTATCTGAGCATTCTATTACTTCACATTAAAAAGAACATATGATAAGATATACACAGGCCTGATAAATGGAGAAAACTCCTTCTGTCCAACAAATAAACAAATAAATAAACCCTCAAATTGCTAAGTAGTTTGCCAGAAGAGGATCATTTTGAAGAAAAGAGGATATTTGTATATAAAATCAAGGTAAGAAAATTAGGAGACTAAGAAGAATATTGGTTGGATAGAATCACAATATCTGTGTCCACAGAGATATTCCTTAAGAAGAGCGTTTCCAGGAACAGATTCAACTTACCACTATTCAACTTAACACTATTCACCATGATTAGATTGGAGATATCTGCTTAACACAAAAACTACTATATTTCTCAGTTTGAAAAAGGTAAAGCAGATTAATATCTTTTTGTACCTCAATTTCCTCATCTTCCAGTGAAAACACTTCCTACCTTTCCAAAATAAAAGTTAAAGAATTAAACAAATATATAATATAGTAACATCGCACTCTTCCCAAGTATTCTAAGCCACTTTTATGTGCAGACCTATTTCCCAAATTTTCAAGCACATAAAATAACAAAAACAAAGGCAACTAAAAATGAAACAACTTCAGTGATGTTGTATCTGTTAATTTCACTAATCAGGAAAAAAGGGTAACTACTCCACAGGAGATAATTTCATTTACTTAAAAATAAATCAAGTAGCAAAGACTAGAAGGAGGAGGAGGAGGAGGAGGGAGAGTGGGAAAAAAAGACAAAGAAGAAGAAGGAGAGAATGAATAAGTAAAGAAAATCAAATGTAGAATAATCTCAGACTGAATACGTGTAAGAGGTATAAAGCTAAGGCAGTCAAATTCCAGATGATTGAATAGTTTCCAGTTGTGCCCAAAGTTTTGTCACCAAACACACAAGTACATGCCTGAGAATGTTGACTGACCAGTACAATGACTTTCAAACTGTTAGCACCATGAACCAGCTTTCTGTTTGGTTTTAAATCTAGAATCAAAGAATTTAGTAGCAGAAACAAGAAGAAACATATAAGTATTATAATTGTCTCCAGTATAGTTTGTCAGGTTAGGTTGAACAATCTGAAATTGCTTTTTATTTGGCCAAAATGGTAAATATTGGCAATTTCACATGATTCAAATTTTAGACCACTGTGTTTATTCCCGTTCCCAATGCTCCCATCTCTCTCACCTCTACAGCAGGCTAATCTGCATATTGATCAGGAAGCTATGTTCTCTACCACTGAGCACAAGTTCTTATCATAGGTACTTCTCCCTGTTGCTTCTCTGCATTTTAGCCAATTCATCTCCACCTATTATTCTACTGGTACCTCAGTTTCTGCATCTCTCCTGAATGTCAGTATTTCTTCAGACACCTAAAGCTCTGATCACTACCAATGTACTTATCCTTCCTGTACCTATAATTCCAATCCGAATGTTGCTATTGAGCTCAGACCCATGCAGTCAGCCACTTATGGGGGATCTGCACTACACTGGCTTATTTGCATCTCACATTCTGTATGTCCCAAATGAAGTCATCTCCACAAACCCTGATGCAGCCCCAAGTTACCCCTATTTCAGTGATTCATACTACTCACTTCACAGGTGCCTAATGCAGAGACTGGGGGATTGGCTTTAATTTTGTTTTCCTTTGTCACTCAAATCCAACTACTATAAACCTCAAATTACCTTCCAAATTCTCTGATGCTCTTCATTTTCACTCTATTGCTTTGGTTCATGCCTCCACCATCTGTTGACTGGATTATTGCAACAGCCTCCTAATTGATATCTTAACTCTAATATTGCATCAATCAGTACCAATTGCAACTTTGAATATATGCAAATATAATTGCTAAATAATCAAAGAACTCATGGTCCATCATCACACTGTCACTGACCTTTCCTCTTACCTCTCACCACTTTCCCATATCACAGTCGATATTCCAACAACAGTGAGTTATCTTCAGTTCCCTGAAGTCATTCCACTCTCCTTGGAAGGGACTTTATACATATTGTTATACACAATAAAGCTCACTGCTTCTGGGGAACAAATACAAGAAAAAACTTTTATTTGGGGGTATAATAAAAAACAGTCCCAATCCCAGAATCCTAAAGTAATGACATTAGTAGTCATAAAGTCCTGGGATATATATTCTCAACAGGATAAATATCTTCCCCAAAGTGAGAAAAATAGGTTATTGAAGCACAAAACCAACACACACACACAAACCAAAACCCCAATGGTTCATTCATTGTAACATCTAACTGGCAGCAATACAAAAATACATGTTCAATATATCTGTGGTGCTAAAATTTCATGAAGAGAGAAATACAGAGGGACAACAAGTGTCTTAAAGGCACCTTATTGGTTGTTATGTAAATAAAAATATTGAGAAATACTACATTTGCTGAAAAGAAGGACACTCACTTCCCCCTAAGTCCTGTCACCTGTCATATATACACACAGATTTTGAAGGAAAGGCAAAAATTCTAACAATAGCTAACCCCTGAGACTCAATACCAGCCCTTACTTTAAGCACAAGGCACAGCTATGCAAATTTTAAACCTATATTGCACTGAGGGCAACTATAGAAAAAATAAATTCTAATTTCGTCTCAACTTCTAACTAGTTTCATTCAGTTGCCATTGATTCCTAAGCAGAGGCAAGCTCTATTCCACACATAACTACTTTTTTTGTTGTTCTCTAGAATGTCCAAAATTTAATCAAATATTATGAGGCAAAAAAATTTTCAAGTGATAAAGAAATCAACAGAATCAGATTCAAAGATGACCTGGGTTTTGGATTTATCTCAAATGAAACTTAAAGTAACTATGAAAACAAATTAACATAGCTACCAAAAAAATTAATGACTTGCATTCACAAATGGGGACTTTCAGCAGAGAGAAATACAATAATGAAACAAATAAAGTGTTAGAAATAATAAAAATGGTATCAGAAAATAATTCTTCACAAAGCCCATCAGCAGACTCAACATTGCTGAGGAAAGAATCCAGAATCCAGAAGATTAATCAACATGAATTACTCAAATTGAAGCACAGGGAGAGGACAAAAGAACAGCCATAGCAACAATAACAAAAAGAACAAAGCATCTTAGAGCTGTGGGAACATACGTAAGAATATAATATACACATAAATGGAACCCTAAAAGGTGAAGAGAAAAAGAATGAAACACAAGAGGTATTAGAAGACAATAGATGAGACATTTACAAAATAATAAAAGACATCAAACCACATGTAGTGGTCAGCATTTAGTCCCTGTGACCAAAATATCTGACAAGAACAACTTACAAAGGAAAAGATTTTTTGTTTCGTGGTTTCAGAGGTCTCAGTCCATGATCCACCGACTCCATTGTTCTGGGTCTGAGGTGGGGCAGAACATCATGGCGGAAGAGTGTGGTGGAGGAAAGCTGCTCAACTCATGGCATTTAGGAAAGGTGGAGCAAGGACAGAACAGGGAAAAGATAAACCCTTCCAGGGCACATTCTCAGTGACCCACTTCCTCCTACAAGGTGATCCATTCAGGTATCAATGTATTAATTCAGCAGGTGGATTAAGCCACTGATAAAGTCAGAGCCCTAATCATGGTTTAAAAGCCCCACTTCTGAACCTTGCTGTATTGGAAATCATGCTTTCCACACATGAGCTTTTGAATGGACATTCTAGATCCAAACCATATCACCACAGACCGAAGAACTCAAAAGCAGGATATATACAACATTTTTTTGTTGTTGTTTAGTTATAGATGAACACAATACTTTTATTTTACTTACTTATTTATATGTGGTGCTGAGGATCAAACCCAGTGCCTCACATGTGCTAGGCAAGTGCTCTACCACTGAGCTAGAACCCAGGCCTATATACAACTTTTAAAACCTAAATGTACCATATTCAAAACACTTAAAACAGAAATAAATAGAACATGTGGAAAATATCTCAAGAAAGTATACGTTTTACATAAAGAGGAGCTGTGCTGAGTATAACTGATGACTTACCAAAGAAAATACAAGCTGGCAAACAAAAATGCTCTTTTTTTAATTTATTTATTTATTATTGTACTAGAGATTGAACCCAGGGCCTCACACATGCTAGGTGAGCACTCTACCATTAAGTCCCCACCCAAGCCCACTTCTCTTTTTTTTTAGATATAGTTTCTCACCAAGTTGCTGAGGCTAGCCTCCTCCCTAAGCCTTCCAAGTCACTTCTGTTTCAGGCATGCACCACCAGGCCCTGATAGTGCTATCTTTAAAGTTCTGAAAGAAAACTTGACAACAGAAAATTCTGTATGCAATAAAAATACCTTTCAAAAGTAAGGGTAAGGGCTGGGGCCTTGGTAGATTTGGTAGAGTACCTGCCTCACGTGTACAAGGCCCTGGATTCAATCCCCAGCACCACAAAAAAAAGTAAGGGTAAAATAAATACATTTTTCAGACAAAGGAAAGCTGAAGAATTCATGGCTGCAAACTTGAACCACAAGGAATTTTAAAGAAAGTTCTTACATAATGAATATGATAATAAACAGGTACTTGAAAGAAATAAAGAGTTCTCAAATTAGCAGAAAAAAAGAAATTTTTCAAAAGATACTTCTTTCTTATTTTCAATCATTTTAATGGATAGTAGTTCCCATTTTTTGCTTTAGACAGTATTTTGAGTTTATGACATATATAAACAAATAATTTGCATAATATATGACAACTATGGCAAAGAAGATGCAAGAACAGAACAGGAAGTATGCAGTTATAAGATTCTTATATAATAGATGTACACTATTCTATAATAAATTATAAACATGATAAGTTAAAATTAGCTATCTAAAGCCCTATGCTACCCAATTAAACATAAAAAACAGAGGTATAAGTAAAAAGTAAAACAAGGACATAAAAAGGAAATTAAAAATGCTTAAATAGTCCATGATTTGACAGCCAAAAAACAAAAACAAGAAAGGAATCGTTGGAACAGATAAAAAGCAACAAGCAATTTCCTAGAAATCACACCAAAAGCACAATCTATAAAAAAAATAAAAATAAAACCTTTTGCTTTGCACAAGATACAATTAAGGCAGTGGAAAAAAACAAATAACAGACTAGACAATTTATCTGAAAATCACATATCCAACAGAGGATTTGTATCCAGAATATGTAATATTTTCTCACAAAAGTTAAAACCAAAAAAAAAGTCATCATTTCGAAAATGGGAAAAAGACACTTCCCTGAAAAGGAAATACAGAGGGATAGAACAAGACCTTCAAGCAATTGTCTCCCAACAC
This sequence comes from Marmota marmota marmota, assembly GCF_001458135.2. Taxonomy (NCBI): domain Eukaryota; kingdom Metazoa; phylum Chordata; class Mammalia; order Rodentia; family Sciuridae; genus Marmota; species Marmota marmota. The sequence continues at coordinate 15,100,284 of NW_025999900.1, forward strand.
AAACATCAATTTGAACAATTACTCACATATGGAAGTATCTTAAATAAGAGTTAAGGAAACCAGGTAACAGATTACAGTAACTGATTTTAGTGTAACAGAAAAAAAAAATTGAAAAAGGCAGGAAAGAAGGAGTTTCACACATCACCCTTTCCAGGCAATAGCAGTGTGGGAGAGACATCTCCCACTTGGAGATGTTCATGTCACAGACTTGAAATTAAGTTCATGTCACAGACTTGAAATCCATCATCAGGCCCCCAATAGGAAACTCCAATATCAGGCAGAGCACCACAGTCCTGAGCCCATGGTCAAAGGCTATAGACCTGCCTCAGTGCCAGGTGGAGTACATGCCCCCAGCAGGGTGGCCTTTATTCTGGTCAGCATCACTGCTGGCTAGGTACAGCAGTCTCAGGTCACACACAAACCACAGCATCAGGCAGTACATAACAGTATGGTCTTGTTCCTACATTGAGCTACACAGGTCTCAGTGGACTGTGAGTAATGGGCATGCCCTAGAGTTGCAGAGTTGGAAGCCACTCCACCCCTTCCCCAAATTCAAGTATCGAGAGACCAATTGTCCATGTAAGTGAAGAGGCAAATGGGCACCAGGTAGCTGCTGGTTACTTTTTCAGTCTATTCTGAACAATAAACCACCTATGGATTTGGACAGACTTGTACTTGAGGCAGAATCTAGTGCTGAAAGAGTGTTAACTTGGGCTGGGGTTGTGGCTCAGTAGTAGAGCACTTGCTTAGCATGTGTGAGGCACTGGGTTCGATTCTCAGCACCACATAAAAATAAATAAAGGGCCACCAACAACTAATAAAATATCTTTAAAAAAAAAAGAGTGTTAACTGCAGACTCAAAGGTAACCTGGACTTAGAAGACAATGTAGTGTTAAAGCAGTGAAATTAACTACAAACATAAAGAAAAAAAAAAGCAGCCTGGTTAGAAATTCTAGATTAACAGACACAAACAAAGATTACAAAGCCTGAAATAAATGCCTAATCTTTCAAAGTATAGATGGCATCATATGTCGGTAAAGATTAGGAACTTTCAGAGAAAGTTCTCTAATCAACAAAATAAGGCAGTAGAAACTATCTAACAACCAATATGTGGGACCTCTTGGACAGAGAATTCAAAAGCTCTTTCAGGGAAACCTATCTGGCCCCAATTTTTTCTCTCTATATGTGTCTGTCTGTATTTTCTTCATCCCCTATCTCCTATTGTCCAATTTGTTTTCCTGAATTAACAGCCACAGCTGAGAGATGAGAGGGCCAAGGCAACAATGAACCTCAATAAAACACAGAGAAACAATTCACTACTCTAACACAGAAACTTAGCAGAATGATTAATGTTTTAAAATCAAGCATAAATCTTTGAAGTAAAAAGTACATTAAGTGAGATTAAAATCATGACAGGAAGCCTTAACAGCAGAACAGATCAAACAGAAGAAAAAAATTTTATGGGCTCAAAGTCAGACTATTTGAAAATACACAGTTGGAGGAGGGAAAGAAAAAAAAGAATGAAGAAGAAAGAAGTAAACCCTAAGAATCTGGAGGTAGTATTAAAAGAGCAAATATCAGGATTTGTGGGGTACAACAGGGACTTGAGAATGTCAAATAGGTAGGAAGCTTATTCAAAGAAATAATAACAGAAAATATCACAAACCTAGAAAAGAACACAAATATCCAGGTACAGGAAGTTCTCAACCAACTCTATCCCAAGGCATACTGTAATCAAGTTTCAAAAGTGAAAACAGGGAACTCTAAAAGCAATGAGGGAAAAGAAACAAAAAACACATAAGGATGTTTCAATTCATGTGACAGCAGACTTCTCAGAAGAAACATTACAAGTCAGAAGGAAATGGAATGCAATTTTCAAAGTGTTAAAAGGTCATTGTAAGAACCAAAATGAGCATACATTCAGGAAATCCACAAAACACTGAGGAGAGGAGGTAAGGTTTGTTCAGTTATCTGACAAATCTTGATTTGCATCCCTCAAAGGTGTACCAAGAACAGCAGTAAGTGCCTCCAGAAGTAAAAACAACATTTAGTGAGCATTTAATATGTGCCAGAATTTTTCTATGTATACTACATCTAACAATTCATAAAGTAATAATCCTAAAAGGTAGCATTATAAAGAGTATAAAATGCTTCCACAAGCACAACAGAAAAATGCAGCACATGAAAAGAGGGTTAGAGTATTGCATAGCACTGAAATATTTTTGAGTTAATGATTGAATCCTTTAGAATATACTGGAAGACTTCTTACATGCTACACTCTATTCTATTAAAAAAAAATACAAAATTATCATATGTATGATGCTTTGGGGATGTGAAATTGCATAATGAATATTTTAAAGAAAGTAGATTATTTGGTATGGTAGAAGATGATTTTGCTACAGAACAAAAATGGGAAAGGCTAAATATCAGGAATAGGTTCAGAGCAAGGAATAGTTTAAAATTTTAAGTTTTATCATTTTAAAGGTAGTAGGGGTGGCCACATGAAGACAATGATGTGTATAAATAGTGGAAAAAAATACAAGCATCAACTCTTTGTCATCTTGGGGAGAGCATTCTGGCCAGAGAAAAGAAATGATATCTAGGCTTCATGCTGAGCATAGTCAATACAGTCCAGTATATAGCAAAGAGGAGGGTGCAGGGGAAAAAAGGAGATGAGGTCTCAGAGGTGATGAGGTCAGGTACAGAAGTTGGGTTTTGAACCACTGTGAGAACCTGAGTTTGGACCGTGAGAGAAAGTGTGAATCACTGAAGGGTTTGGATAGAATGACTTGATCTTACATGCAGGAAGGATGTCTTGCTGCTCTGTTGAAAATGAACATAGTGATTGTATCACATTTTCTGTTGTGTTCTTGGAAGTATTTTCTGTTTTTCATAGCTTCCTTTTAAGACGATTATTTTGTGAGCTGTTGGACATAATGTACATAGAACAATTCTGACACATGCTAAATGATTGCTAAATGTTATTTCAGGGAATGTATTATTATAACTAATCCCAAACACAAAAAAAAGCTTACTATTCAAAGATGCTTATATTAGAGAATAGTTAAGAAATCACAGCATCTTCAAATACTGGAATGTATTTGGGAATATGTTGGATGATTTTTAATCAGAGCTATAAATATTAGAGATTATTATTGAAAATTGTTGGAATCAAAATAAGTTTTCAGTAAATTTATGGTATAATGCATGAAAAATCAGATGTGAGAGGAAGGAAGGCACTGCACAAATTTTACATTGTTAAACATTTGTATAAAAGTGAGGTTCAGCCAGCCATGATGGCGCTTGCCTACAATCCCAGCAATGGGAAGCTGAGGCAGGTTTACAAGTTTGAGGCCAGCCTCAGCAATTTAGCAAGACTCTGTCTCAAAATAAAAAATAAAAAGGGCTCAGGATGTGGCTCAGTGGCATAGCACATCTGGGTTCAATCTCCTATACCTCAAAAAAAATAAGTAAATATTAAAAAGTGAGGTTCACCAAGCCTTATATAGAAGTTCAACCCAGCAGGGCTCAAGTGTCAGCAAAAAATTGAACTAATACACATTTTGTCCCAAGATTGGGCTCTTTATTCTACCTATATTTTGAGAGGAAAAAAATCATATGTAAATGAAGTAATTGCTAAGTAGAAGTGGAACAGTATGTTCTAGTTAATTCCGTTTTAGGGAAAGTTCTGGGAGGAACCCACTAAATTGGTGAAGTAAAAGATTCTAAATGACAAAATGAATGTGTTTGGGTTCTAACTATGAGGAATTTCACTGTCACTAGGTATTTGGGAATCTCTTAAATATGGTAGACCCATTGTGCCTATTTTTGACTTTGGTCATAATCAGTACAAGTAAACAAAAACAGTTTTGTGTATTCATAAAATATATCTATCTACATTATTACCAGAAAGAAACTTTTAGCTGGAAAAAAAGGCAAAGTTCATTTTCCTGGTAGCTTGGATAAATAGCTTGGGACTGACCCAATTGTAGTATCCTGCTATTTAAATTGTTCCCTCTATTCTTGCTAATACCCGGAAGGTTTGACTCTGCTCAGAGTGGGTAGTAGACATTAAAACAGATTAACAAAATATTATGCAAGCATCATCTATGTTCATGAAGAATTTGCAATAAAACTGGAAAGTACTTATATTAAAAGCAGGAAATTTTACATATTCATCAGTATCTTGATAATGTAAAAAATTATAAATAGAAAACTGTGGTTAATATTTTTACATAAACAAGAATTTTTCATTATTGTTGGGTGATAGCACTGTAAAGGATTTTTCTTACTTTATATCAATTTTTTTCTATAAAGGGAATATATTTTTACAAATATGGGTGTGAAGAATTTCTGGGACTCAGAGTAAATAACAGCAAATAAAGCAGTTCCCTTTAGAAAGGCTCATATCTTTCTGACTATGCTTCATTACTATTATTAAAGTTTAACTGAGGGCTGCAACAGAGAAAATAATTAGAAAATTAGTGAATTGTGCTTCTGCTTATACCTCAATCCCCAAATGCCTAATCAACCTTATTAAAAGTTGCTTTTGATTAAAAATAAGCAAAAAGCTAATTTATGCATTTTATTATTGTTCTCCCTCCATACAAATGTTTCAAGGCCCATAGGAAACTGAGACAAGTTTTTCCTCTTTCTTTTCACTAACTTTTCTCAATATGAACCTCTCATTTCAGATAGAATGCATGTCATATGAGCTCTCTAAAATGTAATTCAGAAAAAGGAAAGATGATGCCATCTCCCTTTTCCTATGTCCCACTATTTCCCAACAAATAAAAAAGCAGAGGGTAACCATTACTGACCCTAGTAGCTAGAATTTATATTTGTGCTCCACATTCTACCCTTTCTCTAAGGACTTGGAACTGTATGCTTTTGAGACCTAAATGTTCTTCAAAGATAAATTGTTGTATCTCTGCTATTTCTTTCATCAACCAAGAGATGTTTAAAAGAGCCAACAGACTCAATTCATTTTCTCTTTGAGCAACTGTCTTCAGATGTAGGAACCATGGAGCATGCTGTGCCAAACCTGTCTCTCCCCATATCCCTTAATTTGACAATTAAGCTGTGTATCCATTATCACCTTGCCCTGAGGGCATTCACTGACTGATTTCTTTGCGATGTCTTATAAATCATCTAATTAAAATAGGTTTCTGAGAAAATCAGCTTCTGAGAATGATCTCACTAGGTTCCTGAAGTTATTCCAGGAACAGTTGTGGCATACAGATCTTGAAAAATCTCACTGTGCAGGGTTCAGTAAAAAGCAATTTTCTGGGTCAACCACTGATCCTAGTACTCAAATCATTAGATTAATTAGTAGCCATAGAATCAGTGAAGTAGGACCTTTTTTAAAAAAGTAACTAATGATTAAAAACTATCTAAACTTGTATCATATATATTAAAATGGTAGAATGTAAAATATATATATATATATATATATATCTGTC
>NW_025999900.1:15108169-15114972 GCF_001458135.2 Marmota marmota marmota
GGATGGGAAAAAACAAGGAGAGAAATGAAATTTACAGTAGAGGGGGGTAGAGAGAGAAGATTGGGAGGGGAGGGGAGGGGGGATAGTTGAGGATAGGAAAGGTAGCAGAATACAACAGTCACTAATATGGCATTATGTAAAAATGTGGATGTGTAACCGATGTGATTCTGCAATCTGTATTTGGGGTAAAAATGGGAGTTCATAACCCACTTGAATCTAATGTATGAAATATGATATGTCAAGAGCTTTGTAATGTTTTGAACAACTAATAAAAAAAAAATACCCAGTTCTATGGTTTGGATTGGCTCGTATTTGTCTCCCAAAGGTGCATTTGCTGGAAGCTTGGTCCTCAGTGTGGTGATGTTGAGAAGAGGTGGGACCTATAAGATGTCAGGCCTACAGGGAGATAACTAGGTCACTGGAGGCATCACCCCTGAAAGAGACTAATGTAGTTCTCTCAGGACCCTGGTTAGTTACTGTGAGAGAAAGAGAAAGCCTGGCTCCTAAATCTTTATGCTTCCTATTCCAACATGTCACTTCTCTCTCTCTCTCTCTCTCTCTCTTACACATTTCCACCATGACACTGTCAGCCATACTCTGATACAGCCAAAGGGGCCTTCACTAGAGGCCAAATAGATGTGGCCACCTGATCTTATACTTTCAGACTCCAAAACTGTGAGCTAGGTAAACCTATTTTCTTTATAAAATATATAGTCTCTCGGGCATTCTGTTATAATAACAGAAAAAGGACTAAGACACTCAGCCTTGGAAATTATATTGTGTTCCTTCATATTCGATTGGTCAAAGAAGATAAAAGCCCACCAGATTCAAGAGATGGTATCAAAGACCTTTCCTCTTAATGGAAGAAGTGACGAAGAATTTCAAGTTCATGTTTTAATATCAACACAAGGCCACTGAGTATTTTCTCCCACATTCAAAATTTCTTACAATTTAACAAATCACCAAAATACCCATGACAGGAAGAAGACTAGAAAAATGTTTAAGGCTGCATGACCTCATGTCTTCATTCTCCCATAAACAGTCCCAATTCATTACATGTTACTCCAACACAATTATGATAGTTCTCCTTTCACTCTCAAGTGTCCTGTTGAATAAGTTATTTAATCATCCCATGTGATGTAAAATGTCCTAATTCAAAAACAACATACAAAGTGAAATTTATACCTTCACCTTCTGAATAATTCACCTTACTCTGAAATATTCAAATTTATTAATTACATGAACTATTAAAAATATACTTTTTTTCTTTATGGCCATTTTTATTTTTATAATTGGTAATTGATGTAACCATTTTACACATTTATTAGATACAGTGGGATAATTTGATCCGTGTATACAATGTGTGACGATTAAATCAAGGTAATTAGCATTTCCATCTTTTTAAACATGTATCATTTCTTTGGATTAGAAGCCTTAAAATCCTTTTAGTTACTTATAAATATATTATAAGTTGCTATGAACTATAATAACCCTGCTGTTCTATAAAACACTAGGACTTATTCCTCCTCTCTCTTTTTTTTTTTCATCCTCCTTCCCTGCACCCTTCCTAGTCTTTATTGATGATCACTATTCTACATTGCGCTTCTATATGGTTCTTGTATTTCTACATCTGGCTTATTTCACTCAACATAAAGTCCTCCAGTCCCATCCATGTTGCCACAAATGACAGTTATTTCACTTCCTTTTGTGGATGAATAATATTCCATTGGATATATATGCCACATTTTATGTCCATGTATCATCAATCAGACCCTTGATTGATCAAATGCACCTGTTTTTGAGAAACATGCCAACAGTCTTACCAGTGTGTGAAGATACCAACAAGTATCTGATGGTAAAAATGGGCAGAACCAGAAATACACAATTATAAGGTTCTCTTTTCTACTTTAGGTCTCACAACAGGTAACAGGGCAGAACATAAATCCAGTTCTGTCTGTTCATGTAAGAATCAATATGTCTATGTTAATCATTGTAGAGTTCTCAATGTCGCAGAGTAGCAACCGCTCCATGTTTTCACAAAGCTTTAAGTGTTAAAATACCAAGAAAGATTTATACAACTAAACTGTACATCATATATGCTTCAAAGGGAGATTTTTCTAATTCATCTTTGAGAATGGACAAGTCAAAGAAGAGTCAAATACTTTTTTCATTTTTAAAAAATTATTATAGGGAATTTTCTTATGGAGCTTATTTTAGATGGAAAGTTTTGTCTTATTTTGCTTTGCTCTGTGTTTATGTTGCTGAGGATGGAACCCAGGGTCTCTTGTGTATGCTAGGCAAGTGCTCTACCACTGAGTCACACTCCCAGCCCCTACTTTTTTAAATAGTCTCTTAAAACACTGAAACTATTTTGTTGCAATTTTTTAAGCAAAAACGTTTACTTTGCCAAACAGATGGTTTATCCCTCTTAGACATTTTTAATACAAACCAGATTACCTAACAACTAACATGCAGATATTTACAACTCAATATCTCCCACCATTTTGTTTTTATTTCTAACAGAATTTGCTAATGTTGAACTATTACCATCTTCAACAAAAAATAATAATAAGATTCATCAATGATGGAAGGTAAAGGGAACATGGTTTACATGTAACTAAGAAACATCACAATAGCAATGGTTGCTTAGTCGCCAGCTATAAAATCCTTACCATGCCAGCAGTGGGGGCTGCTATAATTTGGACATCATCTGTCCCACAAAGACTCATGTGCTGGAAGCTTGGTCCTTAGTGTAAAAGTATTGAGAAGTGGTAGGATCTTTAGTGATAACTAGGGTCTCTACCTTCATGAATTGATTGTCTTTCTCAAGAGAATGGGTTAGGTACCTTAGGAGTGAACTAGTCTCATGGGATGAGATTTGTTACTGGTTTTATAAAACCTCATGTGTGTCTTCTTCAGCGTATATCAGCAGGTTACTTTCACATGTGGGCCTGTTATGTGATACCATCTGCCATGAGGCCCTCAGCAGAAGCTAAGCAAATTATATCACTATGCTCTTGAACTATGTGCTAAATAATTTTTTTTCCTTTACAAATCATCTAGCCCCCCGTATAACAACAGATAATAACAACACAAAATGGTCTCTAAGACTGAGAGGGACCTCCTCCTGTCTACACTGCAGTAATGGAAAGTTTCCCACCAAAATACCTGTTTAAAGATCTTTTATTAACAGGTAACTCATTTATCTTCTATCAGATTAAATTGAATAGATTCGTTTTATGTTGAGAGTAGAAAGAGAAGACATAGGCTCTACCTACCTTAATCTGATTTTACTGCTCTTATGTAAGAAGGACTTCATACCAGTTAATTCTGGACATAGTTATCAAAAGTTTAAACAGTGGTAAACAACTATTCCAAACTTCTCCCTAGTTTAATATCCAGAATGAACCACACCTCACATTACAACTCTCATCTCATCTGTAAATCTATTCCATGTATAGCTCTATGCCAGGAGTCCTCAAGTCCACTCCCAGGTGCAGTGATCTGTTAGGTGGACCTCATAGAACTCACAGCTATCATGTACAATAACAAATAATACAAAGCAAAATCAGTGAAAGGAAGTTTGTAAGGGGGCAGACCTAGAAAAAAACAAACAGGGAAAAACTTCTCGTAACCTCATTTCTATATCACATAGAGCAATATGATCCCCCTAGCATTGAATTGTGACACATGAAATGTTCACTACAATGGAATTCCACTAGAGACTCAGTGCCCAAGGTTTTTGCTGAGAGCTGGTCAGGCAAGCATGCAGAGAGAGTTCAGACAAATTCAAAGCTTTGAGTGTGGCATACAAAAATTCCAGATTTTCAGAATAAGAGCCATATTGTTTGCATAAACAGTTTAGGCACAACAAAGCATCCTTATCAGTCAAGGAACAGTGGAGCACCCCAATGCCAGCCAAGGGCTGACCTTGCAACCAGGCCTTCCTCAAGGCAGACACAGGCTGACTACCTTAACATTTTTTGTACAGCATCCCTGCTACCTGAAATCTAGATGTTTGACTTAATTGCCATTACCAAATCCACTGCCCTGGAAGATTCAGGCCATCTAAATTTTTGCAGACTCCTATATGCCTTTTCCTAAGGTTTTCAGCTGAATTTTTCTGTTGCTGGTTTTGTGTTGGCTGCCTGACCTTACCTACTTGGTAATCAAAGAGAGACAGTTTTGCACTCTTTCTGAATCCAGTATTCAAGATATAATGATGGCGGAGAGCCAGTACAAAAGATCCTACTCGCATTTGTGACAATCATGTTCATGTCTTTTAGGTCTTTTCCAGAGCTGACCCTCTCCATTATCACTTCTAGGGGTGCTTTTCCCATTAAAATAGAGGTGCCAAATCAGGATGATTTTAAAATTCAAACCACGTCCATATGATTCCCATCAGAGAATAAACAGACATATCACGTATTTATTTACTTACGCAATTCTCCAAAAATTCAACTCTAAAACAAAGAGGTTGCTCTGGCACCTGTTTCAAATTACTTATCAGGCCCTTATATAATCTTCTTCCCTTATGATAAGGTGAGCAAAGACTGGAATATCTCATTATACTCTACATAAAATTATCCTTCAGGGAATTTCCTAGATGTTCCTAAATCTGAAAGCCAGAAATGAAACTTTTATAAAGCTCTGTGGCTGCAGAAAAAAGAACCTTTGGCAGAAAGTTTTCTGCATTTCTGAAATATCATTTGACATTGTAATTTTGTACCAATCTAGTATTCAGGAATATCTACATTAGTGTGGTTCAAAATTCCATCCTTGTAATATTAGATTTTTGCAACACAACATCTATAATTCCCCCCATTTTCATAAAATTCAAGTTGTACTTTAGAAACTGTTTCTCCCATAGATCATTTTTAATTCAATTTAAATTAAGCAAATGCTCACTTCAGCAACTAACGCTCTCTTAAGGACACTTAAATTAACGATAATTATTTAAACATTCATATACTCATATGCAGTTCTCCTGATTTATTCTCCAATCAACATAATTCAAAATTACATCCATGGAGAGAGACTTAATTCACATCTTTTATATGAGAAAAAGTATTTATTTTGAGGATTATTTTCTTAAAGGAAAATTAAATTATTGAAATTGACTTCTAAATTCATCACTCTTTATCACATATTCACAAGGTATTCTCTGTAGCCTTGGGTAAAGTTAAAAACACAAAATATTTCATACAAAAAAAAAATGCCACACTCAAAGCTTTGAATTTGTCTTAACTCTCTCCACATGTCTAAGCTTCTTCAGACAAGAATCATAATCTGTAGACAAGAACCATGAATATTAAAAAAGAATATCTATATAAGCTGTGAATGCATTCCATAAATTATAGAGGGTGACACTGTTATTGGATTAATATTACAAAAAATAAAACCGACAAATCATGATCCTCTCAGGTTTCCATTAGTCTTATTGGCATCTTATATTAGAGTGACAGACTATCTTACCTTTGCTATTAGAACCACCATGTTCCTTAAAGGGCAGTTCATCTTTGTGGCCATCACAATATCCAGCATGGTGCTTTGCACAATATAAGTGCTCAATAAGTATGAATTGAATTAATAGAGAAATTAAAAATAGAGTTATTCATTATTCTCTTCAAAAAACCTAGACAGATAAATTAAAAGGTACATCTCCCTCAAATATCTGACAGCACTACACAGAGTTTCATTTCAAACACTGACTGGCCAGAGTACAGTATCACTGGGCTTTTGATGCAGTAGATGAAAAATAAGGAAAAGGAAAACTGAGGCAAGTCTCAAAAGGGAGTCTTAGGGTCAGTATAAGCAGGGAAGGAGATCATTGAGATAATCTGAAAACCTAGAATCAAATGCATCAAGAAGATCAACAATTAAGACCTTAGAAAGCAAGTTAAGGCCAGATAATACATAGGCAAAATATCCTTATCTATATATCTCTATCTATATGTATGCAGTCAAGAGCAAAATCATTTGAGATTCATCAATAGAATGTAAAATATAAATGATATTTCCCACTACTTTATATTTTCCCTCTTTTGGGAAACTGAACCTTGCTTGCTTTCATAGCAGCAAGGTTTGAGACATTGTGCAGGAAAATATTTTTTCTCCTGCAAACACAGTATCACACCTAGTTACAGGAATTTCCATAGTAACATCATTTGAAGCATTATGTAAGTAAGATAAAGTATGAAAAGGTAGGGGGATCCAACATGGCGGCTGGCAAGGAAGCAGCACTTTCAGTATCTCCACATTAACCGGATCAGAAACACCCATTAAAACAGCTACATTCTACCTACTGAGGAACTTCTAGCAAAATTCCGCTGAAAGGAGACCTGCCAGGAAGTAGTAAGTTATATTAGAGGTGACAGTTGGCCCCAGACAAGTGAATCTTGGCCGGCCACGCAGGCGCAGAGGTCCAATCCCGCAGCCACCACCCAACCGGCTCTGCAAGCGGCCCCCGGCGGCCCGGGGCAGCGAGAAGGGTCCCCGCCTGGCCCGGCAGACGGCTCCCGCCATCCTGGCTCTCCTGGCGGCCCCCCTCGCTCTGTGATCGGCCACCCCGCCCGCCCGGCTCTTAGCCACGAGGCCGCTGCCTACCGGGTTCTACAAGCGGCCCCCAGCGGCCGGCGCGGCGAGAAGGGTCCCCGCCTCGCCTGGCAAACGGCCTGCGCCCTCCTGGCTCTGCTAACGGCCCCGCCCACCCGGCAAATGGCCCCCCCGCCCTCCCGGCTCTGTTGGCAGCCCCGCCCCCGGCCAGTGCAGGCTCGGCTCTGCAGGCGGCCCCCGGCGGCCCG
>NW_025999900.1:15123622-15126801 GCF_001458135.2 Marmota marmota marmota
TTTATACACAATGGAGTATTACGCAGCACTAAAAAATGACAAAATCATGGATTTTGCAGGGAAATGGATGGCATTAGAGCAGATTATGCTAAGTGAAGCTAGCCAATCCTTAAAAAACAAATGCCAAATGTCTTCTTTGATATAAAAAGAGCAACTAAGATCAGAACAGGGAAGAAGAGCATGAGGAAAAGATTAACATTAAACAGAGACGAGTGGGGGGAGATAAAGGGAGAGAGAAGGGAAACTATGGAAATGGAAGGAGACCCTCATTGTTACACAAAATTACATATAAGAGTTTGTGAGGGGAAACGGGAAAAAAAAAAAACAAGGGAGAGAATTAAACAACAGCAGATGGGGTAGAGAGGGAAGATGAGAGGGAAGGGGAGGGGGGATAGTAGGGGATAGGAAAGGTAGCAGAATACAACAGTCACTAATATGGTATTATGTAAAAATGTGGATGTGTAACCAATGTGATTCTGCAACTTGTATTTGGGGTAAAAAATGGGAGTTCATAACCCACTTGAATCAAATGTATGGAAGATGGTATGTCATGAGCTTTGTAATGTTTTGAACAACCAATTAAAAAAATAAAAATTAAAAAAAATTTTTAAAAAGTATGAAAAGGTTTTCTACCATTATGGACTCAACATAGTGTAGCCAAGGAGTAACCTAAGCTCTTGCCTTCCCCCAAAGTCCTATTGTCTACAACATCTCTTGTTCTCAACATTAAAACTCTTACATTGAGTCAGGACAGAGTCTTCAGGCAGCCCTTATTAAAGTGCACACATTTCTTAAGAAGAGTAAAATATTAACCTATTGAATGGTTAATCAAGCTATAGTACCTCCATACTATGAAATGCTATGCAGCAATAAAAAGAAAAGTATTGATAAATTTAACTTGACTGAATCTAGAAAATCAGGATAAGTGGGGGCTGGGGAAAACAAACTCAAAGGTTATATACTGCATGATTCTATTTATGATTTTTTTTTGGTAGGAGGAATTGAACCCAGGGGTACTTAGCCACTGAGCAATATTCTCAGCACCCCCCAGTTGTTTTCTATTTATTTTTATTTTTTTCATTTTAAGACAGGTTCTCGATAAGTTGCTTAGGGTCTCACTAAGTTGCTGATGCTGGCTTTGAACTTGCAATTCTCCTCTTTCAGCCTCTTGCAATGACAAAATTATAGAAATAGAGAACAAATTAGTGCTTTTCGGGTAGTAAAAATGCAAGGCTTTTTATTTATTTTTTATTTTTTTAGTTGTCAGTGAACCTTTATTTTATTTATTTATATGTGGTGCTGAGAATTGAACCCAGTGCCTCACACATGTGAGGCACTGGTAGGGGGAGGTACATGGAAATAATGGAGGAACTTTGTTTTGGGCAAATGGTGGGTGGGGAAGTATTATGAGGATAAGAAAGATGGTGGAATTTGATGGACATCATTACCCTATATACATGTATGATTGCACAAATGGCGTGTCTTTACATCATATACAACCAGAGAATTGAAATGTTTTACTCCATTTGTGTATAATGAATTGAAACTAAGTAGAAAAAATAAAAAATAGAAAAAAAAAAGAAAAAATGCAAGGCATTTAGGGGTGGGGAGATATGGAGTAGTTTTAAAAGGGCAACACAATGGATCTGTGTGGTGATAAAACTCTTTTTCGTATCTTGACTGTGGTGATGCCACAAATCTATACATGTAATAAAATTTTATAAAACTAAATACACACACACAACATAAGTACAAGTAAAACTGGACAAGCTCAATGGGTTATGTTGATATTAAATGCAAATATGATATAATTTCATGCAATCTTTAAGAATTGCCTCAATTCTCCTCCTCCCTATTGTACTATTATTTTGCAAGATGCTATCATCAGGGAAAATGGGGTGTCGGGGGCGGCAACTGAATTATGGGTCCTGAACTGTCCTGTGACAGAGGCAATGCCCCTCTGGAGAACTCTCAGTGTGAAGTTGCCAATGAGATAGCCCATTTACTATGGTGACACCCTGTTCAAAGGGGAATTCTGTGCCAGCCTCTGAATTTTATCAGTTCTTAACCTTGGGTTCAAATGCCAGCTGTCCAGAGTTAGAAAATTATGGGCTCAAGCTGATAGTCCTAATTGGGCTGCTTTACCCTCAACTTCAGTTCTGTTTATCTTGATGAAACTTTCTCACAAAATCCTTTTGATGTTAAAACCTATATAATAAATGTGCCTAGCTCGTTCATGGTCACTACTTCCCTACCAGGATTGTTAGTGACTCACCAAATCCCAGCTTTTTCTCTATTTGTGTGTCTGTTTGTCTTTTCTTAATCCCCCTCACCACCTGGTCTGATTAGCCCTGAATAAACTGTCATGCAGGTCACGACAATGGCGTAAGGATCTCCCCCTGTTATGCACATGAATCCACATAAATTGAAATAAAACATTGAATTTTTAAAAGTATTAACCCATTAACATGATTTGGTTATTAGATATAGCAGCTCTTTCCTGAAAGCAAGTTGTAGAACAGAAAAAAGTCAAATTAATATTAAAGACCATGTAATCTAGCAAAATGGGCTCCATAGTTAGAAAAACCTCTGTTCAGTGCCAGATCTGCCATTACTACCAAATTATATGAGCTCTCAGAACCTCAGTTTACTCACCTTTAAACCAGAAATAGTAAAGCCTATTTTGCAGATCTTTTGTGAGACATAAATTAAATTACCAGTGTGTGGGGCCTTGGTTGACACTCAGTAAATGAGAGATTTTATTCTTAAAAGATAAGCAATAGACAGGTAAATCTCTGGAGTTCCTCCAAGAATGGTAGGCTATACTGGGAGAGGTCCTAGAAGATCAAGGCAGTTTATTGGCAGATTCTGGGGTACTATGAAAACAAAATCATGTGCAACATCTAACTCTTAATTCCCTCAGAAATTCTCTCCCTAGATAATTTATTTGGCCACCTTTCTCACTTCATCCAGGTCAGTTCAAATGTCAGCTTATTGAAATGCTGAACTTGACTGAACTATATGAAACAGCTTCATTGTTGCCCATTTCCTAACTTTATCACCACCTGGCAGGTGACAGATATATAAGATATATATATATATACATACATACATTAGATAGATAGATATTCTGTCATTTTCTCCTCCTCTCCTCTCCTCTCCTCTCCTCTCCTCTCCTT
>NW_025999900.1:15128281-15145181 GCF_001458135.2 Marmota marmota marmota
TCTCCTCTCCTCTCCTCTCTTCTCTTCTCTCTCTCTCTCTCTCTCTCTCTCTCTCTCTCTCTTTCCCCTAACCCTCAATCACAATGTAAGCTACCTAAAAGCATAAACATAGCTGTAGGATCTAGAACATTGCTGACACAGGGTATGCACTTAATAATCTTGATTTCCGAATAAACTTTTGCTTACTGAAGCCTAAATAATATTCCAGGTAGTCATTTTTCCAAGAATATAGCAAGGTAGAAAGAAGAGGAGGTAATTCAATAAAGAGAAAAAATTACCATCACTGTCCTCCAAAAGAAAGTAATTCTGCATTCATTTTCTTCCCCTAGACTCTTCTTTCTACACATCATTTCATTCATTAATTTAACATAGATCTGTGTGAACAGCAATCAGGACATGAAGTATCTGTTATAAACATTTTAAATGTTTAAAACTGTCTCTTCTGAGATTACCCTTGCTCCTTAGTAGAATGTACGTTGTCACTACTCATTCCCTGGTTCTTAATGAAAGCAAATGGGCACATCAAACATTTGTGCAAAATTATAAAGCAGGCCCTATTCATCCTTGGTATTAGTCTACTTCCTCCATCAGCTTACCCTTCATCCTGCATCACAACATGATCACTTCTTGGCTGCCCAAGCCAGTGGAGCATTTTACCCAGGCCTGACCTATGAACTACCTATCCTATGACCATAACTTTTCTACAAAATGACTCCATGAATGTTAGCATCCTTCAAATTACACCAAGAAGGAAATTACATACCTTCCCTTTTTCTCTACTGCTAAGCCTTTTACTAGATCTTTCCTATTTAGGCTTATCCAAGTACAGCATAAGCATTCTAACTGAAATTAAGTCACCAAGAGTACTATAAGACAAAGATGTACAGAATTACACTACCAACTTCTGATTAACTTCCTTTCTGGTGATTTGCAACCACCACCACATTTCTCTAACAGGAAATAATAAAGTTTAATTCCTTTTACTGTTACTTATATATTGCATTCTGTCTTACAAAAGTACAAATGAAATTTCCAACTCTAGTGAAACATCCTACCATCATTTGTAGAAAGGCATGCACAATTCCATTTCAAACAGTAAAATATTAGCAAAGAAACATCAAGTTGGTTGTAACTTATCTGTATACAGCAAACCCGTGGAAGCAATTCTTTTAGCAATTAATCCTGCCAATACAAATTTTAGATGCTGGCTAAAATTCTTAATAAGACAAGGCAGCTTCTACTAAAACAAAATCCAACGCTAGTGGGAAATAAATGTAGACATGTTGCAAAGGGAAAATGTTTTGCCCCTAACATTTATTTTTAACATTTCTAGAAAACAAAAGCTCTTCTACAAATTTATTAACAGCAGGTATTTGGGGAATGGTTAAAGTTTTTTGTTGTGCATTACAAACTTGGCGTGCTAAGGAAACAAAAAGTTAATGTGAAAGACAATCAGAGAGGCAGTGGGTGTGTGAGGCACTGGGTTTGATTCTCAGTACCACATATAAATAAGTAAAATAAAGGTCAATCAACAACTAAAAAAAATTCTAAAAAATAAAAAAGACAATCAGAGTAAAAGCTATTGAGTGCACTCTGGTTTTAAAATTCATTTCATACAGAATAAGTCAAAAGACCAAAAGGAGAAACTGAATTTCTTAATAACTAAGTTGTTTTATAGAAACTCTGTATCCCAAAAAATTACTCTATAGATGTTAAATATGGTCATGAGTCACCAAAAGAAGAGGGAAGCAGAAAAAGAACCGCTCAGCTAGTTAACCTGCTAAACAAAGATATTTCACTTTGTTTGAATATTTTGACAGTTAAAACTTATGAAAAAACTTAGAAAATGGGGATTGAACCTACACAGTTTACAAAGCCCTAAGTGAATTAAGTGCTAAATTTATAAATGCTTCTGATGCTGCCTTTACTTTAACGTGTCATAACAATGCAGTTTGTACTTACTATCCACAAACAGACTGGCTGTAGCTATAAGAGGCTAAGAATCATAACCCAGAAAAGTATCTCTCCATGACATATTATAGTTAAACTTCCAAAGGACACAACAAAGAAAAAATATTAAAAGTGTAAAAGAGAAGTGCCAAGGCACATTTAAAAGCAAACATATAACAGCAGACTTCTCAGCAGAAACTGTAGGACATAAAATGATGTATTTCATGTCTTGAAAAAAAAATATCAGCCTAGATTACTATTATCCAGTCAAGTTATTCTTCAGATTTGAAGAAGAAATAAAGACCTCCCAAAATAAGTGTAAACTAAGCGAATTCATGATCACTAAACCAGCATTACAGAAGATACTTATGGGAACCTACACAATGCTTAAAGAATAAATCTCACCAGAAGAGTTGAAAAGGAAATGAGAACTGGGAAAGAATCAAACATTATCAATACAGTAAGCCACTGAAAATTAGCAATCAACCACAGGTGATGCTAGCTTGAATAAAATTCTGAGAAACTGTGCTCGGGTTGTAGCTCAGTATAGAGCACTTGACTAGCATGCATGAGACACTGGGTTTGATCTCCAGTACCACATTTAAAAAAAAAATAAGACTAAATAAAATTCTGAGAAACTAAAGCCACATGTTTTCCCTCAACACTGAAGCTGTTCCAGAGGCTCTGAGTGCAAGCAGGCCAGAGATGGGGTCCATTAGGATTTTCCCAGCATTCATTTTCACCAGACTACCACTAAATTCCAGTCTGAGGCAAAGTCTAGTGCTAATTACCCTAACCTACCTCCAGCTAATGGAGTCATGCGCCACATTATGCAGCCCAAGCTTGGGGTAATGTTGGTGAACGTAGTCCTTTGTTCACCTAAGCTGACCCTAAGTTGAATGATGCCTGAGACTCATGAGAGTGAGTCTCAAAGCCACAAGAACTTGTAGTCTCAAGGTGCACTAAGACTTACCTGTTGGTAATGTAGGCTGACCCATAAGTTCATCCCGTTGTGGCATAGATCTCTGCCTGGTACCAGGAAACTTCTAGAATCCCACTGGTGAACAGTGGCCTAGTGACAGCTGTGCTGCATGAAGTTGGGGAGCCAATGTTAGAGAGAGTTCCTGGCCACCAAGGCCAGTTTTCAAGCCCTGTTCCTCACTGGGCGGAGTCTTGCTCCCTTCTCTACAAATGAGATTAAAGAAGGGAAGGTGGAGGCAGTCAGCCACTGTTGTAAAGCAGCTCAAGCCCCGGATACTGGACTGCCTGTAGAGGTCATGGGGATCTGCTCAGCACTGGTTTCACCAGGGGAAGCTTGATACAGGGTTTAATTATCTATGGCTTGGACTCAATTCTTTCTCCTTCCCCCAAATAGGAGTCCTCCTACTAGGCTGCTTAAAGTAGGGGGAGGAGGAAGAAAGGCAACTTTCTCTTTCCTGTCTTCTCCATACCTCTTTTTATTTGGTTACATTAATAGGCACTATGGCCTCTTACCTTAGCTGTTATGAAGGTGGTTTGTTATGTGAACAGCTGTTCAATGTTTTGTCAGAAGATGATCTTCAGAGGTTCTTACTCAGCTGCCATCTTGTTCCATTCATCTTTTCTTAAATGAGGAAAATCTGAAAACAATCAGAATAGAGTAACAATTTTGTTAGCCAAAATCTTAGCACTCAACAGGCACGG
Source organism: Marmota marmota marmota (assembly GCF_001458135.2). Lineage (NCBI taxonomy): Eukaryota > Metazoa > Chordata > Mammalia > Rodentia > Sciuridae > Marmota > Marmota marmota. The sequence goes on from NW_025999900.1 coordinate 15,131,915, forward strand.
AAAATCCTAAGATAAATCTAACTACATGACAGCAATGAATACCTACTCTTGAATAAATCATTCCAGATTTTGTAAAAGTTAGTTTTCCACAGTGAATCTATCACATAAAAATACATAGGACAAGAAGCTTACAGGTAGTTGTCAAAAGTATCAAAATGCCATGACTGAAGTTGGCTTTTACTATTACTGAGAAAAGAAAAAGGGAGACAAAGAAATTAAAACAAAAATAAGAGTTTTAAGACAGTGCATTATAGTAATGAACATGCATTCCTCATACATTCGACCTCTGCCCTTAGGCAGGTAATTTACTCTCCATCCTACACAGTGTCAGAGTTACTTACATTTCTCTCTGACAGATGAGTAGACATACTCAGTTTTCATCACCACTAACAAGTTAGAGTATATAGAATTATTTATTAAAGTAAATAGGAATGTAGACAATGTTCTCCAACTTTGTGTTCCTACCAAAGCAGAAATGAATTGAAGGTGTCAGGAACAAGAAGGCGTTTAGAAACAAACAAATGGGGGGGGAGAACTTGATGGGAGTCCTTTAAAATCCAGCTCAAAAAAGCTACTATCAGTTCCATGTACAAAATTCTCCTGCTTCTTCCTCTGATCCATCATCCATTTCCTAATTTATCATCTCCAGCTAGTTTAAGGAATTAAAGAATTCAACCAGGACTCTAGAATACAGACTTCTAAAATACTACAGGTATATATTTTTTAAATAATCAGTTCTCTTTAAATGATTCCTTACATAATAATGACGGCGGAAATTATCATCTGTTGCATACTCTGTGGCAAGCACTGTACTAAGGCTTTCAAAATCCTATCTCACTGAATTCTCATAGCAACCTTATATAAGGCAGCACTACCATCCCCAATTTGCAGATAAGAACAGTGAAACAATAATCATACGGAAGGTGAGCAACCTGTGATCCAGGTCTAAGCCTTGCTTTCTTTGCTAGAGTCTTTTTGTATCGTGGTCTCCTTCGAAGGGAGGGAAGAAGAGGGAATTGCAGAGGGTAAATGCCATGGTGGTACTAGATGAGTCTAGCCTTCTGGCGTTGTCCCTTAGGAATTCCACTTCCCTTAAGTGTGGGTTGGGCCTAGTGGCTGGCTTCTTCTAAGATTATGATGCAGAAAGACAGTGGCTTCTATCTTTCCCATTCTGAGGAATAGGTAGGAGATACAAGTTAATTGATGATAGCTGGGGTGGAGCTAAATTTTTCTGTGTGGGAGAAAAGAAATTGGGAGGCTGGAGAAGAAGTAAGATGGAAGTTAAAGGGACAGGAAAAGAGAGAATACCCAGTGGAAGGAAGATTTTTTTCCAGAGAAATGAGCACTCTGACAACATTCCCCCAATCTTTCCTAAAATTGAAGCATGATTTTTTTTCTTGTTTTTTTGTGTGTTAATAAAATTTAAATGGAGACTTCAATGAAGAAGATAAGGGAAATATTGGCATACTGGTTAAAATTAAACAGCTATATGATACTAATTATGTAAAATATAATTTATTAATTATGCATTTTTATAAGGGTTGTATGGATTTCATTTACCTGGGTTTGGATCCTTGTCTCCCTTCCCCTACTTGTTAACTGGATGACCTTGGCCAAGTCATGTAGCCTTTCCATGCCTCAATATCCTCATCAATAAAATGGGGATAACAAAACTACCTATCTCACTGACCTGTTTGAAATTAAATAAGCCAATACTGTAAAGGGTTTATAACAGTGCCCAAAACCTATTAAGAACTGTTGTTACTGCTGTTAGAGAAAATATTACCTCCATGCCTCCAAAAATAAATGTCAAATTAATATTTAATGAACAATGTTTTAAAGGGGCATTTGAATTTTTGGCCTGCTTAAAATATGCAGTATCACAATTATCCCAAGACTTTTCCATCTGCTCCCTCATTGCTACCCCTCCCTGCATTCATTTTTTAGTTAATCCAGCTTCAGTGTTAAAGAGCACATTCTAAAGGGTTTTCTTCAATAACCTGCTTTTCCTTAACCTTTCACCCCTATTTTCCACAGGCCTCACTTAGGAATGCTGGGTCCCATTTTTCAGTGACCTGTCTTTGATTTACTTGCAATGTATTCTTAAAAGAGATTTTCCCTTTCCATGACCCTAGATGCATAAAGCTAATCTTTACCCAAAGCACACAGGGGCAATCCAATATATAACCATAGGAACCTCCTACCCTTCTCCTGCTATAGAAATTCTAATGCCTGCTAAAGAACCAAAACAAATTGTAGAGCACGTTGAGGTAAGCAACCACAGGAGAGTGCTGGAATTCAAGAGCAAGGAATGGGAGAATGTGGCAAAATCCAGAGACTTGGGATAACAGAATAACAAGAGAAATAGAATACCCCAGTACCTATTGCCCAGCACCACAGTTGGTAAAGAGGCAGTATTCTGTTGGTGGGGGTATAGATGAAAGAGTGTTCTAGTGAACTCTTAGCACAGAAGCCATCATCTTGCAGAGATACAGCCTAAATAGATTAGAGATCTATAAAGGTGAGGTGAGTTTCTTATGGGCAGAAAAAGCAGTACTAGAGAAGTCTATAGCAATGAGTGTCTACATCAAAAACTTAGAAAGATCCCAACTAAATAATCAGGTGATGCATCTCAAGGTCTTAGAAAAGTAGGAAATGATCAAACACCAAACCAGAAGAAGGCAAAAAGCAATAAAGATCAGGGCAGAAATAAATAAAGAAGACTAAATAAACAATATTAAGGGTCAATGAAACAGAGACGTTTCTTTGAAAAGATAAATAAAATTAACAAACCTTTAGAATTTTAACCAAAGACAAAGAGAGGACCAAAATTCATAAAATTAAAGATGAAAAAGGAGAAATTACTACTAATGCCAGAGAAATTCAAGGGACCATTAGGGATTGTTTTGAAAAAATATATGCTAATAAAAATGGGAACTCAGGGCTGGGGTTGTAGCTCAAGTGGTAGAGCGCTCATCTAGTATGCATGGGGCACTGGGTTTGATCCTCAGCACCACATAAAAATAAAATAAAGATATTGTAACCACCTAAAAATAAAAAATAAATATTTTATTTTAAAATGGGAAATCAAATTTATGGACATAATAACCTACCAAAATTGAACAAAGAGAATATAAAAACTTAAAATAGATCAATAACAAATAAAGTGATTGAATCAATGATAAAGGTTTACTAACACAGAAAAGCTCAGGACTGAATGGCTTCACTGCTGAATATTACCAAATGTTTAATGATTAACTAACATTGGTGCTTCTCAAACTATTCCACAGAATTGAAAGGAAGTGGAATCTTCCAAACTCACTATATGAGGCCGGCATTACCCTTCTACCAAAACTTGACATGGGTACAATAAAAATGAAACTATAGATCAGTTTCCCTGATTGCAAATCAAATTCAACAGCACAGTAAAAAGATCATACCCCATGATCAAGTTGGCTTCTATTCCAGGGTTACAAGGGTGGTTCAATATAGGCAAATAAATAAAGATAATGCATTCATTAATAGAATCAAAGATAAAAATCACATAAACATCTTAATAAATACAGAAAAAGCATTTATAAAATCCAACATCCTTTCATGATAAAATCCCTGAATGATAACAGCCCTGAATAAACTAGGTATAGAAGAGTCATATTTTCATATAATAAAAGCTATATATGACAAATCTGTAACCAATATCATATTGAATGGGGACAAAATTAAAACAATTCCTCCAAGGTCAAAAATAAGACAATGGTTTCATTATCACCACTCTTATTCAGTATAGTACTAGAAAATTTAACCAATTCAATAAGGCAAAAGATAGAACTAAAAGGCATACAAATAGGAAAGAAGGAAATAAAATTATCCCTGTTTGCATAGGATATGATTCTATACATAAAAAAATCTAAAGACCCTACCAAAATGAAGGCTATTAGAACTCATAAATGATTTCAATAAATTAACAGGATAACGAATTAATGTAAAGAATCAGTAGCTTTTCTATATACCAGCAATGAATTCATTGAGAAAGAATTCAAAAAAATAATTTCATTCATAATAGCCCTAAGTTAAATACCTAAGTATAAACCTGCCCAAGGATGTGAAAGACCTCTACAATGAAAATTACAAAAGAGAAACTGGAGAAGACCCCAAAAGGTGTACAGACCTCCTAAATTCATGGATTAGAAGAATTGATATTTTAAAAATGTAAATACTACCCAAAACAATCTACAGATTCAATTCAATCTCCAATAAAATACCAGAGGCTTTCTTCACAGAACTAGAAAAACAATCCTAAAATACTTATGAAAGCACAAATGAATCTGAATAGCCAAACATTCTTGAGCAAAAAGAGCAAAGCTGGAGGCATCATAATACCTGATTTCGAGACCTACTCCAGAGCCATAACTACAAAAAGGGCACAACACCGACATAAAAACAGACACATAGAACAAAGAATAGAGGACAGAACAGAATAGAGGACCCAGAAATAAATCTACACATCTAAAGCCAACTGATTCTCAACCAAGGTGCTAAAAACGTACATTGGACAAAGGACAGCCTCTTCAACAAATGGTACTGGGAAAACTGAATATCCACATGTAGAAAATTGAAAGTAGACCCCTATCTCTCACTCTGTGCAAAAATCAACTCAAAATGGATCAGAGACCTTAATATAAGACCTGAAATTCTGAAACTACTAGAATATAACATAGGTGAAACACCTCAAGATACTGGCACAGGAAATGATTTCCTGGATATGCCTTCAAAAGCACAGGAAACAAAATAATAAAGGAATTATTATATTAATTTATTAATTAATAAATGATATTTATTTATTTATTTTTAAATGATAAAATTTATTTATTAATAAATGATAAAGGAATTACATCAAATTTAAAAATTTTGCAAGAGCCAGGTGCAGTGATACATGCCTGTAATCTCAGTGGCTTGGAAGGCTGAGGCAGGAGAATCGTGAGTTCAAAGCCAGCATCAGCAAAAACAAGGCACTAAGCAACTCAGTGAGACCCTGTCTCTAAATAAAATACAAAATAGGGCTAGGGATGTGGCTCAGTGGTCGAGTGCCCCTGAATCAATCCCCAGTACCACAAAAAAAAAAAAAATTCTGCACAGCAAAGGATATAATCAACAAAGTGAAGAGACAAGTCTATAGAATAAAAGAATATCTTTGCCAGCTATGTCTCTGAATTTCCTTCAGAATATATTAAGAACTTAACAAAAATAAGTAATCTAATTTAAAATTGGGCAAATGATCTATATAAACACTTCTCAAAAGAAGAAATACAAACAGCCAATAGATATATGAAAAATTGCTAAATATCATTAGCCATTAGAGATTCATAAGTCAAAACTACAATGAGATTCCATCTTACCCCAGTTAGAATAGTTTTATAAAAAAAAAAATAACGAATGCTGGCAAGGATGTGGAAAAAGAGGAACCATTATACATTATGGTTGGGAAGGTAAATTAGTATAGTCACCATGGAAAATAGTATGGAAGTTCCTCAAAAACTAAAAAATATAACTACTATATTATCTAGTCAGCCCACTCCTGGGTATATGTCCATAGGAAATGAAGGCAGCATACCAAAGAGATACCTTTATACTCATGTATATTATGGCACTATTCAACAGGTTAGATACTGAATTAGTCTGAGTGCCTGTCAACTAATAAATAAATAAGGAAAATATTATATATATATATATATATATATATATATATATATGAAGTATGAAGTATTAGCCATAAAAAAGATTGAAAATCTGTCAAGTGTAAGAAGATGGATGGAACTGGAGGGCATCATGTTAAATGAAATCAGCCACATAAGAATATCAAGTATCATGTGTTTTCTCTCATATGGGGAAACTGAAAACAAAATAAAACCAAAAAAATAAAAAAATAAAAACAACAACAACCTTGAAGTAGAGGAGGGATTATTAGGGACTGGGAAGGGAAATGGGTAGATGTAAGAAAGAGGAGAAGGGGAGAGGGTAGAAGAAGGATAGATTGACATGATCAATGCATAATTCATGCATGGATGGAAATATTACAATGGATCCCACTAACAGTACAATTAATATGAGTTAATAATTATAATAATAACCAAAAGGAATGCCAGTATCTAATGCCCCTAATTTTTGTCTGCTCTCAACCTGTTGTTGAAATTTCTAGTTTGAGCTCATTGGGTTTTATTGATCTATCCTTAGTTACAACAACTACATTCATTGGCAAGACAGGTAAATATTCAGTCAAATGCATTACACAAAAAGGTAATAATATAAGCCTTAAACTAAATCATAAACAAATAAAAATAATCTGGATTATCTATTGGCAATTTTGTCATCTGTTGTATAGCTTCTTAATGATTTAAACCTCTAATATTTTAATACCAAAGGTGTTTATTCTGAAATTTTTCTATTCAATTTCCTCTCTAAAATTAACAATAAACATTTTGTCCACTGACAAATTAATGAGTACATAAACAAAATGTTGAATACACATATAAAGAAATATGAATCTTAAAAAAAATAAAATTCATGGGCTGGGGTTATGGCTTAAAGGTAGAGCCCTCATCTAGCATGTGCCCTGGGTTTGATCCTCAGCCCCACATAAAAATAGATAAAATAAAGGTATTGTGTCCAACTACAACTAAAAAATAAATATTTTAAAAAATAAAAAAGTAAAATAAAATTTAGACACACGATTTAACATACATGAAATGTGAAAACCTTATTCTAAGTGAAATAAACCAGTCACAATTAGACAAATATTGTATGATCCCACTTACAAGAAGTACTTAGGGCAGTTTACTGAGAGAAAAATGTTTCTAGAAGGGGGGAGGGGAGAACAGGGAGTCTGATTATAGACTTTCAATTTTGCCAGAAGGAGAGTTCTAGTGATTGACTGGAAAACATTGTAAATGTAATTAATACTACTGAACCGTACATTTAAAAAATGTTTTATAATCCATATTAAGTTACTGTAATATAATAACACAGATTGGGTAATTTATTAAGAAAATAAGTTTATTTCTCACAGTTATGGAGACTGGGAAGTCCAATATTAAGGTGTCAAAATCTGGGGAAGGCCTTTATTTCTGCATCATCCTATAGTGGAAAGTAGTAAGAAAAGATGAGAAAGAGAAAGGAAGGAAGCCAAACTCATCCTTTTATCAGGAATTCACATAATAAATTATGTAATAAATTATCCCATAAAAAATTACCCATTCCCAACTAATAGTATTAATCCATTCATGATTAAGCCTTCATGACCTAATCACTTCTTAAAAATTCCACTTTGCAATACTACTTCATTGGAGATTAAGTTTCCAAAACATGAACTTTAGAGGACATAACCAAACAATAGCAATGGTTAAGAAGTTAAATTTTATATTATGTGTATGTTACCAGGATTGTCCTAAGGGGACAATCTTGACTGCCCTAAGTACTTCTTGTAAGTGGGATCATACAATATTTGTCTAATTGTGACTGGTTTATTTCACTTAGAATAAGGTTTTCACATTTCATGTATGTTAAATCATGTGTCTAAATTTAAGAGGAACTTAGGACTGGAAAGAGATTCTTTGCTTAAATCTCAAGGAAGAACCATCTACACAACTTACCAGGCATTTTTTTAGATAGAAATGTAATGTCTTTTCCATTTAGCACTGTGATTTCTGTGTATGTTTTAGTATCCTCTTAAAGGCAAGGTGATTATGTCTGCCTGGAATTCACACCTTCTTGAATAAGTGTGTGTGTGCTCGCGCGCGTGTGTGTGTGCATGTGCATATGTGTGTGTGTGCATGTGCATATGTGTGTGTGTGTGTGTGTGTGTGTGTGTGTGTGTGTGTGAGAGAGAGAGAGAGAGAGAGAAAGCAGTGAGAACTATGACCACATGAATCAGCATGACACAACTATTAGGACTAAGATTTAAAAGTGCGTGGTCAACATGATGAACTTATTTGCCAGGAAAAGTTGAAAAGTTAAGGCTACAAACCAATAAATAACTTTACTACTGGAGAGTCCTGAAAATAAATTTCTGAAACAATACTCTGTTCACCTGGGCAGAAGCTCACTTAATCAAACAACAGTTTACTTATCAAATTTCCCTTTGAGTCCTATGCTCTGTCCATCAATCCAAAGCTATAATGTCATAAAATCTGCCTGGTCAACCTGTTTCCCACTTTGCAAGGTCCACCTTAAAAATGAACCAGTTCATCTTTATAAAACTGGCTATAAACAGGTTTTGGCTCAGTGGTAAACCAATTAATTGTCTAGCATGCTGAAGGCAATAAATAAATAGCATTTGTCACAGGCACCAAGGTAGTGTACATAAATAGCATTCAGTCGGTTGGAGGAAAAATGCTTCCACCAAAAAAAGTTCGGAGCCCTACAAAATGCACTAATTTTTTAATCTTTTATTTTTTATTTATTGGTTCTTTTTAGTTATACATGACAGTAGAATCCACTTTGACATAATTATAGAAGTATGGAATATATCTTGTTCTAATTCAGTCCCTGTACCTCTCCTTCTCCTCCCCTCCCCTCCCTCAACCCCCTGCTTTCTTCCCTCTACTCACCTTTCTACCATTTACCCATCGTGTTTTTTTAAATTAATTTCTTGTAGATGTCCATGATGGGGAGATTCACTGTGGTATGTTCATAAATGTACATAGGAACGTTATGTCGGAATCATTTCCTTGTCATCACTTTTCCCATCCCTCCTCTCTTCACTTCATTCCCCTTTGTTTAATCCCCTGAACTTCTATTCTCTTTCATATTCCCCCCTTTTATTGTGGGTTAGCTTCCACATATCAGAGAAAACATTCAACCTTTGGTTTTGGGGGATTAGCTTATTTTACTTAGCATGATAGTCTCCAGATCCACCCAGTTATCAGCAAAGGAAATTAAATCATTCTTCTTTATGGCTGAGTAATACTCCATGTGTATATATACCACATTTCATTATCCATTCATCGTTGAAGGGCATCTAAGTTGACTCCATAGTTTAGGTGTTGTAAATCGTGCTGCCATAAACATTGATAAGTCTATGTCACTGTAATATGCTGATTTTAATTCCTTTGGATATATACTATGGTAGGGGATAGCTGTGGGTCAAATGGTGGTTCCATTCCAAGTTTTTTGAGGGATCTCCATACTGATTTCCAGAATGGTTTCACCAATTTTCAGCTCCCCAACAATGTATGAGTGTACCCTTTTCTGCACATACTTGCCAACATTTATTGTTACTTGTAATCTTGATAATTCCCATTCTGACTGGACTGAGATAAATCTCAGTGTGGTTTTAATTTACATTTCCTTAATTTACATCTGCTACAGGTGTTGAACATTTTTTTCATTTATTTGGTCACAATTCGTATTTCTTCTTTTGAGAAGAAGCTGTTTAGTTCCTTTGCCCATTTACTTATTGAGTCTTTTTTTTCTTTTCTTTTCTTTTTTCTTTTTGTGTTAATTTTTGTGAATTATTTGCATATCCTGGATATTAATGCACTATCTAATGAGCAAGGCACAAAGATTTTCTCCCATTCTGTAGGCTCTCTCTTCACACTCTTGGTTGTTTCCTTTGCTACGAAGGAACTTTTTAGTTTGGTGCTATTCCCATTTATTAATTCTTGATTTTACTTCTTGCGCTTTAGGAGTCTTGTCGAGAAACTCAGTTCCTAAGCTGAGATGATGGAGAATTAGGCCTATATTTTCTTCTAGCAGGTGCAGCATTTCTGGTCTAATTCCTAGGTCTCTGATCCACTTTGAGTTGAGTTTTGTGCAGAGTAAGAGATAGGAGTTCAATTTCATTCCGCTAAATATGGACTTCCAGTTTTCCCACACCATTTGTTGAAGAGGCTATTTTTTCTCCAATGTATATTTTGGGCACTTTTGTCTAGTATGAGATAATTGTATTTATGTGGGTTTGTCTCTGTGTCTTCTATTCTGTTCCAAGGCTTTCATGTCTGTTTTGGTGTTAATACCATGCTGTTTTGTTACTATATCTCTGTAGTATAATTCACTTTTGTCTTTGTTTGGCTATTCTTTGGATTGCTTTGGCTATTCTGGGCCTCATTTTTCCAAATGAATTTCATGAATGCTTTTTCTATTTCTATGAACATCATTGGAATTTTGATAGGAATTGCATTGAGTCTGTATAGCACTTTTGGTAGTATGGCATTTTTTTCAATATTGATTCTGCCTATCCAAGAACACAGGAGGTCTTTCCATCTTCCAAGGTTTTATTCAGTTTCTTTCTTTAGTGCACTGTAGTTTTCATTGTAGAGGTTCTTCTCCTCTTTTGTTAGGTTGATTCCCAAGTATTTTTTTAAGTTATTATGAATAGGATTTCTCTTTTAGCTGATTCATCATTGGAATATAGGAACGCAATTGACTTATGGGTGTTGATTTTATATCCTGCTACTTTGCTGAGTTCATTTATGAGTGCTGGAAGTTTTCTGGTAGAGTTTTTTGGGTCTTCCAAATATAGAATAATGTCATCAGCAAATAGAGATAGTTTGAGCTCTTTATTTCCTATTCATATCCCTTTAATTTCCTTCTCTTGCCTAATTGTTCAGGCTAGTTTCAGGGACTGTGTTGAATAGGAGTGAATGAAAGTGGGCATCCATATCTTGTTCCTATTTTTAGAGGGAATGTTTTCAGTGTTTCCCTATTCAGAATATTGTTTGCACAATATTGAGGTTTGTTTCTTTTCTCTCTGGTTTTTTCTAGTTTAAACATGAATAGATGCTGTATTTTGCCAAATGCTTTTTCTGCATCTATTGAGATAATCATATTAAGTGTATTCATGTGGTGAATTACATTTACTGATTTCTGTATGTTGAAACATCCTTGCATCCCTGGGATGAAACCCACTTGATCATGGTGCACTATCTTTTTGATGTATTTTTTAATGTGATTTGCCAGTATTTTATTAAGAATTTTTGCTTCTATATTCATTAAGGATATTGGTCTGAAATTTTCCTTCTTGATATGTCTTTGTCTGGTTTTGGTATCAAGGTGATACTGGCTTCATAGAATAAATTTTAAAGAATTCCCTCCTTTTCTGTTTCATGAAATAATTTGAGAAAAATTGATATTAGTCTTATTTAAAACTCTGGTAGAACTTGGCTGAGACTCCATCTGGTCCTGGACTTTTCTTTGTTGGTATGCTTTTGATGGTATCTTCAATTTCATTATTTGAAATTGATTTAAATTTTCTAAATTGAACCTCCTGGTTCAAATTGGGTAGGTCCTATATCTCTAGGAATTTGTTTATGTCTTCAAGATTTTCTGGCTTATTAGAGTATAAATTTTTAGACTGTTTCTGATAATCCTCTGAATTTCAGTAGTATCTGTAGTGATATTTCCTTTTTTACCATGAATTTTAATAACTTGAGTTTTTTCCCCTTTCTTTTTGTTAGCTTGGCTAAGGGCTTATCATTTTTTTTTTCAAAAAACCAACTTTTTATATGACAGTGGAATGCATTACAATTCTTATTACACATATAGAGCACAATTTTTCATATCTCTGGTTGTATATAAAGTATATTCACACCAATTCATGTCTTCATGTCTGTACTTTGGATAATAATGATCATCACATTCCACCATCATTAATAACCCCATGCCCCGTCCCTTCCCCTCCAATATCCCTCTGCCCTATCTAGAGTTCATCTATTCCTCCCATGTTCCCCCTCCCTACTCCACTATGAGTCAGTCACCTTATTTCAGAGAAAACATTCAGCATTTGTTTTGGGGGGATTGACTAACTTCATTTACATTATCTTCTCTAACTCCATCCATTTACCTGCAAATGCCATGATTTTATTCTCTTTTATTGCTGTAATATTCCATTATGTATATATGCCACATTTTTTTAATCCATTCATCTATTGAAGGGCATCTAGGTTGGTTCCACAGTTGAGCTATTGTGAATTGTGCTGCTATAAACATTATGTGGCTGTGTCTCTGCAGTATGCTGTTTTTAACTCCTTGGGTATAGACAGAACAGAGGACACAGAGATTAACCCACAAAACTACAATTATATTAGACAAAGGTGCCAAGAACAAGCATTGGAGAAAAGATAGCCTTTTCAACAAATGGTGCTGGGAAAACTAGAAATCCATATGGAACAAAATGAAATGAAGCCCCTATCTCTCACCATGCACAAAACTCAACTCAAAATGAATCAGTGACTTAGGAATAAAACAAGAGACCCTGCATCTAATAGAAGAAAAAAGTAGGTCCTAATTTCCATCATGTGGGATTAGGCCCCAACTTCCTTAATAAGACTCCTGTGGTGCAAGAATTAAAATCAAGAATCAAGAAATGGTATGGACTCAAACTAAAAAGTTTCTTCTCAGCAAAAGAAACAATCTGTGAGGTGAATGGAGAGCCTACATCTTGGGAGCAAGTCTTTACCCCTCACACATCAGATAGAGCACTAATCTCTAGGGTATATAAAGAACTCAAAAAGCTAAGCACCAAAAAAACAAATAACCCAATCAACAAATGGGCCAAGGACCTGAAGAGACACTTCTCAGAAGATGATGTAAAATCAATCAAAAAAATATGAAAAAATGTTCATCAACACTAGCAATTAGAGAAATGCAAATCAAAACCACTCTAAGATTTCATCTCACTCCAGTCAGAATGGCAGCTATTATGAAGACAAACAACAATAAGTGTTGGTGAGGATGTGATGTGGGGAAAAATTTACACTCATATACTGCTACTGGGACTGCAAATTGGTACAGCCAATATGGAAAGCAGTGTGGAGATTTCTTGGAAAAAAAACAACTTTTTGTTTCATTGATCTGTTTATTGTTTTTTAATCTCAATTTTAGTAATTTCAGCTCTGATTTTAATTATTTTCTGTCATTTACTGATTTAGTATTGCTTTATTCTTTTTTTCTAGGTCAATGAGATATAATATTAGATTTTTTTTTTGCTGTCCTTCTATTCTTTTAATGAATGAGGTCAATACTAGAAACTTTTCTCTTAGAACCACCTTTATAGTGTCCCAGAGATTTTTATATGTTGTATCACTATTTTCATTTATCTCTAAGTATTTTTTTATTTCTCCCCTAATTTCTTCTGCTATTAACCATCCAAAAGTGTATTATTTAGTCTCCAGGTATTTAGAGTGGTTTCTATTTTTATCTCATTATTAGTTCTAATTTCATTCCATTATGATCTGATAAAATGCAAGGTTCTCTCTCTCCACCCCCCCCCCCC
>NW_025999900.1:15145206-15327886 GCF_001458135.2 Marmota marmota marmota
CATTATGATCTGCCATAAAATGCTAAGGTTCTCTCTCTCCACCCCCCCCCCGTGTGTGTATGTGTGTGTGTGTGTGTTTGCTAATATTTGCTTTGTGACCTAATATATGGTCTATTTTATAAAATGTTCCATGTGCTGCTAAGAAGAAAGTGTATTCAGCCATTGATGGATGGATGTTCTTTTAAGTCTAAAAAAATTGTATTTTCTAGTTCGTTAGCTTTTATTTTTTTATTTTTTTTAGATTTTGTTTGGATAATATATCCAGTAATGAGAGAAGTGTGTTAAAGTCAGTCAGTATTATTGTGTTGTAGTCTATTTGATTCTTAGTATTGAGAGGATTTGTTTGATGCACAGAGATGCTTCATTGTTGGGGCATAAATATTTATTATCATTATTTCTTGTTGTTCTATGATTCCTTTGGGCAGCCTGAAATGACATTCTTTGTCTCTTTTAATTAATTTTGCCTTGAAGTCCACTTTATCTGATGTGAGAAAAGAAACCCTTGCTTGTTACAAGATACATGTGAATGGTATTTTTTTTTCCATCCTTTCACCTTCAGCCTGTGGATGTCTTTGTTTAGGAGGTGAGTCTCTTGGAGACAGCATATTGTTGGGTCTTGTTTTTTAATCCAATTTACCAACCACATGTCTTTTGACTGAAGAGGTTAGACCATTTACATTCCTTATTATTATTGAGAGGTGATTTTTATTTCCTGTCAATTTTGTTTATTTCTAGTGTTTATGTTGAATTTGATTCTCCTTTGATTGACAATAGTGTAGTTCCTCCTTCTGCTGTTTTTCATTTTTATTTTTAATTTCTTCTTCATGAAATATTTTATTGAGTATGTTTTGTAATTATGAATTATTTTAGCTTTTGCTTATCATGGAAGGTTTTTATTTCATCTTCAATTCTGAAGCTTAATTTTGATGGGTACAGTATTCTTGGTTGGTATCATCTTCTTTCAGAGCTTGTTTTATATTATTCCATGACCACCTAGATTTGAGGATCTGTGTTGAGAAATCAGTTGAAATCTGGATTGTTTTACCTTTGAATGTGACCAGTTTATTTTCTCTAGCAGCTTTTAAAATTGTATTCTTATTCTGGATGTTAGGCATTCTGGATATGCCATGAAGTGGATCTGTTGTGGTTTTGTATATTTGCAGTCCTATATATCTCCTGTATTTGAATTTCCATTTTATTCTGAAGGCTTGGAAATTTTTCTAATATTATTTCATTGAAAAGATTGTGCATTTCCTTGTTGTTAATTCGGAATTTTTATCTACTCCACTGAATCTTAAATTTGGCCTTTTCATGTTATCCCATATTCATTGAAAAGTCTGTTCATGGTCTCTTAATATCTTTTGTCCATGGTCAACTTTATTTTCAAGATTACACACTTTATCTTCAATTTCTGAAAAGCTATCTTCAAAGTGGTCTCATCTATTGATGATTCTTTCCATTGAATTTTTAATTTGTTTTTATTGATTCCTTCATTTCAAGGATTTCTGATTAGTTCTTTTATATTAGTTCTTTTATATCTCTACCACCTTACTGAAATGATCTTTCACTTCTTGTATTTTCTCTCTGATTTCACTCATAGAGCTCTTAGAGCAGTTTAATTATGAACTTTCTAAATTTCTTCTCTGATATTTCCTCCACTGTAGTGTCAGAGAAGTCTGTTGCTGAGGCATTCTGAGTTGTTAGAATGGTTTGTTCCCTTGCTTGTTCATATTGTTTGTATGTTTACCCATATATCAGTGTGGTTCTGACTTCTTCTTTTAAGTGATGAACTATTTTGTGAGCTTCTTTTTCTGAAGAGCCCCGTGTTCAGTAAATATCCAGATAATGATATTTTAAGTCAATATGTGATCTCTGCTGACCCCAACATCAGTCCCACTTTAAGCAATGCTACTGAGCCCTATTTACCATAGTTGCTTCTGAGCCAGCCCTTGTTCTAGTCAATCTTATAAGAACAAAAACTGTTGCAGTTGATCTTGCTGTTCCTCAAGTTTAGGTACATTCCCATAATGAAGTTCTGGAACAGGTCAAAAAATTAATTGTCAAATTTAGCAAACTAACTATACCCATAAGTAAGGATTAAAAGGAGGGAGAAATAAGATTAGGCAAATAGAAGAGGGGGAAATAGTGATAGACAAAGAGGGGGGAAAGAGAGGAAGAAGCTATAAAAGGGTAATTTATATTGAAGTAGAAAAGAGAGATAGATGGGTGCTACTTGAGGTTTTGAGCAAATAGTGCCAGGGAGTGAGTAGGGAATAAGAGAGGCATGTAGAAACTAGAAAACAAAGGAAGATTGATGATAATTAATGCTTTAAATCATTAGATGAAATATAATCAAATGGGTTGAAGGTAAAACATTGGCAATTAGATTGACAAATATTGTTCAAATTAAGGAGCTATTTACATGATCAAAGTTGATGTTAGAGTTGTTTATAGTATACCATGTCCAGGTAAACAAAAGTCTTGTTGGATCCTAGTTTGAATTTCATTGGGGTTTGGACATTTAGCAGATATCCATCAGTCTAAATTAGGCTGTGGATCTCTCCTGAGTTGCTGGGGGACAGGAGCCAGTTTCCTAGTTGCTATGATCATCCTATCAGCAGCTTCTGGTTTGTCAGCTAGAGGGCCCACAGGTGACTGCAGTATTTCTAACGCGTTTAGTAGCTCAGGATGTAAGGTCTGTGATTTCTGTGTGTTAATGTACCTGTTCCCTCATATTGGTTCCTTTTTTGTACTAGTGAAGGTCCTAGTGGCTGTCTGTGGGCACAGGAATGCTGGTTGTAGATTTTCTGCAGATGATCTGTGGTGCAGAATTAATCCCCCAGTCAACACAGCTCTCTGAAGTAGTGAAGGGACCCCAGTGGTTCCACTGCCCTGCGCTATGAATGGCATGTGCTGATTCCTGATCCAAGGGCTCACAAGTATCCCAAACAATGCCCTGTCACTCACCAGTTATGATCTTGCTGGTATCAGCCCCTATCTTCTGTGCAGTCTCAGGCACTTTCTTGCTGGGTCTCTCTGCCACAGGATATTCAGGCAGTTTCCCTCTGGTAGTCCCTTCAATCCCTGCCCTGCATCTGGATCCCAGGGACTGTCCCAAGTCTTCCTATGGTGCCTCCCCCCAGAGTCAGTGATTGAGGGGCCTGATGAACCTGCCTTCCTTTGTTTAGTGCCAAATCTGCTTCTTTGCTGCTTCCTTCTGTGTTAAGTGAGCCAATGGACGCTGCACAGAGCTCTTGCCCCTGCCCAAGTCACAGACACTGAGTGGGGCTTGCTATACTTCCCAGCAGTGGTTCCCCTAGTTCATGGTGGACATGGAGGGCAGTTTTAGTGAATTAGGGATAATATTGGTCTTTCTAGAAGTTCTTTCTGTATGGATTTTTTTAAGAGGTTCCACTGCAGGGGACCTCCCTCTGGTTTAGTTTGCAGCTGTCTGGGCATGGGAAAACTCCGTGCTGATATAAGAAGATGACTGGTGGGCTGATGGCCCCACAAGATGCCTATACACCCCCAGCTCACAATTTGGTTTTTAGGCTATTTTTATTTTAAGAAGATTTATGTTACCTTTGCACTTTAAGTTTTATCTGTCTTTCCAGCTGTTTTTAAGTGGGTGAGCTTGAGAGAATATCCATTTGCCTACTCTCTCTGATGCCCCTCCTCGCTTTTCCACTGTTTGGGGTTGGAGGGAGTTTAGAAACTTTGTGTTTCTTTTCTACTCTGGTGCCCTATCTCCCGGTCTCTTCAGGTCTTAGACCACGCAATATCGAGTCTTAAGTGTATTTATTTTGTCATCCACCTCTCAATTCTGCTTTTCCTCCACTGCCTCACCACTCTGCTGCAAGGAGATCCAGGACTTCTACCTAGTTTGCTTCTATTGTCTTGAGCCCCTCCATTCCTGTATTTTAAATTACAAAAACAGAGACCCCAATTGTTACAAATGTGCTTACATTCTGTTGACAGAAAAATGTAATAAACCAAACCCTTTTTCTTTCAAGACATATTTATAATCCTGAAATGTATTTCTGCATAATTTTGAATCTTTCTAGAATTTTTATTTTGAAATGAACTTTCTTAAGATCTGTAAACACTGAACATTTTTTAATACTACTACAAATCTACAAATGAGATGGAGTTTGCTTAGTTAGTACGCAGTTATCATATTTGCGTAAAGGAAAAAGCACCCTTTAGCAAACCTGCAAAACATGTCTGATCACCTAATATACTAAAGATGAACTTCAGAGAGAATCGTTATCATGATGTAATGGAATAAAGAAAAGAATAAACTCAGGAGTGAGGTGCCTATGAAGATCATTTCTGGGGTTGCTTTCTTAGTCATAGAGCATACTATCATTAATATCAGGATTAAATTTCTCTGACCTTCTCATTTGAGAGATGAGTATCCATAATTCACCCATTTGTTAATAGAGTTGCAAGTTGGAATTGTCCCTAAGAATACCACATGAATGAGATTCATTCTCAACCACCGCAACCAGATGGAGGCAATCTATTTAAACAACTAGTAAATCTACCACTAGGAAAATCTAGTTTAAATTGAGGTAAATATAAAATTACTTTCCATTCTTCTATATAAAATACAAAAGAAAGGAAAAATAATTGCAACAAAAATAAATGCCCATAACATAATAAAGCTCCATTGAAAATGTCTAATCTAAATGATTGATGACAAAAAAAACTCATCTCAGATCTAATAATACTCTACAAATACACTTATCTAATTTCCATACTTGAGCACTATATAAAGTCCCTGTCAAGTTGGTGACTTTCTTAGCATAGTAAGCTCTAACTTTAGCTTTGCTCTATTAACAAGTTGTCTGATGACATATTGAAAGTTCAACAACACATATGCTGTGATATAATAATGATTATATCAAGCAATGGTTCATAGGTAGGATTGTTTTCCTTTTTCTATGATCTTCCATGATTAATTTTTTTTTAATTTTTTAGTTATAGTTGGACACAATACCCTTATTTATTTATTTTTATGTGGTGCTGAGGATCAAACCCAGGGCTCTGCACTTGCTAGGTGAGCGCTTTACCACTGAGCCACAACCCCAGCCCAGGATATAACTTTTAAAAGAAAAAGTTTGGGAGGTTGGGGTTGTGGCTTATGGGTAGCGCACTCATCTGGCATGCGTGAGGCACTGGGTTTGATCCTCAGCACCACATAAAAATAAATAAAATAAAGGTATTGTGTCCATCTACAACTAAAAAAAAATTTAAAGAAAAGTTTATTTTAGTTTTCTAAGGTCATCTACAAACTAACTTTTTTTAGTTGATTATTTTAACCAATAGGCAAGCTGTTGTTATTGACATTGAGTCCAAATTACTGAAACAACACTTCTGGTTAAGGTTGATTCTCATAAAGTTAACTTTCAGTTTTCAGAGCAGGGTCCAATGATTTAAAACAATAATATACATTTAAATTATGGTCCAAATTAACAGTTGAACCAAAGAGAATATGTCACACTATGCTGACAAATTATATCTTAAGTTGAGCTGCTCACTCCCACATTGGGTTTTAAAGGTTTTGTTTATTTTTCCTTTTTGATGGAGATTTATTTCTAATTGTTTTTAGTACATACTATTTGCATTCAAATTTATTATATGTTTTACTACCTTTAACCAAGTTAATAAAATTTACATTTTTACAGAGCTTTTCTTAAACTAACTCATTAAAAATTATTAAGCTCATTAGGACATTTTCCCAAACTGACCTAATGAAGAAATGGGTACTTTTGAGCTTCATGTTGAAGTACAGTAAAAGCAATGAGGTCAAATTCTAAACCTGAAAATTTAGAAGCCATTCAATTCTGTGTAAGACACATCAGTATTGCTTTGATATATTCAAACTCCTTGTATGACTTTCAGGGATTTGACTCTTCAGAATCAAGATTCCCCCAAATGGCCAAGCATGTGAGACAGGCTGGCATCAGAACTACAGCGAAATCTGTTGGCATGCCTTTCAGACTGTCACAAAATACAAATTGACTTAGGAATATATTTGGGCACAAAAATACTGAGTACCTGGAGTAAACTTTTAATTATTTAAATGTAATCTTGATACTAAGTGTTATTTTAAAAGTCATTAAAAATTCATCAAAGAGCCAAATTGATCCCTGTCCTTATCCAATAAAATCAATTTTCTATGAGCAATACAAATATTTATTAAGAATCTCTACAACATTCACTGGTTCTGATCCAGTGGTTATTTCTGAAGGATGACTTTATTTCTTAATAGTTTTCTATAGTTTCCAAGTTCTCTTTATTGAACTATTTATCAATTTTATAATCAGAAAATATAAGTGGAAGGAGGAATGATTTTAAGAAAGAAAATAAAACCATGGTTTTATTCCCCCTACTCTAGCCTATTAATCGTTAATCCACACTGGCACTTTGATATTATTAAATTTAAACTTAAAAGCATAAACAGAATCTTAGACATGTGGTTCAAAGACACATAAATCATAGAGTGAGCAGAGAAAAGATCTCTGTCTCTGTGAGCACATTCTGTCTCATAGGGAAAAAATGCAGAAAACTATTATACACAGAACCACATCATGCCAAAAGCAGAATGCTTCCTTGTTATATTTAAGCCACTTTGAATATGTTCAGTCTTATGTATTTCAGGTTTATGTATTTTAGATAATAAACCATATTTTATTTTTAAGAGAAGCACTAAATGCAAATAAATCTACTTTTAACAAGGCAATGCTATGAACTCAGTGAAAGCTTTTGTATCCTCACTTAGCACATTATTCTTAAGATCAAAGTTCATTATTACCTTTTCTAAGATGACACCTATCTGTCCCATAGTTCTCTTGTTCAATAACTTCCATTTAAAATGTCTTTGCTTCAAAATCAAAGGAAATAGTGAGGAACATGATGTATCTATGAAGATCTAAGACTCCAAATGCTTTGGGCCTTTAGAAGTACAACTATGGAGAAACCACAAAGGACTACAAAGCAGGATGAAATATTAGCCATGTCCCTTGTATAGATTATAGCCAAAGGAGTGTATTTGGCTTGAGGGACCCAATGATTTATTACTGTTCAACTAAACTGCAATGAAGATATTGCAATGTCTCTCGAACAGACTTTAGAAACATCTCTAGGTGTCAAGCAGAAGAGAGGGAGAGACTGACTTAACATATAGACTGAGTCTATCATTGTCAATAATGCTATAAAAGCACAATATAAAATATTCCCCAAGTCCCTTCTAGCTAGTAAGAAAGACTAGGATCTAAATTCATAAGCTTATAAGGTCCTGATTCACTGCCACCATTTTCAACACATTGACTCACTTGCTCATAATAAAGTTGAAATCATGATACTCCTTTTATACTTAAAAATAGTCATTCTTCTTTCTTTTTTCCTGGCTCAAGAATCAAAAAACAATTAAAGACACATGGTGTTGATGTACAGCTGAATGGGAGGAATACAAATGCAGACAATGTGATAATGACAAATTGCTGATTTGGCAAACCCTGTTACCAATAGAGTCGTAATTGCTTTTATACTGATGACCATCAGTATAAAATGATAATGTCATCTTCATCATCACCTAACCACTGATGAATATTACTTCTTTAGTAATATATGGTTTATTGCTAAGTATAAAACTTAAAATTTACTTTCTACTTCTTCATTGGTACTTCACGTTGCTTAATTTTTTGATAGGACACTAAAAATTAACACATTTCAGGCTCCTTTAGAGAAAGATGTACATATGGGATTGACTTTGATTTCTAAAGTATCATTTAAAAGATCTTCTGTTTATTCATCTACATTCACTCTTCATGTTATTTGTAGAAAATTCATTTTGTACATGATCTTGCCATAGGCCCTAAAGATGAAATAATAAGGAAAAGAAGTTAATTCTGGGTTTAAATCACCCATTTCAAGACAGTATCTTGGGCCACATCTTAAAACTTTAAGATTATTATTATAATTTAAAATAAGTACTCTGATTTTGTAATGATTTTATTAAACTACTTAAGATTTTTTAAAGTTCACATTGGGTCAATAATAAAGAAAATGTTTTATTTCATCTCACTGCATGTTTAATACAAAGAAAAAAGAACTAAAAAAATAAAAAGAAAATATTGCTTTGAATTGAAAGAATAAAGCTTTCCCCTGCTAAGTAACCATAAAAATAGCATGAATAATGTTATAACTAATAGATGTCTCCTCCAAATTCTAATTTTTGCCACTTCATAGAAAATATTGTCTACATTTTAATGCCTTAAACCACTGATGCCAGAGGTAATTTATTCCCAAATCAACACCTTCACTTCTATCCTCTAGAATAGAAAACAATTGCCAAAACTATAAGAATGAAAATAAACATTAATTTGCAAAAAGCTGTTTATTACATTCACAGCTGGAGAGCTAATAAACTTTGGAAAGATATTTTCTACTCTAGCCCAACTCAAATGATAGTGTCTACATCTTCATTTAACAGAAAATAAGTCTCAAAGAAAGAGATTAATCTCTAAATCCCTGCCATTCATCATCAAGGGCAAATTAGGTAACTGCTTGCTGCTGCTTCTACCATTTCAATAATTCATAAGATTCTCCTGCAAAGGTTGCATCAGTTAAATCTCTGAGAGTAAAGTGCCTTTACTGCTGAATTCATATGGGGTGGTTTAAATAACTGACTTTGACATCTCAACAACTAAGTTATAGCTATCTGAATGGGCTGAAGCATCATTCAACTACAAAGTTCAGTTCTGGCCAAAGCTAAGGAAAAAGGGAGTTTGGGGCCTTGGAATCTTTTCACATCCTTGTTTTTCCCTTCAGTTACTCTGGGCTCTCCTTCTCTCCAGCTATTCAATGCCTGAGCCATCCTCTGGATGGCCCAGTGACTATACTCCAAAATTAACTCCTGTTTCCCTCATTCTATTAAGGGACTATACTATTAGAAAAGAAACTGAACTGATTCCCACTAAAATGTGACTAATAGTCACTGAGTCTATTCTCCTAGGAATATTTGCCTTTGAAGAGCAAATAGGAAAGAAAGAAGAGTACATGACTATTAAGGCTAAGTAATCAGTCTTAGAGTATGATAATTGAGGGTGTGTAACAAATCAAAACAATTTCAAGCAGTTTGTAGAGAATTGAGAGACTGCAAGTCTTCTTAGGCAACCTCTCATTACTACAACAGGGTTGGTCCTGTTCAAGGTTAATATATAAGTAGAATTAAACACTCCCTCTATTTACTTAATACCCTATCGATACATCTGGGTTTTTTTTTTTTTTTACTCATCAGGTGTAAAGTATTTCATTTATTAATGCAACACTTCAATGTTTGTTAAATGTGTTTTCTGTTTCAGACACTATCTTTGACTCTAAAAGGTGCAATGCTGAAAAATACAATGGACTTGTCTTGATTGAAAACCAGGTAGTATAGAAGAAAGTAAAGAAGATAATTAAAATTAAAATTGTTGCTTAAAGTCTGCAGAAATGAATGCAATGCTGAGATAGGTTGTGCCTGGGAGAGGATCCTTGAGGAAGTGGTCAAGACAGTTCTCTCTGAAGAACAGACTTTTGTCCTGAAACCTGAAGGGTGAGAATTAGCCAGTCAGGCAAACTGCTAGGGAAAAGCACTTCCGGCACAGAGAGTGCATGTGCAAAGGCATAGCCCAAGAAAGGGCTTCTTCCCATGTCCAGGAACAGAAAAGAAGACACATGTGTCGGAGCATTGCAAGAGAAGGAGTGGTATGACAGGAGATTGCAAGACAGGCAGGAGCCAAACTCTGGGAGTCTGGAGTCTGTCTTTTCTTCTCTGTGAAAACTGGAAAGTCATGGAAAAAATATAACAAGATGGGGTGAAGCAGATCATTCATATTTTATCAGTACATAAAGATCACTCTAGTAGTTCACCTTGTCAAACCCAGGTGTCTTTTTTTTTTCATCTTAGTGACTGAGGGAGAAGGCTCTGGAATTGGAGAGAGAGGAAAGAGGGAAGCAGGGAGGAAACAGGCAGAAAGAAAAAAAACTATACACATGCCTCTCAACTTACAATGAGGTGAAGTCCCTTTGTAAACTAAAAATATCATAAGTTGAAAATGCATTAATATACGTACTTTTACCAAACATCATACTTTCACCCACCCTTAAATGTGCTCAAAACACTTGAAGTAGCCTACTATCAGGCATCACAACAAAGTATCATACCACATGTCACTATCCCAGGAAAGAGCAAAATTCAAAATTTAGATTATGGTTTCTACTGAATGTATATTGTTTTCACACCATGATAACATTAATAAATTATAAATCAGGGACAATCCATAAACCAAATGTTATTATTATTGAATCTATTTGGGAGGTCCTTTGAGCATCTGTTGTATCATTCTTTCAACTTTTATGTCTCTGAAATTTTTCATGATAAAAAGTTAAAGAAAGCATATCCAGTCCTTAGTTGTCTGTAGAATTCATCAGACAACAGAAGGGCTGCAAATCGTGTACCTTCTTTCCTGAAAAATACAGGATCTGTTTGAGCTTGATTATTGGTGTCATTTTTTAAATGTAAAACATTTTGCACTATTCAACATGTGTGATATAGTTCAAATGTAGAATAGAAAGTTCTTTTTAAAGCAATGCAAAAAGGCAATGAAGTGAACAGTAACATATAGAGATCACAGGGAAACTGGATCCTGTAAATTGGGATAAAATTTCCAGTGAGTGGTAAAAAGTTGTTATAAATAAAATAACTTTGGGGAAAAAAAGATTTTGTGTGCAGGAAAGCTGTGATCAATGACTCAAAACAGACTCCTCAAAACAACAGCTCTGATATTCAGTTGCATGAAGAGTTCAAATATTTTTACAAAATTTTTTTTAAAAAGTTGTAAAACATGTTATTTCAAATTGACCTATAGTCAAATCAATAGGGTATTTTTTAAAAAATATACTGTAGAATATTTCACCTGGATCCTTAAAATATTATTCATCCACATTTGTATTTGAGGTTACCTTATATTTATGCACATTGGGTAAGGCTTTATCAGCTAAATACTGAGATCTAGTAGAATAGGTTAGTGCAAATCACAAGAAAAGGGTATGATTTAAATAAATAAGGATACATATATATGATGGAATACTATGCTGCAATTAGAAACTATGTAGAAATTCATCTTTATTGACATTAGCCATATGCTAATGAGTGAAAAACAAAAAGAATGTATATCAGAGCCTTATTTATATAATGATTAGTTATATACGATATACAATATGACACATGTAATATCATGTACACATGGTAGGGCCTTATTTATTTAAATGCTTATATACATAAAAATATAAAGAGAGAGAGAAATCTGAAATGATCCCTGGAAATATTTAATAGGAGTCATCTCCTTGTAAAATAATATCAAGCAATTTTTACATTTCTTGCTGAGGCCAGGCTGGGAAGGATGAGGAAAATTCCAAGACACTAAGGCAGAGAAAAGAAATCCCAGCAGAGAAAAAATGGAAATCCAATCCACATATTCAGAAGTATAAGAAATACACATTTTCTACTACAATTTTTTACCTCAAGCCCTTATTCTAAGGACTAGTAGAAAATAATCTTAGCTTTACCGTTTCCCAAAGTTAGTGAAGTGCCAAGACTCTGTGGACTCATGGGGGTGTGTTTAATAAGGAGTGGTCCAGTTCGCACAATTGGGTTGTTAGTATGACATTCATTATCTGATAACATGGCCCCTTCCATTTCTATAGCTCTCTTTGAATCTCTGTGAATATTAGAGACATTTGCAACCTGTATCTATTTCCTGTCCTATTACATCCCTCCTCGGAGACAATGAGCCTAAAATTGACTGCTTGCTTGAATAGGGAGAAGAAAATGGGGGGGAAACAGTGAGAAAAAAAATAGAAGATTGTTTCAAATATTATGACAGCTATAATACTTTAAAAGGTGTTTGGTCAAGTCTTTGTATCACAGGTACAATTTAAACTCAGCTATAGAGTAGAATGTGGTTATCAGAGACTGGGAAAAGTGGGAAGAGATAGGGAAAGGTTGATTAATGGGTACTATGTTCAAGCTAGGAGCAGCTCTGGTGTGCTACTGCATACTAGGATGACTATAGATAAAAATAATGTACTACTATATATTTCAAAAAGCTATAAGAAAGAGTTTCTATAAGGAAATGATAAACGAGGAGAGGTTTTTACTCCCATTTAAATATTACAAAATATATATGTATCAGAACATCACGTTACCCCATTAATATGTACATTTTTATGTACCAATGAAAAATAAAACTTATTTTTAAAAAATAAATATATAAACCTAGGACCTTTTTTTTTAAACTCAGCTATCTATCAAGAAACCTTATGTTTTGAACAACCAACAATAAAAAATTAAAAAAAAAAAAAAAGAAACCTTCCCCTGAGAAATTAACCTGAGTTTCTTTTTTTCCTGTGGAGATACTGCGGCAAAAAAGAACTTTCACAATACTCATCCATCAAAAAATAAAATAAAAAGGGGGAACAGAACCAAGTTGTTCTCAGTCAACTCAACTTGATGTTATGCAGTCATTTTTACAAATATAGAATTGATGTTAATAAATCATTAGGTCACAGTTTCTAGGAAGACTCAGAATAAGTTTTTCTAAGAACATGAAATATATTAGTATTAAATCATTTATGCATGCTATAGTCTGGGTTCTAGAACTAAGATCTTCTGTGGTCCCTGAACAAATTCATCAATAGGGAAGAGAGTCCCTAAGTTTTAAGAGGCTTTATGTAGATAATGTAACATTAGCGCCACCTAGTGGTAGCACTGAAATAAAAGTGAGGTTTTGGTCTGTCAGTGAAGTCAAGGTAGGGTGGAAGTTCCTGAGAGCCCCAAATACATCTCCCGGTGTTTAAACCTGGGAAAGAGAGAGCGGCTTTAAGGAAAATGCTGCATGGAGGCGTCCTGAAAACAGAAACAAGTCATGCTTTTTTTCTGATTAAGCCATAGAGTTACCCTATAAGTTTCTTTTGACTTCTTTCAACCTTGTACAATTTCTATTCTTCACTTGAATTTCATTCCTAAAAAATTCTGTGTCCTCTTCAGTACCCAAACCTATCAGTTAGAATAACCTTCCCTTTTCTAACCAATACTAACAATTTTGCAGGTAAAGAACGTAGCATGCGGCGGGGCATGGTGGCACATGCCTGAACTCCCAGCAGCTCAAGAGGCTGAGGCAGGAAGATCTTGAGTTCAAAGCCAGCCTCAGAAAAAAAGCAAGGCACTAAGCAACTCAGTGAAACCCTGTCTCTAAGTAAAATACAAAATAGGGCTGGGGATGTGGCTCTGTGATCGAATGCCCAGAGTTCAATCCTCAGTACTCCTCCAACAACAACAAAAAAAAGGTAGCACACTTGGCACATGTTCATAAAATTAGAAATTAAAACCTAAGAAGTCTTCATGTTAATTGGTCTCAAATATACCCCCTACTCTTGCCACAAGAATGCCAGGGACTATAGGCAATGGTCACAGCATTTTATTGCTAGAAGAACACCTATCACTTTACCCAATAAGGACACTGAAACCCAAAGAAGTTTTTACATGTCCAGTTGGATGACTTAATTAGTGACACAGTGGAAATTAGAAGCCATGCTTTAATTTCCAATCCAGTATCCTTTCCACATAATGCCACAGTACCCAGCTTCCCTCTGAATACTTCCAGCATAGGAAGCTGATTGATTTTGTAGAGTAAAACCAAGGTGTAAAGGAAACTGCTGTGACTCTTGGCCAACGTCCTAAACTTCAGTTTGCAGAATGGGATATCATTTAATTTGCAATCAACCAAGCTTGGCTCCTAATGAAACGCTCATCATTAAGCATTGTTTTTCAGTCTTGCAATTATTGGACCATGTACTGCTGCATAATATTTGCTGGTTTTATTAGTTTTATGGAGTATTCAGCTCCCAAGCATGTTCCCACATTATTTCCCTTTCAGTCCTGTTCCCAAACATTCTACATTGGGATGTCCTCTTCTTTTGTTGTCAAGAACTCATCATCATCATCATCATTATCACATTATCATCTTAGGTGTATTTTTCACAATAAGTCATGCTTCTTGTATCAGAGAAAAAAAAATCTTCAAACACAACTATTTCTTGGCATCTGGCAGATGGCATAATTATAAAATTATCTCCAAGATGAAGAATCAAAAGAACAAAATTTTGCTAATATTATACTGCACTATAAATCTTAGTCAATTTTTTAAAAACATCATAATGACATTTATTTTCTGATATTCATTGTTCATCCTCCCTTGAAACACTAAAAGGAAAATAATATTCTTAAAAATTTTTAAACCCAACCTTCCTTAAATATGGGCTGCTTTCTAATATAGAACAAAAGTTTATTTCATTATTGTTTCAATTAAAAATAAGTTTTTAGAACCCAGTTATATTTTTGCTATTAATATTAATTTTTATCAGTTTCTAAGTGTTCTTTTCCTATGCTAAATAATGTCTAACTGTACCATTTTGGCCTCATGTAAAGCAAACTTCTCTTATTCTTTATTTTCTGTATCTAGTCCCATAATCAGAAAAACAAATACAGCTCAAAAGAAAAATACCAACTCCAATATTCCAGTTACTTTAGCCTCTGGAAAATAAATGCTTTCCAGTGTTCTCTGTAACCATGAGAACATAGCCTTTCATACCAAGGTGAAGGGTGAAAATTTACAAGTCACAATCTTGACAGCCATGAAGCTAATGAGGACAAGCTATCATGCTGATGTAAGCTGGTCAGCACAGTACTTTCCTATAGGAAAGTGCCAAAAGTCATTATTAAATCTCAAATGTTATAGCTGGAGACTTAATAGCCTCACCCCAAGTCATTTTTATTTCTTTGCCTAAATACTGTTTTCTAGAATTCCTTCTGCTTCAAAGAGAAATTGCTGATCAGCCAAATGGGAATTAAGCCTTCCTTTACTGGTCTAGTAAATAGGGTTCCCAGGGTATGTGCCACTCACCCCCTTAAGTGTTTCTGGGCACGATTTCTTTCACACCAAGCATCACCTCTCGATAGCCCCCATACCAAGAAATGAAGGTGATGACAGGCTGAGCTGTTAATTTGTAACTATTCTGTAATTGAGGTCACATTAAAAAATGAGAAAATATTTGGCTAACAAAGTTTTCACATACCCTGTTCTTTGCTGTACATACCATTTGTTCCCAGATTAAGCTGAATAAATAGAATCAGTCCTCTGTATCTGTGGTTTCCACATCTGCAGATTCAACCAATTGTAAATCAAAAATATTCAGAAAAAAAATACATCTGTACCAAACATGTACAGATATTTTCCTTGTCATTGTTTCCCAAACAATACAGCACAACTACTCACATACTATTTACATCGTATTAGTGTTATAAGTAATCCAGAGATGGTTTGAAGTACACAGAGGATGTACATAAGTTTTGGACCCTGTGGATACACAAATCCAAGACGCTCAAGTCACCTTTATTAAATGGCACAATATTTGTATTTAACCTACCCACATCCTCCCATATACTTTGAACAATCTCTAGATTATTTATAATACCAAATACAATGTAAGTGCTATATAAATAGTTTTTATGCTGTATTGTTTAGGGAATAATGAACAGGGGAAAAGCCTATACATGTTCAGTATAGATGCACTTTTTTTCACAATAATTTTTTTATCTACAGAGGGCCAATTGTACTATTTTTATGAAAAGCATATAGAACCTAAAGCAGATTTAAAGTCATTTAAATTCTGAAAGATTCCAATTTGGGTCCTTATGAGAAACCATTTCACGTGATGAGATTTACCAAATTCTTAACTCCTCCTGTTCCATTTGCACATGGGCAAAGTTAACTACCAAGAAGGAACACATATGAAAAGCAAACCCTCAAAAATTCCATAGAAACAGAGGTAGATCACGGAAGAAACTAAAAACATTGCTGGCATTTCATATCTGTCTCTATGGCAAAAATGAGTAGTTCCTGAATCAGTAGTGGAGGAGGAGGAGGAAGCTGGGCATAAAATTTCTTGTGCATCTGATTCGCCCTGGAGTCAAAACCTTGAGTGCCGCTGATAACAAGAAGCCAGAGAAAGGACACACGTGGTTCCAAACTAAGAATGCTACCTCTGGTTTCTGGTAATAAGGGAATTGTAAGATATTTCTTGGCAAAGACTCAGAACCCAGTTTGAATACAAAGTAAAAATGTTCAAAATAAGGATGCTTTAGGCTATATCTAGGAAACTCTTTGCAGGTAGCAGATGTTTGTAGTTAATGTAATCTATCCTAACAGGAGAGCCCTATTTCCATCAGACAATTATCTGTTCTGATGACCCAGGTACTGAACTTGCAGAAAACATCTTTTGCTGAAAATAGGGAGAGGAGCTTTATGCCTGCTCAGAAAGAAAAAGGAAGGGGGAAAAAAGTGTTTCCCTGTGGATGGAAAGGAAAAGAATATGAAAAGAAGCAAAATGTAATCACTGAGCCAGTTGCCTCTGAATTACTACCTCTGCAGATGACTTTTTCCCCTCTTTGCCTCTTTCTTTCTCACTGCTCCTCTGTGCTTCTACATTTTTGTCATCTCTTTGAACTCTTGATGAATATTCATATGTCTCCATAGTGATTTGGCTGTACTATGATTAAGAATAGGCTGGAGTATACTTAATATAGCCTCTTCTGATAAAGGAAGCAGTTGGGTAACAAGTCACTCATATTAATGAGCAACACTTTACTACAACTAGACAATGAGTAAAATTGTAGTTCTAGACCTACAGAGAAAAACCCAATGGTCCTATCACAGCTGAAGCACCCCCATTCCTTAAGTGTATTTGAGAGATACACTTCAGCAACAATTCTAACTTATTTGTCAGCTCATCAGTCACAGTTATAGATCAAATATTTATTGAACTGAGCTTTGTATGAGACACTGGGTAAAATGGAGGGGAAAAATCCATCATGAGCCTTACAACTTAAAACTTAGGAGTCTCAGGCAAGAGTGCTTTCTGCAGATGAACTTTAGCTATTATGGAGGCTTCACTTTGCAGCACTTTGAAAAACCCAGCACTTGGGCTGGGGCTTGGCTCAGCAGTAGAGTGCTTGCCTTGTACTTCTGAGGCACTGGGTTCGATCCTCAGCACTACATAAAAATAAACAAATAAAATAAAGGCATGCTGTCCATCTACAACTACAAAAAAATTTTAATTAAAAAAAAACAGCACTCAAACATTATCAACTACATAAGACACCTGGTTGAGGGGATGGTCAAGGGCTAAAATCTAGCTTTCACTTTACTCTCCAAAATTTGCCCTACGTAGAAGTGACCCTTTTGGAAAATCACATAAATGGCAGTACCAGAAGCTATGGCCCTGTATTAAAGACCAGTTTCCCCTTCTACAGCAGTTACTATACTTTTCCTTCCCCTGGGTTTCCTAGTCCTGTGAGACCTCAGCCATGAACATATAGGCTAGAGCTTAGGTGAATTGCTTCAATGTAAAGCAGAATACAAATCTATATAATAGTGGGACCGTAGTAGCGTAGCTGTCTGGAATTTCTGAGGTGTGTAGACATAAGACACTGTTTCTTAGTTATCATTTTATTTTAAATTCCCAGTCCAGTTCTTCTCTCTCATCTAATAAGCACTCTGAAGTCCAAAGTTCTTTGTTCAGGTCCACCACATTTATATACACTTTTTTTCCTAATGAGAGCAAGAGCTTTCTCCAACTGGATTACTGCATTTCTAGACTTGTACTAGTAAATACACAATGAAGGACTATGAAAGAAATCAAGTTTCAGTAAATGATTTGCAGATAAAGATATGGAATTTTACCAATACAGATGATTTGCTATTAGCCAGTTCCACAGAATAAAGTGAATAAAAAGAGCATGTTTTTGTTATGTGTCTGCTGCTTCGGTTGCAAAGATTTAATTGGCAAACCTTTAACACTGAATGGCATTTTATGTTATGGACCGATAGAAATAATCATTCCAGGCTTTGTGACAAAGTTGTTTTGTAAATCTTTACAAATAGAGGAAAAGCTCTGGTAATGCATATGTTCTTATTTTGCTATTAAAAATTTATACTAGCATTAGCCAAACTGAATTTTAATCCTGTCACCTGAAAATATAATTATCATACTTTCCATTACAAAAGGTTAGGGGTGAAAGCTTCAAAAAGTTAGATTTACACATAGTTCTCAGGAGGGTTACTTATAATGTAGTTCTTTAAAATTTTGTTCTTTAAAGATTTGTTTAAGATCTGTTTAGTCTATAAAGATATTCCATTTAAAAAAAGCCAGAGTATTTTGTGCCTTAGCCTATGCCTTTGATTGCCTTCCACTGACCTACTGTGGAATTCAGCTGTACCTGAATTCAGTTTTCATCTATGATTAAACACCAGTTTCAAATAAATAAGCAAGCAGCAATTAACACATAGATTAAATGGTGCCTAATAATCCCTCATCTTTACAATTGTTTCATCAAATAAATTAGCCTTGCCATTCTTTCAACACAACTTTTTCTATCTGCCATTATGGGTTTCAAATGATGTAATTTGGAATTGTTCTAATTTTATAAAACAAATCAAAAAAAAGACAAATAAATCCTTAGTCTTAATATAAAGGAAAAAATCCTGAGAAGGCTATAAACTAATAGCATAGGTCCATAGCTAAATGCATTCAGACCAGACAGGCTCCAGAACAATCCCTTCAAGGATAATACTCATCATAAGCCAAATAAAAACCCTTCACCTGACTCTTCTTCAGCTCCTGCCCAAGTTCAAGCAGCCACAAAGTAAAGAAAAACTTTGACACAAACTCCTGGAATGCCTGCTTCTTCTTCCTTGGCAGACTATACCTCTCTCTGGTCCCTCAATATTTATCTGAAACATCTTCTCCCAAACC
This sequence comes from Marmota marmota marmota, assembly GCF_001458135.2. Classification (NCBI taxonomy): domain Eukaryota; kingdom Metazoa; phylum Chordata; class Mammalia; order Rodentia; family Sciuridae; genus Marmota; species Marmota marmota. The sequence goes on from NW_025999900.1 coordinate 15,164,131, forward strand.
CTTTATCTGATCCCCATTGCCTCTTTCAGTCTGAGTTACATGTAACTCCACCTTAGCACTCATCACGGTATCACAAATACGTGTATGTTTTTCTCACCACTAAAATGTTAGCTTCTTGAGGCCAACAGCTATGTATTTCGCATCTGTATTCCTAGTGCCAGCCATGCTGCCTGGAACATAATAAACACACGGTGTTAAGTGTGATAACCAGGCACATAAGGATGAAGCAGACATTTCTTTCAGTGAAAGACTGATTGAGAATATAGCTCTATCAATTTACTCTTGAGAGAACTAGATAAATCACTAGCAAAGGTGGACCTCCCTTTAAGGGAGAGGTCTAATCTTTAAGGCAGATGCTCTGGAGGAGATAGGTAGGTAGATAGATAGATAGATAGATAGATAGATAGATAGATAGATTTTTTCTGTATGTGTATATATATATATATATATATATATATATATATATATATATATATCGAGAGAGAGAGAGAGAGACTGATTGATTTTTTTAAGAGACAGAGAGAGAGAGAATTTTTTAATATTTATTTTTCAGTTTTCGGTGGACACAACATCTTTATTTTTATGTGGTGCTGAGGGTCCAACCCAGCGCCCTGTGCATGCCAGGTGAGCACGTCACCGCTTGAGCCACATCCCCAGCCCGAAAGATTGATTATATATGATCTATAGATAGTTAAAAATTGGCAGCTCCAAAAGGTTGGATCTTGATGTGTCTGTCTTACAAACTCATGTACTTCTTTGATCTCCAGTTTGAATCACTAACTATAGATAGTTATCTATAGATTATAAATATATAATCACCAATATGAATGCACAAAGATAACATGGTGAGGGTGTGAGGGATCAAACCCAGGGACTTCAACATAAGATAACTTTGACAGCTTAGTTATCTTCATTTTAAGGATGAGCATGTAAAAATGTGTAAGTTGCTTTAGTTAATGCAATAGTTATGCCTTTCACATACCAGAAGAAACTAGGAAGAAAGTAGCATGAGGAAGAATTACCAATTAACTATTTATCTATGAGTTTCTCACACTCTCCAAGTCATTTTCTATTTTGACTTCTAAATTTTTAATGTTCTAAGTGGCTTGTTTATTATACACAAGAAAAATTGTCATTTCTGTTCCTTTACGTTAGTCGAAGGAATCTTTCAAGAATATTGTTGCGTGCCTATTTGCCTTCAATTAATTATGTGTAGCTGTAATTTAAGTTCTTCCAAGAGTTTATAACTCAATCTCTATGCACAAATATACACTCATGAAAACAGACAGTCTTTATGCCCCTGAAACTTACATTGTGTTTCTTCTTTAATGGAAATGAATGCATTTGTTTTCTTTTACTAGGCTGCTTTTGTGTATATTCATGAAAAATTGGCAACTCCAAAAGGTTGGATCTTGATGTGTCTGTCTTACAAACCCATGCAGTTCTTTGATCTCCAGTTTGAATCACTAAGGTAAACTGTTCATGAGCAGAAACAGCAGGCATCGATTCTCCATCTGCTGCACAGCACTCCAGAGAGGTCATGGGCCCAAGGAAAGTAAAAAGCAGGAAGAGAAAGAACATTTCTCTGTTTGTTTTAAATGTCTGGAGCAAATGAAGCCCAAGAGTCTAGCTGTTAAGGGAAAAAGTAGAATCCATCATTATTTCCATGGGAAAAGGTGGATCATTTCCCTAGACACAGAAAAATGACCTTGAGGGAAAGAGAAGGAAAATAAAATCAAGTGCAAAGCACTTCAAAAATCAATGTACTGTTAAAATCTAAAGCAATAAGTTAATTATTAAAAAGGTCTCTTATAGGGCTGGGGCTGTAGCTCAGCAGTAGCACACTTGCCTGGCATGTGTGAGGCACTAGGTTCAATTCTCAGCACCACGTATAAAATAAATAAAAAATAAAGTTCTATCCACAACTAAAAAACTTTAAAAAAGGTCTCTTATAAAAGACTCTTTCTCCCTGGATTCATTGTAAAATCATACTTTCTGAGAGTCTCTGCAAGTGGACCAAGAAAATATGCCCCCAAACAGTGAGAAAGCATTACACTCAGTTTCAGGATGTGAATATCCTGTTTGACATGTGTTTTCTCAACCAGGTCATTACACCATGCAAAGCAGGAAGTGAAATCCTGGGTGCCACATGTCCAAATTAAAGGTAAATCAGTCTGCTAACTCCTTAACCAAGGTTGACAAGCTCTCCAGACTGAAGACTGAGGCCATTAGAACTGCAACTGTCCATTATTATCCCTTCTCTGTTGTTATTCTTTTCTTATCTAGTAGAGTTACTCTCTATCAGCATGAAAGCATCAGTCAAACTTCCGATTGACCACAGGAGCATTGATTAATACAAACACATGAGGAGTTCTCTTAAAACTTCAGAATCTTCCTCTAAACAGCTCAGGCACACAAAGTTACACTTGACACTGTGGTTATCAGAATTTGCAGCTTGCTATTTTTAATTACATTTCCTCCATAGTTAGGTCTATTCTTTATAACAGTGGATTATTATTCAGCAACTTCTGAATGAGAAGAATGTACATACCATCCAGCAGATAGCCAAGAGGGTTCTTGATGCCTCCAATGTTAGGCTTGCTAATCAGTTCACTGTAACTAAATGAAAGTCAAAGAAAGTGATGTGTATTAGGGTCTTCATTTTAGGCAAACACATTACCCATATAACCCAATACATCACAAATTTAAATGCAGAGATGCTGAGAACTTATATTTCAAATCCTATGGATTCAAACTATACAATTCAGAGTGAACCCTAAATGTTTTTGACAGGTTACTGATGAACATTTGGAGAGCTTTTATGACTTTGTATGCTTATTTTTAATGTTAGTATTGAGTTTAGATTTAAAGCAATAGTTATCAACAAGGGATGGATTTTGTCCTCCAGGCAATATTTGACAATGTCTAGAGCCTGGTTATAACAGAGAATCTTTAATAAAATAGGAAAAGGAGCATTGTACTTATATGGCCTAGCATGAAAGTCACCAGTCTTATTTGACAAATTTCAAAGACCAAATCACTTTCAAAACCAGGGACTAACTCCATCTTTGATATGGAATTGCCAAGGTTCTAGGAAAGCACGTGAGACAGTAAATACTAATATCCAAGAGAAAGAAGAATTTCCCATTGTAGTCCTACCTTACAACTCAAAGAAGAACTTTGCTAACGAACAGACTTCTCATTATCATTTACACAGTCTCATCAGGGCCTGCTGCATGGAAAATTTCAAAGGTCAACCATCTAGGAATCAAAACTCAAGAATTCAGGGGAAATTCAAATCCAACACTCACAAAAAGTGAGCTATAGCATATAATATTCAAAATGTGGTAATGTTATTCATCATTTTCTCATTCTGGCAGTGGTTTCTGGGAAAGAAGAGGAGTAAAGAGAAAAACAAATCTGTGTGTACCCCAAATATAGATGTTGATCTGTTTCACTAAAGGAGGATCTATCTTTTCATTAGCTTCGATGTCTACAGATCACTAGGATTTCATAAATAGATCCCTGAGTTGGAATGTAGTTGTGAAATTCATTCATTAAACTAAATCAGAAAACATTTGAGTTCCTACAACATAGACAGAAATGCAGTGGACACAGATACTTCCTCTGTGCGTAAGAAGATTCCACTTTAAGAAACTAAAAAGTAAAAATTCAAAAAAAAAAGATTCTACTTAATAAAAAAGATAGTAATACACTATAATAATGCTATGTGAATAGGCATGAAGGCTTCTCAGGATGAGTATTTAGCTGTTTACAGCCAATATCCATTGAGACTGAGCCCTTCTCTGTTTTGGTTTTTGGCGTCCATATCACATCAGGTGATAAATATTATCTATAGTACTGCTGCTAATTTTAACAGTTGAGTAAAACTGAGTGAACAGCCTGCTTGGGGAACTACACATAATACACTAGGAGCTACAGCAAGGTGGCAATGGAGAATAATAGATAAACTAACTGGTGAGATTATGAAGGGTTTTCTATATTATTTTGGCATAAATGGAGAGCTATTGATGGAATTCTAATAAAGAGAGAAAGCCAATCAGATTGGTCTATTGAGACTATTATTCAATCTCTTTGCAAAAAAAAAAAAAAATTGAGGGAGGGCTGGGATTGTGGCTCAGCAGTAGAGCGCTCATCTAGCACGGGCGGGGCCCGGGTTTGATCCTCAGCACCACATAAAAATAAAGGTATTGTGTTGCATCCATCTGCACCTAAAAAATAAATATTTTAAAAAATTGAGGGAGCAAAATGGCAAGCAGATAGTAGGAGGCAAATTCCAGAATCCAGGAAAGAAAAAAAAGTTAAATATGATGAGGATGGAGAGCAGCAAACAAATATTAAAATGGAACTAAAAGGATTGTGATAGTTGAATGTGAGGCAGAGGAGACAAGGGCAGTTTTCAAGAATGACCTTCAGATTTCTGGTATGGCAACTGGGATTGCCATGGCTACCAATGGCTACCAAAGATATAACCCTGTGTAAACTTTAGCTACTGGCCACTGGAAGGTAGAAAACAACAATGGCAGTTCTGTCTTAGGTGAGATAACCAAAACTGATGCTCAGATCTGGCTTAATAAGGGAGATGGGCAAGAGATTATTCCTTCTCCCTCTTTCCATCTCCTCTGCCTCATACACCCAAAGACCTAAAGATTACAACTTTTACTGTAAAAGAGCAATGCTGGGTGAAAGACATGGAGGTTTTTTTAGGAGATTCTCCTAGGTGAGGGCAAAATGTTCAGAGTCTAGTACCCAGTAGAAATCCTAGACTCATGAGAAAAAAACAGAAGCTATGTCCTGGTTATGATATCCTCCCCCAAGGGCTTCATTACCCTTCTGTGTTAGGAAAAGAAACTCAATGGAGCAAGAGTTCAAAAGAGCTAATAGGCTAGGATATCCTAGCCAAGATTTTTATAGTCCCACCTTCTTTTGGCAATTAAAATCTGAAATTAAAAATCCTCAAATGGGGTTGTAGAATTTCAACCATAGTGGAGTCTTCATGGAATTATAAGCAGAAAAGAATATATTGTCTAAAGTCTAGAGAAATATCAACACTGAGGTTCTGTTAGGGTGGTCACTTGCGTAGGAATTGTTCCCTTGGAGGCAGCCCTCATTTATGGAGCTGTCCAAGATGAGCCTGTTTATCATGGAATAGCACCTTCTGTCTAAGTTTGTAAATTTCCCTTAAAATTATCTCATTTACAGTTTCTGTTTCTTGAGTAATTCTTAGTTATATTCTAGTTTATTTATTTAATAACAAAATAATCTTCCTAGAGAGCTTGCCATTTTTAGAAGAGAGAACTCTGAGACATTATTTCAGAATGTCCCTAAAATTCCTGCTATAGTCATTCATGAGATCACTACAAATAAATTATAGAAAATTTGCTTAGCTTCTTCCTTTTAATAGATTTTGGGAAAGTATTGTTATAATTAATTAAAGTGTTCCTCTTCAGAGACAATTTGGAAGTTTTGTATGCCTTTGATATACTAAGTTGTGTCTCAACTTTGGCCAGTAAATTAACATCCCAAAATCAAAAACTCTATGAAACTTGGAATTAAACCACCATTTGACCCAGTCATCCCAATCCTAGGTTTATACCCAAAGGACTTAAAATCAGCATACTACAGTGACACAGCCACATCAATGTTTAGAGCAACTCAATTCACGATGGCTAAACTACGAAACCAACCTAGGTGCCCTTCAACAGATCAATAGATTAAGAAATTGTGGTATGTACACACAATGGAATATTTATTACTCAGCCTTAAAAAAGAATGAAATTGTGGCATTTGCTGGAAAATGGATGGAACTAGAGAATATCATGCTAAGTGAAGTAAACCCATCTCAAAGAACCAAGGGCTGAATGTTTTCTCTGATATGCAAATGCTAAGTTACAATAAGGAGGGTGAGGAATAGAGGTACTTTGGAATAGACAGAGGGGAGTGAAGGGAGAGGAGGAGGTATGGGGGCAGAAATGATAGTAGAAGGAATCAGATATGATTACTCTATGTGCATATGAGATTACACGACCTGTGTAACTCTACATCATGTACAATCAGAAGAATGAGAATTTATACTCCATTCATGTGTGACTGTCAAAATGCATTCTACTGTGATGTATAACTAAATAGAACAAATTTAAAAATCAAGAAAAAGAAGCAACTATGATATTACAAGGTGAACTGATCTAAGCATGTCATGGTTTCACATAATTATAAAATGAGAAGTGTCTAATACCCCAGCTAACTTCCTCTCAAACTCTGCTCTGAGTTCAATTGTGAATAGGTGGTCTCACACTGACAATATCTCACTTCCAAAATGTGCTTTGCCTCCTCCTAGCTTTCTGCCTCCAGGAAGTAGCTCAATAGCTTACATCTACAGCTCAAAAGCTCAAGAGAAGGAGCACCCTCCAGGGCAACCCTGGGTTGGTGAAAATGGAGCTGATGGATGTTACGCCCTCCTTCTTTGGGCAGACAATTCCTTTTTTATTGGTACAGAATTATTCAGAATGGTAGGTTTCATTGTGGTATACTGACACATGCATATAACAGTTTGATCAATTTCATTCCCCAATATCTCCCCTTGCTGACCCTTCCTCACTCCTCTGATCTTCTTCTTCCCAATTGGTTTCCCTTATACTTTCATGATGTCTTTTCTTTTCTCACCACTAGCTGCCACATATGAGAGAAAACACACAATACTTCCAAGTCTGATTCACTCTTCTTTTCATGATGCTCTACAGTTCCATCCCTTTTCCCACAAATAATATCATTTCATTTTTTATGGTTGAGCAAAACTCCATTGTGTATATACAACACTTACTTTTTTTTCAAGACCAGCCTCAGCAAATTATTTGTTTTTTGTTCTTTTTAGTTATACATGACAGTAGATTATAATTTGACATATGTCTACAAATATAGAGTACATCATATCCCAATTAGAATCTCAGTCTTGTGATGTACAGATGATGTACAGATTCACTGTGATGTACTCATACATGTACATAGAAAAGTTATATCAGAATCATTCTACTGTCTTTCCTATTCTATCCTTCCTCCCACACCTTCTTTCCCCTTTGTCTAATCCACTGAACTTCAAGTGACCTATACAGATGAACCAAAGAAACTGGTGAGAGGCAGAAGGGGATGTAGAAAAACACACACACAATATGAAGATTTAAAAAAGGCTGAGATCCAGTGGGACACGGCTCTCTGAAGAGGGAACAGAGTCTGAAGAGTTGGCCCAACAAGCTTACTTTTATAAAGTGTCATAATCAAGAAGTAGAATTTCAGGCTGCAATTCACCTGCGGCTTGCAGACAGATTGCTAGGGTTCAGCGCCTGGGTGCTTCTTAGAACCTGAGCTTATCGGAGCGAACACCGAGCGCGGGGCGGCCGAGTTCCGGCTCCCGGAACCGTTCCGCGGAGCCTGCGGAGGCTGCTTCTCGGACCCTGCTCCTATCAGAGCATACAACAAGCACTAAGCAGCCGAATTCCGGCCCCCGGAACTGAGCCCGCGGGGACTGCTTCTTGGAGCTTACACTTATAGGAGCTTACACCGAGCACGGAGCGGCCGAGTTCCGGCTCCCGGAACTTCCCTAGACCGGGGCTAGGAGCCCGCGGAAACTGCTTCTCCGTACGGGTCCTGCTGACGGCCGGTCAGGACTCACCCGTTGCTTTGGTTGCCCGGCAAGAGGAACGAAATGCTGCCATTCGCATAGGACACCAACATGGCAGAGATCTGATGTCAGCAGAAAGCGGCAGAGGAGAGAACTTCATCAATTCCAGCGGTGACATAAGCAGTTGGTCTCCTGGTAGGGGGGGTGAGGCACAGACACCCGAGTCTCCTCAATTTGTCGTTGAGCCAGAGGGGAGAAGCCGGGCCGCTGCCAGCGCCCGGAGCAGGCCCAGCGGCTCGCCAGCGTGGTGACCGTGTGGCCCCAATTGGAGAGGAGGCGGAGCGGAGCCACCACTCGCACCCGCAAGGTGGGCAGACCCGCGACCCAGTGGTACATGGGCGTGGTAGGAGGGGCAGGGCAGAGCCGCCGTTCGCGCTTGCAAGGTAAACAGACCTGTGACAGCCGGGCAGGTCAGGCCCAGTGGCCTGCCAGTGCGCTACACATGTCACCCCAACTGGAATAGGGGCAGAGCAGATCCTTCTCCCACGCCCGGATCAGGCCCTGCCAGTGTGGTGGTCACGTGACCCTAATTGGAGTGGGGGCGGAGTGGGGGCAGAGCGGAACCTCCACTCGCGCCCGCAGGGTGAGCAGACCAGTGATCAAACTGCAGATCAGACCCAGGGGTCTGCAGGCGTGGTAGGAGGGGCAGGGCAGATCCGCCGCCCGCGCCTCCAAGGTAGGCAGACCTACAACAGACCGGCGGATCAGGCCCAGGAGCCTGCCGGCGTGGTACAAACACCACCCTAATTGGAGTAGTGACAGAACAGAGTCGCCGCCCGTGCCAGGAACAGGCCCAGCGTCCTGCAGGCGGGGTAGTCACGACACCCCATTTGGAGTAGGGGCAGAGTAGAACCGCCGCCCGCGTCTGCAGGGTAGGCAAACCTGCAACCGACTGGCGGATCAGGCCCGGTGGCCAGCCGGCGTGGTACACTCGTCACCCCAATTGGAGTAGGGGCAGAACAGAGCCGCCGCCAGCTCCCAGAACAGGCACAGTGACCTGCCGGCGTGGTAGCCACGACACCCCAATTGGAATAAGGAGAGAGCAGAGCCGCCGCCCGCACCTGCAGGAAAGATACGCAAGCAGTATGAAAAGACAAGGAAAGAAAGGACCACAAGCAATGCAGGTCAACGCAACTTTAGAAGAGGTAACAGCTGCAGCAGATGGAATGTCAGATAAAGAATTCAGGATATACATGCTTCAGATGATCTGGAGTATCAAGGAAGACATTAAACAGCAAAATCAGACAATGAAAGATCACTTCGACAACGAATTACGCAAACAAATCCAGGAAGCAAAGGATCAACTATACAGGGAGATAGAGGTTATAAAAAACAAACAATCAGAAATCCTAGAAATGCAGGAAGCAATAAACCAACTTAAAAACTCAATGGAGAATACTACCAGCAGAGTAGAACACTTAGAAGATAGAACATCAGACAATGAAGACAAAGTATTTCAACTGGAAAAGAACATAGACAGCTCAGCAAGACTGTTAAGAAACCATGAGCAGAACATCCAAGAAATATGGGATAACATTAAGAGACCAAACTTAAGAGTCATTGGGATACAGGAAGGTACAGAGCTCCAAACCAAAGGAATGAGCAGTCTATTCAATGAAATAATACGAGAAAACTTCCCAGACTTGAAGAATGAGACAGAATCCCAAATCCTAGAAGCCTACAGGACGCCGAATGTGCAAAATCATAAGAGATCCACACCTAGACACATTATAATGAAGATGCCCAACATACAGAATAAGGAGAGAATTTTAAAAGCTACAAGAGAAAGGAAGCAGATTACATTTAGGGGTAAGCCAATCAGGATAACAGCTGATCTTTCAACACAGACTCTGAAAGCTAGAAGATCCTGGAATAACATATTTCAAACACTGAAAGAAAATGGGTTCCAACCAAGAATTGTGTATCCAGCGAAATTAAGCTTCAGGATGGAAGATGAAATTAAAACCTTCCACGATAAACAAAAGTTTAAAGAATTCGCAGCTAGAAAACCATCTCTTCAAAACATCCTCGCCAAAGCATTACAGGAAGAGGAAATGGAAAATAACAATGAAAACCAACAGTGGGAGGTAGGACAGTAAAGGGGGGGGAAATAATCAAAGAGGAAAACAAACCATGTTTAGTAACAGAAATAAACAAATATGGCTGGAAGAACAACCCATATCTCAATAATAACCCTAAATGTTAATGGCTTAAACTCACCAATTAAGAGACACAGGCTAGTAGAATGGATCACAAAACAAGACCCAACAATATGCTGCCTACAGGAGACGCATTTGATAGGAAAAGACATACATAGGCTGAAGGTGAAAGGTTGGGAAAAATCATATCACTCATATGGACTTCGGAAACAAGCAGGAGTGTCCATACTCATATCAAATAAAATAGATTTCAAGCCAAAGTTAATCAAAAGGGATAAAGAGGGACACTACATACTGCTTAAGGGAACCATACACCAACAAGACATAACAATCATAAATATTTATGCCCCAAACAATGGTGCAGCTATGTTCGTCAAACAAACTCTTCTCAAGTTCAAGAGTCTAATAGACCACCATACCATAATCATGGGAGACTTCAACACACCTCTCTCGCCACTGGACAGATCTTCCAAACAAAAGTTGAATAAGGAAACTATAGAACTCAATAACACTATTAATAACCTAGACCTAATTGACATATATAGAGTATACCACCCAACATCAAGCAGTTACACTTTTTTCTCAGCAGCACATGGATCCTTCTCAAAAATAGATCATATATTATGTCACAGGGCAACTCTTAGACAATATAAAGGAGTAGAGATAATACCATGCATCTTATCTGATCATAATGGAATGAAACTGAAAATCAACGATAAAAGAAGGAAGGAAAAAGCATACATCACTTGGAGAATGAACAATAGGTTACTGAATGATCAATGGGTTATAGAAGACATCAAGGAGGAAATTAAAAAATTCTTAGAGATAAATGAAAACACAGACACAACATATCGGAATCTATGGGACACATTGAAAGCAGTTCTAAGAGGAAAATTCATTGCTTGGAGTTCATTCCTTAAAAAAAGAAAAAACCAACAAATAAATGATCTCATACTTCATCTCAAAATCCTTGAAAAAGAAGAGCAAAACAACAGCAAAAGAAGTAGAAGGCAAGAAATAATTAAAATCAGAGCTGAAATTAATGAAATCGAAACAAAAGAAACAATTGAAAAAATTGACAAAACTAAAAGTTGGTTCTTTGAAAAAATAAACAAAATCGACAGACCCTTAGCGATGCTAGCGAAGAGAAGAAGAGAGAGAACTCAAATTACTAGCATACGGGATGAAAAAGGCAATATCACAACAGACACTTCAGAAATACAGAAGATAATCAAAAACTATTTTGAATCCTTATACTCCAATAAATTAGAAGATAGTGAAGGCATAGATAAATTTCTTAAGTCATATGATCTGCCCAGATTGAGTCAGGAGGATATAGACAACCTAAACAGACCAATATCAATTGAGGAAATAGAAGAAACCATCAAAAGACTACCAACTAAGAAAAGCCCAGGACCGGATGGGTATACAGCAGAGTTTTACAAAACCTTTAAAGAGGAACTAATACCAATACTTTTCAAGCTACTTCAGGAAATAGAAAAAGAGGGAGAACTTCCAAATTCATTCTACGAGGCCAACATCACCCTGATACCTAAACCAGACAAAGACACTTCAAAGAAAGAAAACTACAGACCAATATCTCTAATGAACCTAGATGCAAAAATCCTCAATAAAATTCTGGCGAATCGGATACAAAAACATATCAAAAAAATTGTACACCATGATCAAGTAGGATTCATCCCTGGGATGCAAGGCTGGTTCAATATACGGAAATCAATAAATGTTATTCACCACATCAATAGACTTAAAAATAAGAACCATATGATCATCTCGATAGATGCGGAAAAAGCATTCGACAAAGTACAGCATCCCTTTATGTTCAAAACTCTAGAAAAACTAGGGATAACAGGAACATACCTCAATATTGTAAAAGCAATCTATGCTAAGCCTCAGGCTAGCATCATTCTGAATGGAGAAAAACTGAAGGCATTCCCTCTAAAATCTGGAACAAGACAGGGATGCCCTCTCTCTCCACTTCTGTTCAACATAGTTCTCGAAACACTGGCCAGAGCAATTAGACAGACGAAAGAAATTAAAGGCATCAAAATAGGAAAAGAAGAACTTAAATTATCACTATTTGCAGATGATATGATTCTATACCTAGCAGACCCAAAAGGCTCTACAAAGAAACTATTAGAGCTAATAAATGAATTCAGCAAAGTGGCAGGATATAAAATCAACACGCATAAATCAAAGGCATTCCTGTATATCAGCGACAAATCCTCTGAAATGGAAATGAGGACAACCACTCCATTCACAATATCTTCAAAAAAAATAAAATACTTGGGAATCAACCTAACAAAAGAGGTGAAAGACTTATACAATGAAAACTACAGAACCCTAAAGAGAGAAATAGAAGAAGATCTTAGAAGATGGAAAAATATACCCTGTTCATGGATAGGCAGAACTAACATCATCAAAATGGCGATATTACCAAAAGTTCTCTATAGGTTTAATGCAATGCCAATCAAAATCCCAACGGCATTTCTTGTAGAAATAGAGAAAGCAATCATGAAATTCATATGGAAAAATAAAAGACCCAGAATAGCAAAAACAATGCTAAGCAGGAAGTGTGAATCAGGCGGTATAGCGATACCAGACTTCAAACTATACTACAGAGCAATAGTAACAAAAACAGCATGGTACTGGTACCAAAACAGGCGGGTGGACCAATGGTACAGAATAGAGGACACAGAAACCAATCCACAAAACTACAACTATCTTATATTTGATAAAGGGGCTAAAAGCATGCAATGGAGGAAGGATAGCATCTTCAACAAATGGTGCTGGGAAAACTGGAAATCCATATGCAACAAAATGAAACTGAATCCCTTTCTCTCGCCATGCACAAAAGTTAATTCAAAATGGATCAAGGAGCTTGATATCAAATCAGAGACACGCCGTCTGATAGAAGAAAAAGTTGGCTACGATCTACATACTGTGGGGTCGGGCTCCAAATTCCTCAATAGGACACCCATAGCACAAAAGTTAATAACTAGAATCAACAAATGGGACTTACTCAAACTAAAAAGTTTTTTCTCAGCAAAAGAAACAATAAGAGAGGTAAATAGGGAGCCTACACCCTGGGAACAAATCTTTACTCCTCACACTTCAGATAGAGCCCTAATATCCAGAGTATACAAAGAACTCAAAAAATTAGACAATAAGAGAACAAACAACCCAATCAACAAATGGGCCAAGGACCTGAACAGACACTTCTCAGAGGAGGACATACAGTCAATCAACAAGTACATGAAAAAATGCTCACCATCTCTAGCTGTCAGAGAAATGCAAATCAAAACCACCCTAAGATACCATCTCACTCCAGTAAGATTGGCAGCCATTATGAAGTCAAACAACAACAAGTGCTGGCGAGGATGTGGGGAAAAGGGTACACTTGTACATTGCTGGTGGGACTGCAAATTGGTGCAGCCAATTTGGAAAGCAGTATGGAGATTTCTTGGAAAGCTGGGAATGGAGCCACCATTTGACCCAGCTATTCCCCTTCTTGGTCTATTCCCTAAAGACCTAAAAAGAGCATGCTACAGGGACACTGCTACATCGATGTTCATAGCAGCACAATTCACAATAGCAAGACTGTGGAACCAACCTAGATGCCCTTCAATAGACGAATGGATAAAAAAAATGTGGCATTTATACACAATGGAGTATTACTCTGCATTAAAAAATGACAAAATCATAGAATTTACAGGGAAATGGATGGCATTAGAGCAGATTATGCTAAGTGAAGCTAGCCAATCCCTAAAAAACAAATGCCAAATGTCTTCTTTGATATAAGGAGAGTAACTAAGAACAGAGTAGGGACGAAGAGCAGGAGAAGAAGATTAACATTTAACAGGGATGAGAGGTGGGAGGGAAAGGGAGAGAGAAGGGAAATTGCATGGTAATGGAAGGAGACCCTCAGGGTTATACAGTGGAGGGGGTAGAGAGAGAGGAGGGGAGGGGAGGGGAGAGGTGGGGAGGGGGGAGGGTGGAGGATGGGAAAGGCAGCGGAGCACAACAGACACTAGGATGGCAATTTGTAAATCAATGGATGTGTAACTGATGTGATTCTGCAATCTGTGTATGGGGTGAAGGTGGGAGTTCATAACCCACTTGAATCAAAGTGTCAAATATGATATGCCAAGAAATTTGTAACGTTTTGAACAACCCACAATAAAAAATTTAAAAAAAAAAATAATAATAATCAAGAAGTAAAGGACTACAGAGGCATTGTTTTTTGTGTACTAGAAAGTTAGAGGGCTAGAAACATTGTTGTAGCTATTTTATTGTTACAATGCTTGGAGCTTCCTGCAGCACTCAGGAAGCCCATTGTCTAAAGTTACTATTAAGCAGGCAGTCTTAGAAGTAGCAGCCTGGTAAAACATTGTAGTTATCTTGCTATGTTCAGAATCCTGAAACCCTGGGAGCTAGTGTCTGAAATTTAGGTCAAGAATTGAATGCCTCTGGGGCTGAGGTTGTGGCTCAGCAGTAGAGCACTTGCCTAGCACAAAATAAAGGTATTGTGTCCAACTACAACTTAAAAAAAAAAAAAGAATTGAATGGCTCTGAGGCTAGCATAGAACCTCCTTTAGAACAGGGGGTCACCATGCAACTGGACCATCTCAATCAGCACCCTCACACCAAGAATATTCCCAGAGGGGCATAACCACTGTCACAGGACAGTTTCAAAACCCATCATTCAATCACTGTGCCCAATATCTTCCCCTACCCCCTTGTGGTGTGTTAGTATCCACATATCAGAGATAACATTCGAACTTTTGTTTTGGGGGGATTGGCTTATTTTGCTTAGCATAATGGTCTTCAGATCCATCCATTTTCTGGAAAATGGCATAAAGGCATTCTTTTTATGGCTGAGTAATATTCCATTGTGTATAATACCACATTTTCTTTATCTATTTATCTATTGAAGGGCACCTAGGTTGGTCTGTTCTATTCCACTGGTCTACATGCCTGTGTTTATGCCAGTGGTTTTTGTTTCTATGTCTCTGTAGCACAGTTTGAAGTATTATAATGACTCCAGCTTTTGGCAGGCAATTCTTGGAGACATTCTTATGTTTCTCAGGAGATCTCAACTGAATCACCCCTCATTGTCCCATCAGTAACCTCAATAATATTCCCTTGTATTGACTTTTTGTTTTTCCCTGTCCCATCCTCAGGTCCTTCTTCCTCCTCCCTTGGATGACTGCCCAAAATAAACCACCGACACACAGCCCTTATCTCCAACTCTGTTTTCAGGTGGTACTCAAGCTAAAACGGCTTTCCTGGGCTGGGGTTGTGGCTCAGTGGTAGAGCACTTGCCTAGCATGTGTGAGGCACTGAGTTCAATCCTCAGCACCACATAAAAATAAATAAAATAAAGGCATTCTGTCCATCTACAACTAGAAAAACGAAAACAAAAGACAGCTTTCCTTTAATCTAACTCCTTCATTTCAAAGATAAGGAAACAAGAATATAATATTAGTTACAACAGAGACAAGAGACAAGCCTGCTATTTTCTTCTGGCTTCGGAACAGGGCATGGTTATTTTAGTGCCTCGGTCCCCAACAAACATTGAAGAGAAAGAGATAGCAAATAAGCACTGAACTGTGGTGGACTGGAACTTCAGAACGTCTGGCTTTCGGTTGGGACAGCTGTCAGTGAGCAGTTGTGCAGGCAGAGAAGGCTTCCTAGAGGAAGGGAACTTACAGTCAAGCCTTAAATAATTATATAGACATATCTAGGACATTCCAAGAACATGAAAAGATGAACAAAAGTATTAAAGTCAAAATTAGCAGTGTCTAATCAGGGTGTCTCATAGATCATCCTGGCAGGTCTCATTGAGGTATAAAAGAAATGCCAAACAGGTAAGATGGTGCCAGGTTGCAAAACTGCTAGTCAAGAAAAGGACTTTTTTCATACATAATATGTGAATAAATCTGCCCACTGACACTCAACCAGGTAAAGACAAAAGTAGACCTAGAAGTAAATGTGGAGGCAAGTCCAGAAACCCCATATCCACATTTTTAAATCCTATGGTCCAAGGTAACTTCCTAAGTTACATTGACACATTTTAAAAGCTAAGAATATTTTTGTATCGTTTGTATTAAAATATTCATGGGATAAAATCCAAAATTCTTGCCCAGTTTACTAGATTCTGTGATCTAGACCTTGCTTACCCCTCCTGCTTTCTCAATTCATTCAGCCCATACCCCATATTCTTTGCCTCAGGAAAAGTTCCTTCCTCCCTTGAAGTTATAGCACTCTGCTTTGCCACATTATTTTTCTTGCTGGCTCTCGTTTATTGAACCTCAGCTTATTTGTCCACATAGATTGAGAATTACATTCTAGATTCTTTATATTTCTAGTCTCCCTGATATTCTGTGCAACATGAACACCCACGAAGATGATCCAAATGATAACATGGCCTCATCATTATCTGCTAGATTTCAACTATCCTCTCTCCTCTCCAGTCAATGCCTAGACCTTGTGATCAACCAGAACTGTATCAACTTTGAGATCTTGATTTCCAAAATATTAGTTTCTGAAAACAAACTCATAGTCTTCCTTCCCTACCAGTATCATCTTGTATTTGTCAGGACCTAATCTGACATAATGGAGATTTGGGCCTACTTTTTCTTCTATTAGGCACAGGGTCTCTGGTCTAATTCCCAGGTCATTGATCCACTTTGAGTTGAGTTTTGTGCATGGTGAGAGGTAGGGGTTTAATTTCATTTTACTACATATGGATTTACAGTTGAAGAGACTGTCTTTTCACCAATGTATATTTCTGGCATCTTTGTCTAGTATGAGATAACTGTATTTATGTGGGTTTGTCTCTGTGTCTTCTGTTCTGTACCATTGGTCTACATGTCTATTTTGGTGCCAATATCACGTTGTTTTTGTTACTATAGCTTTGAAATATATTTTAAGGTCTGGTATTGTGATGCCTCCTGCTTCATTCTTCTTGCTATATATTTCTTTGGCTATTCTGGGTCTCTTATTTTTCCAAATAAATTTCATGATTGCTTTTTCTACTTCTGTGAGAAATGTTATTGGTATTCTAATTGGAATTGCATAAAATATGTATAATGCTTTGGTAGTACTGCCATTTTGACAATATTAATTCTTCCCATCTAAGGACATGGGAGAACTTTCCGTCTTCTAAGGTCTTTAGTGTTCTGTAGTTTTCATTGTAGAGGTCTCTTGCCTCTTTTGTTAGATTGATTCCCAAGTATTTTGTTTATGTATTTATTTATTTATTTATTTATTTATTTATTTATTTTGAGGTTATTGTGAATGAGGTGGTTTTCCTAATTTCTCTTTCAGAAGGTTCATCACTGATGTATAGAAATGCATTTGATATACTGGTATTGATTTTGTATCCTGCTACTTTGCTGAATTCATTTATTAATTCTAGAAGTTTTCTGGTGGAGCTTTTTGGATCCTCTAAGTATAGAATCATGTTGTCAGCAAATAGTAGTAGTTTGTGTTCTTCTTTTCCTATTCATATCCCTTTAATTTCTTTTGTCTGTCTAATTGCTCTGGCTAGAGTTCCAAGGACTACGTTGAATAGGAGTGGTGAGAGAAGGCATCCCTGTCTTGTTTCATTTCTTAGAGGGAGTGCTTCCAATTTTTCTCCATTTAGAATGATACTGGCTTTGGGCTTAGCATAGATAGCTTTTACAATGTTGAGGTATGTTCCTACTATCCCAAGTTTTGTAGTGTTTTAAACATAAAAGGATATATGTATTTTGTCAAATGCTTTTACTGCATCTATGTTAAATCAACTTTGCATTCCTGGTATGAACCACTTGACCATCATGCACTATGTTTTTAATAAGACATTGACACATTTCTAGAGAAATATGATCTTCCCAAACTCAATCAGAAGGACATACACAATTTAAACAGATCAATTTTGAGCAATGAAATAGAAGACACTATCAAAAGCCTACCAATAAAAAAAAGCCCAAGACCAGACAGATTCTCAGCCGAATTCTACAAGACCTACAAAGAAGAACTAATACCAATACTCCTCAAATTATTCCACAAAATAGAAAAGGAGGTAACCTTTCCAAACTCGTTCTATGAGGCTAGTATCACTGAAACATAAGCCAGACAAAGACAAATCAAGGAAAAAGAACTTCAGGCCAATATTCCTGATGAATATAGATGCAAAAATTCTCAATAAAATTTTTTAGCTGCTTAATCCCTCCACTGTATCCTCCACCACTATACTCCCATGTCCTGGCTTCCTTCTCTTACTAGCCTAAGCTCCATAATGCAGTCTTTTAATTAATCACTTCCTACTCCTCTCAGTATTGGTACTAGTCTCCTTCTCTTTCTCCCGCAGCCACTCTACACTCTCTAGATCTTGGATAATCTTAACAATCAGCCTTCTCTTACAATTGGTCTTCTGAGAGGTTCCTGAGAAAACCCCATAAATATTCAGGCTGATAGCATCGTACTCTGAATCTCTGATCTCCACCGGGCTGTTATCCTAGTCAGATCCTCGTTAGTTTAAAGCAAGTATTTTAATACTTCCTTGTCTTTTCACAGCCTCACTAGAACACTAATGCTGCCATCACACATGCCAAATCCTAACAACTCTGCAAACTTCCTTCACTATGACCTCTGGAGCAATTAGAAACTTGATACCTCTCCAATACTTTTTAAACTGTATTTTTTTTTTACTTCAGTAATATTGCTCCCTCTTGGTTTTCTGACTATATACTTAACCATTCCGTATTAAAATATCTTTAAGCTCCATTCCTCTAGCCATTCCTAAATATTGGTATGTTGTACAGCTTTATATCAGGTCTTTTCTTCTTACTTTGACATACTGCCAATATAAATTTCATCTACTCTTATAACATCAAATAGAGCCTTCTATAAGCTTAAAACAAAAAGCTAGATCTTCAACCAAGACATTATCCTAACATCCAGAGCAACAGCCCACAGATATCTCTGTTTGACTCAACAGAGATAAACTTATTGTCCTTATCATTTCTCCCTAATCCAATTTCTACTGTTTTTTTCTCTATCAAATTCACTCTTTTGCAATCACTAGCCACCTAACCAACAAAGACCAATCTAAGAATTACTGTATGTTCCTCTTTATTTCATCCCTCAAAGATAACCAACTCACATTTATTCTACTTCCCAAACATTTTTCCTTATCCATTCCTCCAAAATAGGCCACTATATCCTAGTCGTACAGAATTATTGGATAGTATGTCCAAGTCCATGCTGTTTTATATCTCCATGGTTTGTTTTATTATCTGAAATACCCTCCTTTCCTTTTCCTATACTTATTTTTCAGGACTCAGTATCATCTCCCTCAATTAGTCTCTTCTTGACCCTCTACTAATCAATCCCCACACCCACCAAAACTCCACACACACCCCCACTTAAACTCTCACATACCCCCCCAAAAAAAACATCTAAAATACACCATTTACTTGTGTCAATGTTTACCTGGCCATACATATCCTATTAAACCAAAATTTCCCCCTGGAAAGAGACCATTTCTGATTTTACTTTGAATCCCTAGGACCTAGCACAATGCCTGGATCATTAAATATTTGTTAAATGAATGAATGAACTCAGAACATGTAACTCCTGTATTACATCATCTTGTGTAGCTGAGTAAACACTAAGAGATGGGCTTTGGAGTCACATAAACATAGGTTCAAGCGCTCAGCCTAACAAAACATACATTGTTTGCCATTACCAAGTTAGTCTCTTAAAATTTCAATTTTCTCATCTATAAAATAGGCCTGATACCACTACCTCATCCAGTTCTTGTGAGGATTAAGTGGAGAAAATGTATGCAAAGAGACAATCTATGTGGCATCTAGCAAGGACTGAAATCGTCATTTCTTATAGTCCTTCTGCTTGGTGACTCCTCTCCCAGGAAGCCAGTCTTCTCTTCTTTTAAAACTTAAGTTCGCTTTCATCTTCTCTGGGTGCCTGCACTTTCTTCAACTCCTTGTCATTTTCACTTTTCCCAAGGTACTTTATACTGATTGTTTCACAGTTCATGTTATACAGAGCAAATGTCTCCTTGCCCAACTCTTGCAGCAGACTTTGTGTTAAATAAGAATAAGGGCTAGACATTTTTACCCTCAGAATCTACCGATCTTAACAGTATGCGTTTTGTGCTCAATAAACAAATAGTGAAAAGAGAAACACTGCCTGATAGAGTACCGCAAATACGGTAGACAAGCAAATATTTCTTGATGAAATATTTCAGTGGGATAAAATGATTGATTTACTGCGCCACAATGTTATCTGAGACAGACTAAATCAATTCCAGATCATCAAAAGATGTCAACTAGAACAGAAAGAAATTAAGTGGTCAGCTATGATATTTTGATTTAGTCTAGATATAAGGGCTTGTGTGTAGTGCATGGCAATAAGACCGCTTAGGAACAACTCCTTTTTGAATATCTCTGCAACTTGACCTTATACCTAAGTTTAAATGTAATATAGAAGGCTCTACATGAAGCAGAATAAAGCTTAATAGTAAACTCTTTCAGTGCCAAAGACTACTTCTTCCCAGGTTCCTTTTTTGAATATTATTTAAAATGTTTATTGCTTCATTCTCCATTCTGTTTAACACAAGGAAATTAAGACTATGAATCCTTGTCTTAATACTACAATGAAACCTGCAGAATATAGCACATGTTGGTTTGATTTGTATTTGACAAAGAAAAATTCTTCCTTGAAAGCAGCATGGTATCCTGAGATAATGGCTTAAATTATTTATTTATAATTGGGAAAGGCAGGCAGACTCTTAATTATGGCATAACTTAATTATAGCAATGTAAGCATAATTAGCACTGTTATAATAAATTACTAATTTTTAATACAAATTATCTTGCTTCAGTTTTCAAAATAAAAAAGAGTTCTACACATTATTCTATAAATTCTTGGTTTAAATTATTATTCTGGATCCTATCAGTTGATAACTTCACATTATTTCTTTCTCTACACATTAATTTTTAATATTCCAAAATTGAAGGTAAAAAGACCTTAAAAACTAACATATTAACTTTTTTAATTTGCATTATTTGTTCAGTATCAACTTTCATTATCTATTCACCATTTTTTAAATTTATTTCAAATAATTAATATTTGTTATCATTGTCATTGATACATGAGTAGAAATCATCATTATGGATTTATGCCTAAGCATGGTGGGGTGTAGTGACAAATGCTGAGAAATTCTTGGGGATTATACAAGTTAATAACTGAAATGGTATTTCACAGGTAATTCAAATTCTTCAGAAGAAAGTATCATTTTGGATTGCTATAATAATGTCTTGCTTTTATTTTTCAACTTAATGCTTAAAATTCATTTTAAAGTGGCATAATTTTCTTTTAGACATCATTCTTTAGAAAAGGAGACCATGAAAGCAAAATATCACTAATTTTAATGTCATCTACCTCCAATTACTCTTTTCTTTATTACTTGCCATTCACTGTGAAGTGTGTTCCAGGTGTAAGCTCTAAACAAGACACATATTGCTAGAGAAAGATGGCCATTTAAAATTATTTTTTCAATATGATTTTTGCCACAAATTCTAGACACTCCTTTTTCCTTTAAAAAGAAAAAGGAAAAAGGAAAAACTGTTCAGGAAAAAAAAAGAATATTCTACTATTACATTAGGGCCCAGAAAGTACATAAAGGGTTAAAATAAATTTCAGAATTATCTACATTCCATTATAAAAGGCAAAGTGGGTCAAAATAATTAGACTTCTCTTAAGAGTTGACTCAATCTTCCAACTAATTTTCAAATTTTAGGGGGCAATCTACTGGAAAAGTTTGTACACTTCAGACTTAAGACATTCAATATGTAAGTCTGGCATTATGAAGTCATTTTCTGAAAACAATGATGTAATCACCTCATTTTGTTGGAGTTTATATCCCCAGGCTGTCTCACTTCAAATTGGCCTGATGTGCAGACTCAACACAGATGTCTTTCAGATCAGCATTAATGAGACATTTTCCTCTGCCAGACTTCAAGAACTCAACTTCCATGACTCAGTGCTGAAATAATTTGCTACCATGAAGAACCCTGTGGATCAAAGAGGAAAAAATGATTAAGAAATTCCATTTAAGCTCAGCCCAGTGGCTCACACCTAGAATCCCAGTGACTTGGGAGACTGAGGCAGGAGGATAGCAAGTTTGAGGCTAGCCTGGACAACTTAATGAGACCCTGTCTCAAAATAAAAAGGGTTGCAAATGTAACTCAATAGTAGAGAGACTCTGGGTTCAATTCCCAGTGAGGAAGAGGAACAGGAACGGGAAGAGGAGGAGCAGCAGCAGAAACAGCAGAAATTCCATTTGAAATTAATTACATACATTATAAAATTTACATAGATTAACCCAATTAGATATTTTATTTTATTTTTCCCCCCAGAGTAATAAACCATGACCTGGTCCTATTCTATATATTCTCCCACAAAAGAGTCAGATTGTTGTAGTTAACTTTTTCATCACGGTGACCAAAACATCCAATAAGAACAACTCAGAGGAATAAAGGTTTATTTGGGGATCTTGGCTTCACAGCTCTCAATCAATAAACAGCAATCCCATTGCTCCGGGCAGAAAGTGAAGCAGTACTATCATGGCAGAAGTGCCCAATGGAAGAAAGTCCATTCGAATTAGGATTAAATAAATAAATAAATATAAGATTTAGGATGGACTGATTATGTTACAGGACTCATAATCTAATCATTTCACCTCTTAATATTCCTGCATTAACAGGGGTTTTTAGGGAACAACTCATATCCAAACACATATTTACCATCTAAATAAAAAATTTAATTGTATCTTGAGATAAAAATATTCAACTAAATATGAAATATTTTCATTTGAAGACAAACTGGAATCTGTGGTATTATTGTTCTCTCTACCTAAACTCTGATGGCTTCTTCCTGACAGTGCCACTTTCAGTACGAGTCATAACAATGGAAGTCTGCTTACATAAGTGAGAGGAAACATCACTTTAAGCTGACATAGTCATATCATTGACCTTGAGCTTCTCCTGAAGGAAATGAATTGGCTTACAGAGGCAGTCAAGTAGAAAACAGAAACCATCATTTTCTAAAGGTTTTCAAGGTAAAAATCCTCAGGGACAATCTTTTGTCAGTGTCTAAGGCTTGATTAACTGTCTTAATTCACTATGATTAATGACTTTTAGAACTCTGGAGCACCAAGTTTCTTTATATGTCATATTGTATGAACCCTGTGAGTGGAATGTTCTTCAAATGTAACCTACACACAAATAGTAACCTACACACAAAACACATCAACAACTGTAATAGATAATTATGCATTGTGTCACTCGGTTAGTAGGAAAGACATTTCCAGGGGAGGCCCCCCCCATTCATTTAAATAGAGATGTCAATTTCTCACCCCAAAATCACTTTCTCATCACACAGACAATATTTCTTGCACCAATAAATGACACTCCAATATTCCTGTTTCCACAAGTGACTATTTGTATCTTTGAAAATCCACTAATGATTCATTTTCATCAAATCCAGATTTAAGTCGGAGCATTTAAAAATCTATTTGCTTTTTAACTGCTAGTGACTAGAAACAATTAAATAGAAAAAAAATGAATATGAATGCATATGGAGTATCAGAGCCATATATATTCTTAAAGATAATAAAGTTCAAGTTCCACCATCTAATGCAAATTATATAAAATTTGCTGGACTACTATGATCTAAAGTGAATAAGACAAAGATTCCTATCTTTAATCAAAAGTAGAATCAATTGGTCACAAACTTTGGTCACAAAAGTTGTGATGCTAATATCAAACTTATATTGAAAATGCCATAGTCACTCCCTGTGGGATTCAGAGAATGAGAACATAAAACTTTCTTTAGGTCTTCATATAGACCTAAGAACAGAAGCCAAAGATGAGAACACTGTTGTGGACTACTTGGGCTTCCACTTTAGACTCATTTACCCTCCAAGCAATTTATTTCAAGTGTATGAGCATGCAGGAAAGCAGCCATGCCTCATATAGCCAGGTTCTCCCTAAGTGTGTCAGGAATATGCAACTCAAACTCTAAGATTTCCTTGTTTCTCCCAGGCTTTAGGAGAAAGATAATAAAAAGCAAGCCAAATTAGCCAGGCACTGGAGCATCATCCTACTGGTGCTATTGCCTTAAAGGATTTATTTCAAAAGCATATGCTACCTTTAGAGAGAGAAGGTTACATCCCACCTGGACTGAAACTGGTATGACATATGTATCAGATGATCCTATAAAGCCTTTAGAAGTTACTTAAATTGAAAAACAAAAATGGAGAAATTTTACAAGAAAATAAGACCCTCAATCCACCAACCTCCTTCCCTAAACAAATTTAAATAATTCTAGCTAGTGAAACAATTATACTTTATAATTTTCAGGAGTCAAATAACTTAAATAGAAATTACCTCGTCTCTAAAGTTTGTTTATTTCATTCTAGATAGAGAATTCATCATTTGAATTATCTTTTCTTCTTCCAGAAGGGAAATAATGAGTTTAATTTTACATGGTTGATATGTGTTTATGATAGCTTTAAAAAAGAGTACCACAGGAGGCCTTTATTCATGGAAAATAAAATTGTTTCAGAGAATGCACTAGATGGCCATTAGATTTTTTTTCTCTCTACATTCCTCTTCTTTGTTAAGCTTACTTGATGATGCAGCTCAGCTGTCTCTCAGGAATGTAAAACTTCTTTGATGTCAATTTTTTAAAAACGACACAAATTAATTCACAGGGGGAAGAAATGAATACACAGACACATGATCTTTAGGGTGTTGATAGGTGGTATTAATCACTCTGGGAAGGTTAAAATAGTATAGCCCTCAATAAAACTCTGCAACATTTTCTTTAATGCAAGGTCTGTGACAGATGAAAAATCCATTCTATTTCTTCCTTTGTTAATAAAATGAACAACGATGTCCCTGAAAAGTTTTACAGCTAAACCTCGAGTGACTGACTTTCGGTACTGTACATAAAAGGAAAATGTAAGAAAGCACAGCCTTGGGAATATATGACCTTGAAGAGTTTATTCATTGGATTATTTTACTCTTCAGTATCAATTTGAAATAAGTGAATATCCACCATACATAAAAGCATTGCTTTTTTTGGGCAAAAAGCTACATAACAATAGTGTATTTTATGTATACACACACACACACACACACACACACACACACACATATATATAATTACCATATAATACACAATATAAGGACAGTTACTTCATTTATTTAATAGCTAGTAAAAGATACAAATGGAAATCATCATGCTAGTATCAATTAGCTTTTGTCAGGTATCAAGCCACAATAAAACTTAAAAGCTTAAAACAATAGTCATTTATTATTATAGTTTACATGCCTGTAAATCTCCTAGAGATATGCTCAACTCAATTGGGTTCATCTACGCATCTGTTCCTCCTACAACCAGAAAGTTATGCTGGACACATCCCTCTTGTGGTGATAGTAGAATTACTAGAGAACACAGAAAATCACCAAAAAAAAAAAAAACTTTTTAAGGCCTCTACTTACGTTATGACTCATACCTTCTCATTGACCAAAGCAAATCATAAAGCCAAACACAAACTTAATGAGAGGCAAATATATTCTGCCTCTTGATAGAAGGATTGTCAAACGTACCTGGCAAAAAGATGAGGCAATAAAAAATGGGAATCATGCAGGCAATCTACCAGATCGGGCACTATTAGCCCTATTTTGTAGAAGGAAAGTTTTCCCAAATTCTTACTCTTTATTTTTGCAGGGTAGGTATTGAAGGTACAGTTCCTCTAGCCAACATTTCCCAAACACTCATTTCATCAGGGAATAATTATTTCTAAGATCCCTTATGTCAACTAATAAACATTTTGGTACCGATTTAGATAGTGATCCTTGAATTGTTTGCCATACAAACCTCTGGAATGTATATTTGTTATTAAGGTGCTCCTGAGAATAACCAACAACTTTGGGAATGCAAATCCTAATTAGGACATCTCTAATGTTAACTAACAGTCCCTTAGCTTAAAAACAAAATTAAATATACCATTTACCTCACGTTGTTTGTCTTGAAACATTTAAAAATAAATTACAGATAATATAATCCTCATAAATATAAAATAAAAGGAAAATTTTTCAAAATATAGTCTGGCAGTATAATTACATAATCCCTTCTAATACTGCTCTTTTTCTCAGTAGTGAGATACCCAGTAGTGGAATTGATGGATCATATGGTGTTACTTCTACTTTTAATATTTTGGGGAAAGTTCATACTATTTTTTACACAATTGGTGTGCTAATTTACATTCTCTCCAGTAGCGATCAAGAGTTTACAAGATAAAACATAACAAGAATTGGTGAGAATATGATAATAAGATTCATTCTTCTCAAAAATCTCTCCAAAGCATTGATATTGTTGAACATTATCTTCTACATATTTTTTATTTGTTCTAATTAGTTATCCATGATAATATAATAGATTTTGACACATTGTATACAAATGGAGCATAACTTCTCATTCCTTTGGCTGTGCATAGTGCTGAATCACACCAGTAGTGTAATCATATACATGTGTATAGGGTAATAATGTCTGTCTCATTTTACCATCTTCCCAACCCCACAGCCCCACCCCTCCCCTCACTCTCCTGTGCACAATCCAGTTTCTTCATTCTTCCCTACCCTTATCCCATAATGGATCAGCATCCGCTTATCAGAGAAAACATTCAGCCTTTGGTTTGGGGGGATTGATTTATTTCACTTAGCATGATATTCTCTAGTTCCATCCATTTACCTGCAAATGCCATAACTTCCTTCTTCTTTAAGGCTGACTAATATTCCATTGTGTATATGTACCACATTTCTTTATTTATTCATCTGTTGAAGGGCATCTAGGTTGGTTCCATAGTTTAGCTATCATGAATTGAGCTGTTATTAGCCAATGGTACAAAATAGAAGACACAGAGACAAACTCACATAAATATGGTTATCTTATACTAGACAAAGGCACCAAAAACATACATTGGAGAAAAGAGAGCCTATTCAACAAATTGTCCTGGGAAAACTGGAAATCTATATGTAACAAAATGAAATTAAACCTCTATCTCTCACCCTGCACAAAAACCAACTCAAAGTGGATCAAAGACTTAGGCACTAGAACAGAGACACTGTGCCTAATAGAAGAAAAAGTGGGCCTAAATCTTCATCATATCAGCTTAGGATCTGACTTCCTTAATAAAACTCTTTAAGCACAAGAAGTAAAATTAAGAATCGATGGAAGATGGGTTAGGATTGTAGCTCAATGGTTGAGCACTTGCCTCCCATGTTTGAGGCACTGGGTTCAATCCTCAGCACCACATAAATAAATAAAGATATTGTGTCCATCTACAACTGAAAAAAATTTTCAATGAGAGGTATTCAAGCTAAAAAGCTTCTTCTCAGCAAAGAAAACAATCAATAATGTGAAGAGAGAGCCTACAGAATGGGAAAAAAATCTTTACCACATGTACCTCAGATAGAGTACTCATCTTGAGGATATATAAAGAACTTGAAAAACTTAACACCAAAAAAACAAATAACCCAATCAATAAATGGGCTAAGGAACTGAATAGACACTTCACAGAGGAATAAATACGATCGAGGGCTAGGGTTGTGGCTCAGTGGTAGAGCACTTGCCTAGCATGTGTGAGGCACTAGGTTCGATCCTCAGCACCACATAAAAATAAAGGTATATTGTGTCCATCTACAACTGAAAAAATAAAAGAAAAGAAATAAAAAAAGAAATACAACCGATCAACAAACATGAAAAAATGTTCATCACCTCTAGCAATTAGAGAAATGCAAATCAAAACTACTCTAAGATTTCATCTCACTCTAGTCAGAATGGCAATGAATACAAGCAATGGTAAGTGTTGGTGGATTGAGGGGAAAGGTACATTCATACATTGTTGGTGGCACTGCAAATTGGTGCAACCACTCTGGAAAGCAGTATGGAGATTCCTCAGAAAACTGGGAATGGAACCACCATTTGACCCAGCTATCCCAACTCCTGGGTTTATACACAAAGAACTTAAAATCAGCATACTATAGTGATGCAGCACATCAATGTTTATAGCAGCTCAATTCTACAGATTTTTAATCCCCTCTGATGGTTCTTAAACTAGCTCCTCTATCTTCTCCTTCCCTCACATATTCCTAAACATCTCACCTAAACATCTCACC
The DNA here is from genome assembly GCF_001458135.2 of Marmota marmota marmota. NCBI lineage: Eukaryota > Metazoa > Chordata > Mammalia > Rodentia > Sciuridae > Marmota > Marmota marmota. The sequence continues at coordinate 15,192,267 of NW_025999900.1, forward strand.
TCCCACCTCCCACCTCCCACCCCACAGTCCCCCTTTGCACCTCTTTCGGGGAAAATTTCTCATTGACTTCATGAAAAGTTCAACTGTCTCTTTTTGCCTTCAACTATCACCACAAGATGGAAGACCACTAAGTTCACCTCTCCCACACACTGTGTCATCAAAATATTTCCTTTTCTTAAATTTTTCTCACCAAATTAGCAATCACTCAGTCCTTTGTCATCCTTTCCAAATGTTCCAATTCTCATTCTTCACATTTTTAATAGTTGTTATTTTTTATTCTCAACACAAATACTTGCTGAATAGTCACTATGTTCCACGTACTGTTCAAGAAATTATGGATACAGCAATCAGCTAGGTCTTTATGTCGATTTTCTACATTTCCTTCAAAGTGCCTTCTCATGACCAGAAATGCATTCCATTCCCAATTCTACTGCCCTGGGGTTTTCTAATAAGTTCACTCCCATTTTCCTTGGACCCAACCTATACTATATATATATATATATATATATATATATATATATATATATACCCAACCTTGACTTTAGTACAATTTTATAGTGAATGCACTTATAAATAATTCATCCATATGTATAGATGTACAGATGTTCCTCAACTTATGATAGGACTATTTCTCAATAATTCATCCTAAGTTGAAAATATCACACAAGTCAATAATGCATTTAATATATTAATGCACTAACCTACAAACGTCATAGCTTAGCAATATAGTACACTATGGAGTATCAGTTATTTACCCTGGTGATCATATATGACTGATAAAAAATGATGTGGCTTGCTGCCACTGCCCAGCATCATGTGAGGCTACCATATTGCATATCACCAACCTAAGAAAAGAAAAATTCAAAGTATGGTTTCTACTGGATATGTATCACTTTCATACCATTGTAAAGTTGAAAATTTGCAAGTCAACCTATTGTTAAATCCACAACCATAGGTATATTTAATGTATACATTATACAATATAGACAATATGCAACAAAACATGGAAATTTTTCCATCTACTTCGTAAGTTCCTCAAGAGATGGCATATTTCTAACTTGTTTCCCTAGCACAGAATAAGAACATTAAAACATTTAAAGAATGAATCAATGAGAATACCACTGAAAAATAAATATCTATTTGTGCATAAATGAAACAAAGAAAACACACTGACTTAATTCCTCATTGCAATACTAACAGGTAATTCTTATGTTCCATAAGATCACTGTAAATACTTGACATACATTTAATCCTCAAAAAAAATTCCTATGAGGAAGTTACTATTATTATCCCCATTTTTATATGATTAAACTGAGAAAAAGAGAAGCTAAATGCTGCTTCAAGGTCATTAAATGGTAGTATCAGAATTCAAATCCATTAAATTTGATTTCAGATCCAATTTTCTTATTCTTTCTTACTTCAGAATCCATAGACTTAGTGTTTTGACACTATCCAATGCCTTTGTTCTGATAACTTTCCTTAGTATCTGCATACTAATGTCTTAGTGAAACCTTTAACTGTCAATAAAAAAGAAAATCCCCTAATAAATTCATGAATGAAGCTTCTATTAACATATCACCTTTATATAGAGTCACCTTATAATTCTTTATCCAAATCAAGACACTTTTGAGAGTGGAATGGTGTTGCATTTGTTCTATTTTGCTATATATAAATTATCCCAAAATTAAGCATCTGAAAACAAGGAACACATTATCTTGCACATTTCTCAGAGTCATAAATCTGGGAGAAGATAAGCTCACAGTTCTGTCTCATGGTCTCTCATAAATGTGTCGCCAAGATATAGGCCCAGGCTTTAGTCATCAAGGCTGGATGGGGTTGGCTGGAGGATATGTTTCCACGGTTGCTTAAAAGGCTATTGGCAGAGGCTTCAATTCCTTGACAAGGCGTCAGGTGTCTCCTAGAGGGAATGATGAGAAAGATAGAATAAGAATGAATCTGTCTTTTACAATCTAATCTCAGAATCTTTATTCAATAGTTAAACCAACTGTGGTACAACGTGTTAGGAGATTTCCTATGTGAATACTATGCAGAAGATCACTGGGCACAGGCTATCATAAGTGTTATTTAATAATTATGCCAGTACAACAGGCATAAATGAGGACAGTCCTTGACAAATCAAGGTTTATAGTCACCCTATCTGTGCCTCAATTTACATTTATCATACCAGGAAGTAATTTTCTACCTCTGAAATTATTTCATTCTATGACTAAGCCCCTAAAAATCCATAACTGCCCTGACCCTGTTCTACTATCTCCAACCAAATCCCTCCCACGACATTGCTGTGGAAGCCACCAGCAATCAACAACCAGTGGTTTCTCAACCAGTTCTCTTTCCTTCCAGAGAAAACACCAACCTGTTGTTTCTCATCCCTTGCAATTCCACTTAGGCTCCTAAATATCTATATATGTCTCCTTAGAAATCTAGGAGGTTCATGAATGGTAAGAGTTTAGGGACCTTGAAACCTAATTAAGATCTAAGTAGATCTTAAAAAAAAATGAGTCCTGGAATAACAATCATGATATTTTCAATGCAGATCAATCTACTGAGATAGGAAAGAACTAAAATCCAAACAGGATTTGCTAGTAATTATTGGTACTCCCAACCCTGGGCATTTTCCCTTTCACAGTTAACTTGATTGTGTGTTAATTTCCAAGTGCATTTGGTCCTGGTGATAAAGTCAACTTGAACTCATCAACTGGTTTGGACAAAAACTAAAGCAGAGGTAATTATATATGTTAAGTGGTTTGGTTATTAGAGTTAGTTAATTCTTCTTTGTTCTGGAGATATTAAGCCTGATAGAGAACAAGAAAGAAAAATAATAATGACTGGTACTGTATTATTATTAATTATAACTGAGTTAAGTAAACAAATTAAGTCTGAAAACAATCTGCCTTTTAACAACCATCAAAGTAAAGGCAAAAAGCAAACAACAACAAAAAAAAAAAAGAATTGTGAATATTGGAATTATTTGGTACTCAGAAACTATCCTTTTTCACCATCTGCATATTGTATAAGACTGAGTTCCGAGGAGAGCTCGTTAAAACGGGAGAATGTGGTGACTGTCTCAAATATAGCAATAGCCATGATCATATTAAAAAGCAATTTGGGAGTCAAGCTTAAAACCAGAAAGTTCATGCATGATTTAGTGCTATTGATATATTGATATGATGCAAAGAGACTGAGAGCAAGTGGGGAGAGAATAAGCAGAGAGAGGATCCACCAACTTCCTCCTAATTGTTTGTTCAACCCCACAATCAGGGAAGTCAGAAACTATCTGAAGAATGAAAGCAACTATAAATGTCCTATGAAAATCAAACAAAAAAAAAATGAGCCATGGAAGAACAGAAATAAAGCATTTCACTGATGGCTATCATGATTCATCACTTACATTCACCCAATTTCCAGAGCCATCTTGACAAGACTGTTAGTAAAGATAAAGAAAAGTAACGGCATTACCGGGGTATATCAGATTGCTTTCCTTCATTGTCCTTTCCGTTGTGTTGGGGAAACAAGTTGTTTGCTATTTTTCTGGGATTTTTTTTCCCAGTAGATCATACATCTTCCCATCAATGGTAAACCCAAATCCCTTTTCTCATTTGAGTTTTAAAAACAAAGCTGCTGGGCTAGGGATGTAGCTCAAGCGGTAGCGCGCTCGCCTGGCATGCGTGCAGCCCGGGTTCGATCCTCAGCACCACATACAAACAAAGATGTTGTGTCCGCCAATAACTAAAAAAATAAATATTTTATAAAAATAAAAATAAAAAACAAAGCTGCTGCCAGTTGAAGCTGACTTTGCCTTGCTAAAGCTGGGTAATTCCTCTAGGCAATAGAGTAGCTCATCAGTTACTCGAATGTTGTTTTCCTTAGTGGAGTCCTGTCAACTATTTTTTTTCTATTTCCCTGTAGTTTAGGGACCATTATTGATTAACCCTAAGTTAAGTCAATTTACCCCTAAATTTTCCTAGCTGTGATTTGGGAATATTCATTCAAGTGCACAAAACACCAGCCCATGAATCACATTTACATGTGTATTTAATCTTAAACCTTCAAGCAGCTGCTTGAGTTGTTCTCATTCTCTCTTGTTTTTACAGCATGTACACAAAACATTATTTAACAGGGAATAAAACTTCAAATATTTTTTTGTTTGTTTGTTTAGGAGATGTCATAGAATATCACATGTAGAGAAAGTGTTTTATGTGTCTATAAACTGCATAAGAGTATTCAATTCTATTTGAAAGGAACTGTAAACTGATTTTATTTCTTAAATTGCATTTTCTAGACAAATGGAGTTACTTTTTTGCTCTGTTTTAAATTTAAAATACAGACAGTTTTTCTGTCTGGATTTCCTAAAATTTATAGTAATGTAGCCTAAGAGGCTGAATTTCTGATACAATACACAAATCCCATAAAATTAGTTGTTTGCTATCAAACATGGTCCCTGTTATTTTTCCACTACTGGTTATATAGCAAGCTATATAGGAGTGAAACTCACTGTTGGCTACACAAATATGATGGCTTTTGCCTTTGCATTTCCTTCTTTCACATCACAGCAATTGTATTCATACAATAAATAATATGTATGGAGTATCTGGTATGTGCTAGGCACTAAAAAAGAACAACACAGTCCTTTCTCTCCAAGTGAATACAAATTCTGGAATTTGGGGATTATTTTTAATATTAACCCAATGTTTTTCAAACCCTCTTAGGTGGATTATCATTTTTTGAACTCTAATACTACTTCATATATACCACAGATACAAGCTGAAAAAAACTCTATTATAAGCAAATTCAATGGCGTCAGTAATCAGGAGCCATGATACTCAGCCTTCAATGTAGAGGATAAGGCAGTCACCTGATGAGGCTCTGAGACCCAACAGAGCATCTTTTAAACCATAGATATTTCCAATCCACCCATTTTCCAGGTTAGAAGCACTGTTTGACTATAACCAACCAGAGGCCCATCCAGAACTATTCACTTCTCCTGACACTCAAGTTCTGAGTTCTTTCCAAGGAACTATAACTACTGCTTACTTTTTATAATGTTGATACTTTGTTAGAAATACTTCCACTTGTAAATATTTACCTTTCGGTGCTTTATTAATTCTTAAAATATATTTGATTACATCTTAGAAGCAAAAAAGAAAAAGTTTTCCTGATTTATTTATCTTTGATGTCAGATCATAGTCGATCTTTAAATGCCTTATCTCTTCCATGAAGTAGATACATGAAAACAGGGTGGTTCATCAGCCTTCACAAGTTAGAAGACTAACCACTATACCTCAGAGGAAAGAAAATTTTTATTCACCTCCAAATCACTGAAAGAAATTCCTACTGCTAATAGCTCCTAATAAAAAGAAATCATGCATACCTCCAAGACTGCTATCCTTCCAGGCTATTTATCTACTTCTGTCACTTTGCTCCTTTGTACTATGCCCACNCCCCCCCCCCCCATGTGGTTCTTACAATCTTTTACAATACCTAGAGTGAAGGTGTTATGCCACAGCCTTTGCCCAGGTCACGTGCCCTACTACTACTAATAATGCCTCCCTATTGTTGAGAATACAGTGGCATTTGGATCACAGTGGCAAGAAGAGGAACACTGCCTCCCACAACAGTGGCTCAATATTGATCACAGGTATGCAGATACCTGAACCTCTGTAAAAACTAATTTGAGCTGGCCTCTTCTCTAGCTTTTAATTATGATAAAACAGTCTTTCTCACCTCATCAATTAGTATATATTCATTTCCAGGAGTCCAGCACATTTTTCCAAAAGTTATTTCTAATCCATTATTTAAAATAAAAACATTAACCGTTACCCCATGCTATGCTGGTAAAACATTAAATCCAAGCTCCTGAGGCAGACTGTTTTTATACCACAGATATTATACTATGACTCTTGCCATTATAGACTGATTAAAAGGGAAATTTTATGGCATCCCAGCATGTAGTCTGCTTTCAAAGATTAAAATTTAAAAAAAAAAAGAGTAAAGAATAATGAATTACAAAGGCAGTTGGAGCTATCAAAAAGTGCTTAATTTTAAAAAGTATTTCCCAGAGTTGTAGTTCAAGATGTTGATGCTCATAACCAAATTAGTTTACAACTCACCTGCACTAATTCCTTAATTATTCAATTATTACTATGTATATTGTTTAAAGAGTAAAATGACTTTCAGAATAATGGCTTCATTTTTTGTTTTGTTTTGTTTTGTTGTTGTTGTTTTTTAATAAACACTCAGTTCCTTGAAACAGTAAATCATGTGTATTAACAGGTCTCCTTAAAAAGGAGCTGAGCTGTGTGTTAGTGCAGAGGCAAAAAGGTATAATTCCTTTTCTTCACCGATCTCAAGGTGATAGCGCACACCCTTATGACAAAGACAAATTAATAAGAAAAAAGGATAACAAATTTGTTTGATCAAAGTTTTTACATGACACAGGATCCTTCAGAAATAAAAGTCCAAATCCCCAGAGAAAATTACATCTTTTTATAAGTTGTGTGAAGAATGGAGAGCAATGTAGAAATATGATTGGACCAAAAGTGGCAATAATTAACCTGGGAGAAATTTAGCAAGGCCTATTTTTGAGATTTTTCATGGTCTCTCCACGTAGCATTATTCCTTCCTGGGTCAGAGGCAGGGCCCCCCCTATAATGAGGGTCTCTGAGAATGAAGGTCAGAGAGTGGCAGTTCTAGGGTTTATGGTTGCTTTGGGGAGAAAAGAGTTCTAGTTTATATGGACAATATTGGGGAAGAGGAATTCTGGTTTCTTTGACTCATTTCAGGAAACAGGAGGATAGAAAGTCAAAGAGATCCTGCCTCTGAGGCCCTTCCTCTCACCCACCACCCACGTGGGCGGTGGAAACGGGGTTCCCCCTAGTGGATTGAGCTGGCTGAGAAATAAAAGCTAGGAAAAATAGAATGACCCAAAAAAACACAGGAAGCCGTTTCAAAAGCAGGGGGAAGAATGGGTAAGCCAATCAGATGGATGGAGCTTCTAGACTATGGCCAAATGGAGTCTGGGCCTGCTTTATTTATATCAGAAAACATCAAAGGCCTTCCATAGAATGTTCTTCACCAAAAAAGGTACAAGTTGGGCTCTTCAGTTCCCAACAGGTTACGCCCATCTCCAAAGTTACTGTGAGGTGTCTTCCTAGCAGAGCAGAGATAAAGGTCATGTGCATTGGGAAATCTATTGCCAAGGGAGAACCATAGATAGTTCACAATGCCAAACCTAAATCTCTCTGGCTACCATACTGAGAGAAGACCGTCAAGTAATTCACAGATGGCTTCCTGAAGCTTCCAGTCTCCCTCAATTCAAAGTTCTCCACATGCTAAAACATCATGGTACGTACTTTGGGATATTTTGTTCTGAGCCCCTAAAACAGCCAATGTGATTTGGAAATTTTTCCAACAATATTAAGAAATTATATGTTTTAACACCCTATGATGTATTATCCTCATTGCACAATTTTCTTGTATAAGGAGTAGTCTGTTTTCATATTTGTATAAAATGTCATAACATAATCTTATCATACAAATGTCCACTATAATAATAACTTTGCATGATAAGTATACATTGAATTTTTCATGGGTCTATGAAGAACAAAACAGAAATGTACTACCACTACTGATTTAGCCTCATATATGTGTGTGTGTGTGTGTGTGTGTGTGTATATATATATATATATATATATATATATATATATATATATATATTAAGTCTCTATAAATGTTTTGGATGTGAAGAAAGAAGATACCTAATGTTTCAAGTAAAACAGTATTAAAACAGACCCAATCTATATTATATTACAGTAAAAGAAAAAAAATACGGAGTCATTCCAATGCTTTAAAAATACCATAGGCCTCTGTTACACAAAAGGATATGTCCTGAAAATAGAAGGGAGAACAGTATAGTAGAGAATGGGGATCAGGGTAGGGAAGGGAGGAGAGAAAGGGGAGGTACCGGGGAATAAAATTCACCAAATTATGTTATGTACATATATGAATATATCACAGTGATTCCCAATGTTATATATAATTATAATGTACCAATAAAAATTGATTTAAAAAAAGGATATGATATCCAGGCTGAGGTTGTGGCTCAGTGGTAGAGCCGAGAATGTGTGATGCTCTGGGTTCTATTCTCAGCACCACATATTAATTAATTAATTAAGGTCCATCAACAACTAAAAATATATTTTTTAAAAAAGGATATGTCCTAAGTCATTCATGAATTCACAAATCCCACATTTTTGAATATACTAAAACATATCATTTCCTCTATAAAATTCAATGAGTTACAACTGAAAAAGTTAGGCAATTCCATCTGATCCTTAATGATTCCATAAATATGTCTAGTCATTTGTAAAAGTATTAAAATGATTCTCTGCCTCTAAAATAAACTCACAAGTACACACTATCATGTTATTCCTGGAATAAAGTAATACAAAATTGACCGAATTTCTAAATTCTTATAGCTTAAGTTGGGCTTTACCCAGGGATGGATGGCCAAGTGCTTGTGTGGGGGTTGAAATCCATCCGTGAGACACAGAACTGCACCGGGCCAGCACCAGCTTTGTGGAAAAAGGAAACTTCTAAAAATTATTATTACAGAGAGCCAGCAGAGGAAAGATGCGGAAGAGGCACTCAGGGTGAGAGTGAGCCAGTTGCTACAGAAGGCAAGATGGCGTTCATTGTCATAGCTAGAGCCTGCAGCCTCCATCTTCACTGCCTGGGACTTGGGGGGCAAGGGGCAGGGGATGAGCAGGCTACATGGAAAAAATAAATCAATTAAAATTCTTACAATGCTTTTTAGGTTCTGTTGATAACCCTACTTCTCCCTCTACCTCTGGACAAGCCAAAGTTAAGCAAAATAATATGGGTAGAGCCCAAATTATCTTTCTAAGTCTACTTGTTAGCATCACTGCTTAGACGGAAACACCACATTCCTGGAATACTCTCCTTTACTGTGTAAGGATCTGGAACAACCTTGGCAGACAAATGTTTGGATTATTCAACCTGTCCTCCACCCACCCCCACCCCAGGGAGGCTGAGTTCACAAACATCTCTTTCTATGGGACCAAGTAACTCAGCTTATTGAACTGCACTGAGGAGGCTACCAAACTGGAACAGTGCCTGGTGTGTTCTCTAGGATGGACTTTCCCAATAAGGTATATGCTAAATGTAGACCAGTTTTTATCTAATCCATGTGAATAATTAGTGGGGCCTGTGGGGAGACAGAGTCACCTCAGGTCCCTAGAGAAACTTATGGGGAAATGTTCAGATGATGAAACTGATTTTTTTCCCCATGATAAGGAAACAAAAAGGCAAAACTTCCAAGGTGCCAAGAAACAAAGTTCCTTTTGCAAGGTTGTTCATGCCAAAAAGATAAAGACATAGAAGATAGAGAACCAAGAGTCCTTCTACAAGGTTTGACCAGGGTTAGATCCAGGACAGGTGAAGAATTGGAATAAGCATAGAAAACCTGAAAGTAATTAAGCTAGAACTGATAGTCCCTGTGCACACTCACCGAATTCATTTCTATAGCAGGAGTGATAATGAAACTGCTAACCCTATTGAAAAAAGACCTGTGCCAGACTCTAAGGACACTAGGGAGGACAAAATGAGAAGAGATTTCCCCTTCCTTCGCAAGATTCTGGAATAATTAAGCAACAGGTGTACTGGGATGACTGGGGCAGATCTCCAGGTGAAGTCTCCAGGGGCTTCCAAGTACACCTGGCCTCTGGCCCAAGATTGAGTCATCACTCTGCCAAGAAAGGTGATGTCATTTATATTTTTATTGGCTTTTTCTGAAAATCGAGTTAACATAAATGAAGTTTCCAATTTAATATTTTTCTCTCTGAATAAAATGCAGGTATCAAATTTTATCCTTGGATCTCCGGGATTATACTAAAACCAGTTGGTTGAAATGTGTCCAGAATTTACTTCATTGGGAATCTACATTTTTTTTTAATTTGGAAAAAGATCTGTCTTGTGTATATGTGCCCAACTAGATTGATTGATTAGATAAGTGTTTGATCTATGGTGTATGAGAATGTGAAAATCTCTACATCTAATTTTTTCAGTATGGCCCATATTCCTATGCACATTTAATATAATGGTTTTCAGAAGTTTTAACTAAACTAATGAATAAATATTGCTATAAATTATTAACATTCAACTTAGGAATACAATGTTTTAACCAACAGAAAGAGAGAAGGGAGAGTATAATTTAACAGATGTTCAGAACCAGGGTTATCACAACATTTTTCCCAGAGCCTAGAACTTTTGAAGGTTTTTTTTTTCTGTAAGTCATTTTAGAATGTTGACATGAGGCCCTGACTTCTGAGCATTTCAACACACTCTCACCACCTCCAGAGCCCTTCATTAATAATGTTTTAGTCAGCTTTTTTGCCCCTGTGACCAAAAGACTTGACAAGAAAAATTACAAGAGGAAAAGTTTATTTGGGGGGGCTCATGATTTTAGACGTCTTAGTCCACAAGCTGCTGACTCCATTCTTTGGAACCCAAGGAGAGACAGAACATCATGGCAGAGAGTGACTATAATCTCTCTAACAACCACATATTCATTAGCCCTAGTTCTACTCACAGTTTTCTGGCACATCTGCAGGTTTTTCAAATATTTCTTCTTTGCTTTCTGTTCCTGATTATCACAATAAGCTTGGCTAAAAGCCCCCAGCAATATAAACAACACCACCTGAATATTATACGGCCTAGAAATTTCTTCTGCCAGATTAAAATGTTCATCACCTTTTAAAATCATCCTCACAGAAAGTCTCAAGACATGAGTAAACTGTAGACAACTTCTTAGAACATAACACAGATGGCCTCTAGCCCAATTTCCAAAAGAGTCCTCCTTCTGCTCTGAAACCCTGTCTTCACTATCCACAGTCTTATCAGCATTCTGGACTTCTGAACTCCTACCACAATCTCCCTTAGCTTTGCTTACAGTAATCTGCAGTTTTTCTAGTTTGCATCTCTAAATGTCTCAAAATTCCTCCCACAAATTTCAAAAAGCTCCAAAAGCTTCTAAGTCACATGGTGAAGTTAGTTACAGCTATGACCCCACTTCTCTGTACCAATCTGTTTTAGCCAGCTTTTTAACTGCTTTGACAAAAAGACTTGACAAAAACAACTAGAAAAGTTTATTTGGGGGCTCACAGTTTTAGAGGTCTTAATCCATAGATGGCTGACTCCATTCTTTGGGACCGGAGGTGAGGCAGAACATGATGTCAGAAGAGTGTGGTAGAGGAAAGCAGCTGGGAACATGGTACCAGAAAGCCAAAAGAGAGACTCCACTCACCAGGGACAAAATAGATACCCCAAAGCCATGCCCCGCAAAGACCTTCCTCTTTCAGCCACACCCTACTTGCCTTCAGTTACTTACACTCAGGTAATCCTTATCAGGGGATTAATTCACTGATTAGGTTAAGGTTCTCATAACAAGCATTTCACTTCTAAAATGTCTTACATTATCTCACACATGAGCTTTTAGAGGACACCACATACCTAAATCATAACAAATATTGATCTGTTAAGAGAATAATGCATGTTGCAAATGTTTTCTTCTAGGAACTCTTTCATATTAAAATATTTTAATATAAACAAAACAGAGGCAATGTCCAGCATCTCCTTGGGGGGTTGTTCTTCCTGCTGAGGAGGGTGTAAGCCACTCAAAAACTTAAGATCTAAAATAATCAGTGAAGAACAAAACACAAATAGTCAGAAATATATTTACATAAAGCAGAGCCCCGCATAGATCTAGTACACATGGGTGCTGGAACTAGACAAAGAAAAGATGGCTCTGGTGGTTTATTAAGGGGGTACATCAAAGGCAGGGATAAGATTACAAGGGCGTCTTCCTTTGTGATGTCTTGCGGTCAGCAAGTTGATTGGCATCTTGGCAGGTCACACTCATCTCAGGTGCTATGTGGGCCACAGCAGAGTGGGATAGAAATTCACACTGTCCCTAGGCAATTGACCAGAGAAAATGTCCACTGGTCATTCCCAGACACCAGATGTTTCTATCCATTAGGCTTTGATGCATGGTGACCTACATGCAACCCATGGATGGCTTGTGACATAAACAAAATAATGAAAGATGCAATAGAAGTGAGAAAGCAATTTACTGCTGAGATTGTGTGTGTACAGGTGCATGTTCACATGTGCATGTGCGCTTATTGTGCTAAGAATTTAACCCTGTGTTTCACACATGCCAGACAAATGCTCTACCACTTTGCTTTGCCCCCAGCCATAAACTATTTTTGACAAATATTTCTTTTTTTAACATATTCTTCAGATTGAAGTTGCCTACAATTGAGCTCTAGAAATTCTTAGATTAAAATCTTAAAGACTGAAATGTATTTTTTAAGATTTTATGTTCATTTATTCTAATAATGAAAATTATAAAATGGTAAATTTCAAATAGTCTTTTTAGACTGAACTAAAAAGGATGAGAAATAAAAAAAAGGTTGCCATCGGGTCAAGAAGGATCAACTCTTAAAAACAATCCTTGAGTATTGGGGATATAGCTCTATGGTAGAGCACTTGCTTGGCATGTGCAAGGCCCTGGGTTCAATTCCCAGCAAAACACACACACACACACACACACACACACACTAAAAGAATCCTAGAGAATTATTTGAATCAGTTCCACATTTGCTCCCATATTCCAGTCTCCTCAAACCTTGAGAACTTTAGCTGTTTGCCATTCCCTTCTTGTCTATAATTTTCAATACATATCAGCATCTACTAATGCTCTTAAATATTGCCTTATTTTCCCATTTGCCATGCTGTCTCCAATATCACAAAATAACCCTGTCATTTGTTCAGTTATTTGAAGGACTGATAATATGCATTCATGATTGTTATCATGGCCAAGTCAAATGTCTTACCTAGCTTCTCTTTCCTTTATTCTTTTTCTGTCAGTGTCTTTTGCTTGGTGCTAATAACTAAATCAACCTTAGCTCAAAACCCAACCCACTTGATTATCTATGCTAAAATGATACCTTCACTTTAACTTGTTAAGTCAGTGCATCTGGCTTCAGAGTAACCAGTACTAATGAGTGAAGATACTGAGGCACTAACTGCAGTTTAGGTCTTAGTCCTCTCAGAGGTCATTAACAGAGACCAAATCTCTTAGAGACAGTAGGTATCTTCTTACAATCTTTTCACTTTCTTAGAGCCTTGGATTTCTTCTTCAAATATTTGTTTTATCCTTGCCAATTATAAGATAATTTTCCTTACAGAGGAGACAGAAGCAAAGTTAGATTTGTGAATTTTCCTTTCTCTTTTTCACCCATCTGTTCTTCTATGAATCCTGAGCAAGATATGTCACTTCAAATTTACTATACCCTAAATTTTTAAAAAGTCTTTTTAGCCTCATTGTATTTGTATAAGACTCAAATTGTTTGAAGTTATAGTCCTGATTTTACTCTTAAAAGTCTATGCCGGATTCTCATTCATCCTCAGTCATGAGCTCTTATTTCTATCTTTTGTTCATGGATTTAAAAATCACTAGAGAATCCTCAATGCATTCATGATAATTTCTTTGGGTCCTTTTGCATTTTCTTCCTCATTTATAATCATGTGGCAGAACTGCCTCTTTTGGTAATATTCTAAACCTTTAGCTTGTTTCTCATTCAGGGACTCATGCCACATAATTATGCTGGTTTTTTCCTCTCAATTTTATAAAATCTGTCTTCCAAAAAAATCTAGGTTCTTTATCATGCCCAGTCCTCCTCTTACTCGTTATCATTAAGTCTGCAATCATACACTCAAAATAATAGATTAAGAGTCAAGAAGACCTAGATTGTCATCCCATGTTTTACTCATAATTTGACCATGGAAAAATTACATAATATCTGAACTCCGATTTTGTCATTTGAAAAGGGAATCCAATATTCTAATGCCAATCAATCTAATTGATAGTTTGGCATTTGGGGATAACAACCTGTCCCAAATTCCTGGGCAGAAACAAGATTTGAACTAAGTCCATACAACTCATGTTCTCTCCAAAATACCAACATGCCTATTTCTGTACTGAAATTCAATAAAAGAAATTCTCTGACTACTATAGGCCCATCTTTTATGAGCCTCCCAAGAAATTTCATACAAAGTTCAAAAATCAGAAAACAGACTTCTCAAGTGTCACACTGGAAGCTAAAAGTCAGTGCCATAATAATCCCTTCAAGATTACCTCCTAGAATTTATTATTTCCCAGAAATATTTGCTAGACTTCTATATCAGTAAATTAGATGAGAATACAGAATAAAGACATTTTCAACACTTTTAACACATCTTCTTAAGAAGATAAAATTGATGAAATGTCCCATTTGTTTTAGCATACTGAGAGGAGATAGTAAGTACTTAGAAAACAAAACAAAGACTATTATTAATCTCAAGGAAAACAAAAAGTGGGGCATACATGTCTTATGGTTCACTTTCAAGAGAATATACAAAGTCAAAATAAACAATGAATTTAGATCTAACCAAAATTACAATATAGCTCAATCAAGATGATGAGGGACAGATGTATATGAGAGTATATATACATACTAGTGAATGTGTATGCAGGAGGTACTGTAGGAAAAAAAACTAAATATCTTATTTACAGTGCGAAAAGAGATATCATCCTGCAAAGAAGTGAGTCCATAGGTAATACCTAAAACTGAAAAACAAACAAAAATCTAAACATTATTTAAACATATGGCAATGCATGATTAAAAAATTTTGGTTAAATTGTTGAAGATGGTTGTCTCTAAAAATGGATGGGAAGCAAGAAGATAGGTAAGTCTGTTATTACTTGAAAAAAGCCTTGGTTTGCTATTTGACTCTTCAAACTCTATGATTAAACACAAAAGGAGTGGGGACTTGGGATCAGAAGTAGAGCAGTTGCCTGGCATACGTAAGTCCCTGGGTTTGATTTCCAGAACATTAAAAAGTAAATAATTTTTTTAAAAAAAGGAAAAAGAAAGAAAAGAAAAAGCAAAAAGTGAAAAAAAAAAATCTCTAAAAAAAGGCTGTTGCTGTATGGTATCCATGGTTTAATGGAAGGCATCAACTGATAACTGGTTAATATTGACTAAAGGAGCCTGTACTAGATATTTAGGAAGATCACAATGTTGACCTAAAATAAAGTCGACCTAGTTGAAAACAAAGAAAATCACATTTATTTGGAGCTAATTAGGATTGCAATCCAGGAAAGCAAAAGGAGTTCAGGAAAATAAAAAGCAAACTTGAAAATGTGCTCTAAGGTTTCACAAACTGATAGCTGTAATTTATAGCTTTGAAACACAAGGGGGTTTGAAATTACATCACTTGTTAGTCAAGAATTAGGATTGGTGCTAGAAAGAAATTCAGCTATTTTCTAAGAAACACATTGGGTACAGTGTCAGTCTTTAGATAGGTCGGGGAAGGGGTTCGCTGTACAGAGGCTGTTTCAAAGGTCAACTCCCATTTGGAGGTGGATAAGTGCAGTCCAGTTCAAAAGTTTAGCTACAGATGTGCCTGAAATCTGATTAACAATTGACACTGGTATTGGACATCAGGAACTGGTCCTTGTTTCCCCAGTGTTGAAGAATAAACACCTAAGAAATGCCAAGTCAAGCATAGAAAGCAAGTTTTAATTAAGAAAATGATAGAAAAATATTTCTCCTAAGAGAAGGAGTCTTCCAAGCCAAAAAGCCCATGGAAGGGGGTGTATCTTGCTCTTTTATAAATCCCAGAACCCCTCTTTTTAATTATTGACTTCTCTTTCTTCCCCATGTACATGTCTGAGAGCAGGTATACGCAGAGGTTAATTGTTAGCAACACAGAGTGCCCAGGAGCAGGATCGCAGAGATTAACAACTTTTTTGAGAACCAGTCATCATCCTTTCTCAACACCGTCCCCCCCCCCATTATTACCTATACTAACTACCTGACCTTTGCCCCTGCCTCAGTTTGCTGAGAAATGGGATATATCCTGTCCACTTAGGCTGGGGGATTGCAGGGACAGGTTGGTTTTTTTTGGTAAAGAAAGCATGTAGAGGTCAGCAAAATGGGCCCATTTTATAGAATTATTCTCTTAACCCATGTTTGCACCATTCTCATCTATCTGTCCCATTACACGATAACTTCCCAACTCCATTTTAAATGCTCTGACCAACTGAACTCTACTTTGATTTTTTTTTCCTTGACAATAAGATGGTGCAATTCATTCTTCCTTGGGGAGAAAAAAGTGGTAATATGTCACACAGATTAGGTCTTCTTTGGGTAGAATATTAAATTTTTAATTAGGAGTGTTCTAGGCAGGATAAGAAGGGAAGGATCATCTAATCTAGTCAGGAAAAATAGCACTAGTAAAGGAACAGAAGCATGAAATCATCTTTCAATTTTCAGGACTCTGTCTTTACTCTGGCTAGGATTTGCTATACATTCAAATGAATGTTAGGTAAAGTAACTTAAACACCTTACATTTCAATCTATAGAAGATACTCTTAAAAGTCACAAATCCAATCATATATAATAAATGATATCACCATCTATCCAGTGGCTTACTATAACTCATGAAGTCATCATCCATATTTTCCTGTCCTTAATCCACATTTCTCATCCATTATCAACTGACACTTTCTCCAAATGGATGAAGCCTTGTGAGCCAGTGGAGCTAGAATCTTTTTGAACAGAGCATAATTGATACAAGTATATGGGGCAGCTTTGTTCACCTTAGTCCAAATTCCCACCATTTCTTACTTGTACCCTCATAAGTGTTTCCTAAACATCTCTAGGTTTGTCTCTTCTCCTTCCATTCTCCACTTGCAGTTAGAGTGAGCGCATCAAAATGCAAATTTTACCATCTCGATCCTTCTACTTAGAATACTTCAGTGATTTTCCATTTGTATTAAGATATCTTCAAAATTATTTTCAAAATGGTGCAGTCAATTCAGGCATCATCTCCATCATGTTCCCCAATAAAGTATAGCCATCTCATAACCCACTTGAATCAAAGTGTGGAATATGATATGTCAAGAAATTTGTAATGTTTTGAACAACCCACAATAAAATAAATAAATAAATAAATAAATAAATAAATAAATAAATAAATAGTATAGCCATCTCTTCCCTCTAGCC
The DNA here is from genome assembly GCF_001458135.2 of Marmota marmota marmota. Classification (NCBI taxonomy): domain Eukaryota; kingdom Metazoa; phylum Chordata; class Mammalia; order Rodentia; family Sciuridae; genus Marmota; species Marmota marmota. The sequence goes on from NW_025999900.1 coordinate 15,209,417, forward strand.
ATATGGCTTTCTTTCAAGTCTTCTAAACCCTACATATACCCTCTACCACTGGGCCTTTCCCCATGATACTACCAGCCTTGAACATTCTCTTTCATTATGTGCCTCCACTCCCACCCCTCTTTCACATTTGGTCCATGAGTTCATTGAACTCATCTTTTACATGTATACAGGACATATACCCTTTATAGCACTGATCACATCTGTAATTTTAAATTCATTTGTAGAGTTACTGGATTACAGTCTATCTCTCTTCTATAAGTTCAATGTGAGCAGGAATTATATCTATATCAATGTATATTTAATGAATGCATAAAGAAAAAACATGCTAGAATCTACAAAAAAAAAATAAAATCCTTAGAGAACAACAGAACATGCTTTCTTAGCAATTTCAGAAAAAGTAAGCTCTCTGATACCATGAGTACTATCTAAATGGACAAGTTGTTGTCCATTATATCTCAATTTAAAAACACAAGAAAATATACAAATAAATATAATTGGAAGTAATCTCTTAAGTGGCACACTTAAAACTTGCATGTCAACTAAGAAATGCAGCAGATTTTCACCATATTTTAGGTGGCTCACTCTTAATTCTCTCTGATTCCTGTGTAATCTTTTTAAAAATCAGCACCATGCTGAGAACAGACTCTGAGGAGGTTGATAAAAATACAAAACTTATTCAATAAGTAGTCTCTTCTTCCATTTCCTTCTGAGTAAAAAGAAATGTCATCCTTACAAAGCTTCTAGACGTCAGCAGGCCAGATAATCCATCTGTTTCTTTAATTAAACAGATTGAACATTGCTTCATTTGAATTGGACTCTCTCCAATCTTTCTAAAGATTTTCTACCCACAGAGGTGCTTATCTATTGAAAAAAAAATTTAAGGATGATACCTCATTTTTCACTTTTTACTAAAAGTGATTTGCTGATGCATTTTCTTCCTTAGCTCATTTTAAACCAGATGCTATTTCTAGGAAAAAAAACAATGATTCATGCTTTATTTTAACTAACTTTGCATGCTTAAGTGCTACTGTGTCCTCTCTTTTTAGATAAGTAGCAGGAACAAAAGACAAAGTTACCAGTAAATAACACAAAAATTTCTTTATTCTCTTAACAATAACTTAGTAAGTCACCAAACAGCTATCAAGTTTGTGAAGGAATTCACTGCGCTCCTCTGTTCATTCATTTGCACTGCAAAGGTTAATATTAAATACTTGTCAAAAACTTGACTAGGGCCCCTGTCTTCAAGGAGATGAGAGTCTAGTCAAGAGAAAATTAATGCAGCTTTATAGATGCCAATACAGATTTTGGTCATTCCAGATGAAGGAAATAAGTTATCTTAACAAAGTAGGAGACAAACGCAATTTAAACTGAGGAAACTATGGGAACTTTTAAAAATTAAGGGGCTATTGCAACTGTAAAGAATGAAAATAAAGGCTAGAATGGTGGGTAGGATTTATGTTAAGAAAGATATGGAAAATCATGCTCAAGAGCTGGAACTGAAACTGAAGAGAACGATTCATAGGAAAGCTTGTGACCTTGAATCTCTCATTTAGAAAAATTATCTTGGCATTGATATGGAAAACAAAATTTAAAGGAAAAAATATTCCTACAAAGTCTAGAAACAATTCTTAAAATAGAGCAAAGTTTCATATTACTATAAATATAAAAAGATAAATATTACACTTAGGCTGACTATCTAGAGAGGTTTGAAATATTCTTCTTTCTAATACCCTTCCAATACAATAATTATAGAAACTCACCAATCTTTAAGTTCTTTGAAAACTAAACACTTAGTCCTAAAATTATCTACAGCTAATTCTAACTTTATTTTTAAAGTGACAAGGTACAGCCTTAAAATTCCCTTTAGCATAACTAAATTTTTTAAAAAAATATTTTAGTTGTCAATGGACCTTATTTGTTTTTATGTGGTGCTGAGAATTGAATCCAATGCCTCATGCATGCTAGGCAAGTGCTCTGCCACTGAGCCACAACCCCAGCCCAGCATAACTAAATTTTAAACAGGTTTCTTCCTGAATATAGGATCCTGAATAGCTGGGTGTTGTGGCACATGCCTGTAGTCCCAGCCATTCAGGAGGCTGAGGCAGGAAGATCACATTAGCTCACGAATTTGAGACCATTCTGGGTGTCACAATGGCAAAAGGTGTGACTTATGCAGTCGAGTAGGAGAAACAAAGAATGTCCACGTGTTTCTGCCTTTGTCAATGCTTTATTCACTCAAATCACTCAATACAATTTCAATCTTTAGGTTCTTAATCAAGAAAATGACAATCCTTAATGCTAGGCACTGCAGTAGACATAATCAATTCACAACAAATAATTTGAGATTAATTCTAAGCACTGCAAACACAATCATGTCAGGCTCATGACAGACCTTCCCTCCGCATGCTAAGTTCAAGTGTCATATCAAAAGTCTCTAGCCTTCGGCTTTAAGTCCAGCAGATGCACACTCACTCAGACCGTGGTGATCAGGTCAGGAAACAAGGCAGGCTTCTCCTGGGATGGAGCTGACCACCGGTTGAGGAAAGTGTTGTGGGGAGAAGTTGTGGCCCCCACCAGGGTCAGGATGTGACTGCAGAGTTTGAGAACAGTGAGGAAAATTCAGAGGATCAAGCAAATGATGAAAAAAGTGTTGGGATGTCAGTCTAGGTCCTCATCAGGCCATCCTCACACTGGGTAATATAGAAGAACCCATATATTTAAAAAAAAAAAAAAGATAATATTAGAGGGAGATTTTACTGATTTAATCAGTTACTTAGTTGCGTGTTTCATTGTTTTGATGTTATTGTTTGTTATGGTTTAGATACGATATGTCTTCCAAAAGCTCATGTGTGAGATAATGAAAGAATTTTCAGAAGTCATAGTCTATAAAGCCTATGTTCAGGAATCAACCTAACTCAAGTTATAACGGGGGACCAAATTATATGAGATACCTATAATTGGATCACATAATGTGTTTTTACTAGATGAAGCCAAAATATTTTCCCTTATACATATTGCAGTTCTGTTTAAGAGACTGGAAGACTTGTATTAAATTGTGAAGACAAAATCTCTGCTGTAATACAGTTTTTCACATTAAATTACTCTTTGAGAAAAAAAAATTTCCAAGGTGAAATTATTACAATATAAGAGGTATAACATAATCAGTGGATTAATCCACTGATATGGATTAACTGGGTGGTAATTACAAGTAGGTTGTGGGTAGCTAGAGGAAGTAAGTCAGTGGGATTGACCTTTGGGGTACATAGTTTGTCCCTGGTGAGCAGAGCTAGCCAAAGTTTTCATAAAAATTCTTTATTCCTCTTCATTCTTTCTTTTTTCTCCTCTGTGTATTTTCAAATGCCTTGTCTTTGAAATCATTAATCCATCCTTCTGTTGATATAGCCTGCTTTATATATCACATTTTAAATTTTACTTTGTGTATATTTCAATTTAATGATTTGTTTGATTTTTTAAAAATTTCTTCCATCTCTCTGTTAAATTTCTTTGATGGAGTATTGGACATTGTTCTGTGTTCTCTTGAAGCTCGTTGAATTCCTTAATATTGATGTTTTAAATTCTTCATCTGAGACTTCATCCATACTGGTTATTAACTATTTAGCTTCTGGCACCTTATTTGGTCCATTAGGTGACTTCATGGTTCCCTGAAAGTTCTTGAGGCTTGTTTTTGTGTATTTTCAGCTGGGCATTGAAGGAGTAGGTATTTATTCCAGTCTTCATAATCTGGCTTTCTTTTTGCTAATTTTTCCAGAAATCCAAGCGGACTGTAAATATTCTATGAGCTTTTAGTACTGAGTGGTGCTTTAAAAGCCAGGTTTCTCTCTAGTTTGCTGTTTGTGTGTTGTCACTGTTTCAGCACTAGATTATAATTCAGGCCTGGTTTGTCCCCAGTTCACAGTTGTATTATTTAGCATGAGCTGAAGGAGTACCTAAAATGTGTGGTCTTTCCCTGTATGCTTCTCCCTGTAGTTGAGAAAATTCTAGATATGTCATCTATGTCACTGACCTATGGTCTCACACTAAAGGATTCTGCCCGGCTTTGAGCATTGGACTATGGAGGGACCAGAACTAGGCATCTGTGCCATACCTGTGGCCACCAGTGTTGCAACACTGTGTCATCCATTCAGCCCCTTTATCACTTTTTTATTTTTTATTTTTTGGTACCATGGATTGAACTCAGGGCACTCGACCACCAAGCCACCTCCCCAGCCCTATTTTGTATTTTATTTAGAGACAGGGTCTCACTGAGTTGCTTAGCACCTTGCTTTTGCTGAGGCTGGCTTTGAACTTGCAATCCTCCTGCCTCCACCTCCCCAAACCGCTGAGATTACAGGCATGTACCACCGTGCCCAGCTCTCTCTATCACTCTTAATAGATAACTATTAGACAAGAAAACTTTTTTAACATTTTATTTTTTAGTTGTAGGCGAACACGATACCTTTATTTTATTTTCATGTGGTGCTGAGGATTGAACCCAGTGCCTCGCCCATGTTAGGCAAGGGCTCTTCCTCTGAGCCACAATCCCAGCCCCAAGAAAACTTTTTAATGTATATATTTTTGGATGCCAGAGATTGAACTCAGGGGCACTCAACCACTGAGCCACATCCTCAACCCTATTTTGTATTTATTTAGAGACAGGGTCTGAGTTGTTAGCACCTCATGGTTGCTGAGGCTGGCTTTAAATTCCCAATCCTCCTGTGTCAGCCTCTTGAGCCACTGGGATTATAGGCATGCACCACCATGCCCACAAGTGTTAGAGTCTGTAAACAAGTCAGGATGGCGCCTGGTATTTTGCCAGGGGGAGTGGTTTGTGAAGTAAAGCCAGCGAGCCATTAAGTGTGGAGATTCCTTATTGGTTGACTGCTGTATCGAGTTTATGTTAATTAAGATAAGCTGTGTGGAATGTATATATACCACTCCTGTCCTACAATAAACGGCTCCTACTCCTGCTGTATCAATCTACACAAGTTGCTCATCACCCCCCCGGTTATTTTGCTGCAGCTGGACTGCGACACACAAGAAAACTTTATAGCATGCTTTCTCGTTCCTTGCCACTGACCAACAACTGGATAATCCAATCTTTTATTTCCTCTTTATAAAATGAAAGAGACACTCTTTCTCCTATTAGAAGCTAATCATAACATTTTCTTCTTCTGCCTCCCCAGATACCATTGAACCTTGGGACCTTGCACATCCAGATATTTTGCATACCAATGATCTTCTCCTTCTTATGTATTTTGACTTTTCCCTTTAAATACCTTAACCTTCTGTATTAGTTATTTATTGCTGCATAACAATTTACCAGCTTAAAACAACACATATTTATTATTTCACACAGTTTTTATAGGTCACGAATCTCAGAGTGGTCACTCTGGGTGATTGTGTCCCATAGTACCTCATGAGTTTGCATCAAGATATCAATCAAGTGATATCAGTTTCAGTTGTCTGAAATAGCGACTGGGGATAAAAAGTCCACTTCTAGAACGGTTCACCTCTAGCAATGTTGGTAGGACACCTTGGTTTCTTGCTAACTGTGGGCAGGAAGCCTCAGTTCCTTGAACCTCTTCATAGGACTAGAGTATCCTTACAACTTGATAACTGGCTGGCTTCCTACAGAGCTGGTAATTCAAGAAAGCATGGCCAAATCACAATGACTTTTATAACAGCTTTAGGAATCACACACCATAGTTTTCAGGTTATCCTATATTTTACACAGATCTGTCCTCTTCAGTATGAAGGATGAGGTCCACAGGGGGAACTACATAAAAGCAGAATACCAGAAGGCTGGGATCACTGAGATCATCAAGGAGGCTGACTCCTCCACCTTCCTTTAAACATTTAAACATATTTGATTCTCTCCTATTGAAGCCAGATTTAAAGACAGGTAGTTAGTGTAGCTAGGTAAATCTGGTCTGATAGAGAAAATGAAGTCCCATTTGAGTCAGAAAATCGGAAACTGTCCCCCCCATTGAAATGTTAATGTCCCCCAAAGCCAGCCTATACTGCCCATCCTAAAGAATTGTTAATGAAACAACTAGAGAGCAAACAGAAAATTGCTAATTAATTTGTCCTGGGCCCCCTTCCTGCCTGGATCACTCCTCCCTGGCCCCTCCAGCCCACCTGTTTCCCACATTTTGGCTTTCCCATGGGTGTCCCTGGATTACATATGCAGGATGAGGGGAAATGAACAAAATAAAGGAGAGGAATGTAAAAGGACAAACAAAATCTGAAGGAATGTATCTCCACCAGGAAGTATTAAAGGGAGTTCTTCAACCTGAAATAAAGAGATGTTAACAAAAAAAAAAGAAGAAAACATTGAAAGGTATAAACTCATTAATAAGAGTAACTATACAGAGAAATTCAGAATGCTATAGTGTTGTAAACACAATAAATAAACCATTCATATCTTAAATATGATAACTAAAAAAAGAATAAAAATAATAACTACATTAATATGTTAAGAGATAGGCAATATGGAATATTAAAATGAGACATCAGAAGTGCAATATGTTAAGAGTTTTGGAGGGCAGGTATATTTTATATTCATTTTTTTTTCTTTTCTATTGTTTTTGTTCTTATCTTCATGGTCACATTAAGTTGCTATCATTTCAAAATAGCTTTTTTAGGGCTGGGGATGTGGCTCAAGAGGTAGCACTGGGTTTGATCCTCAGCACCACATAAAAATAAAATAAAGATGTTGTGTCCACCGAAAACTAAAAAATAAATATTAAAAAAATTCTCTCTCTCTCTCTCTCTCTCTCTCTCTCTCTCAAAAATAGCTTTTTATAATCAAAAGATTTTTTGATAAGATTTAAGGTAACCACAAAACAAAAATCGATGCCCTATAATTTAGTCAACTGTAGAATAAACTAACCAAAATAAATGAATAAGTAATACAAACAGTAAATCACTTAGTCATGAAGAAAGACTATAAGAAAGAGAGAAAGAGAAATGAAATACAATGAAAGTAAAAAACAAATTACAAAATAGATGTAGTAAAAATTTACCTATCAATAAGTTAAATGGATTAGGGATGAGGATGTAGCTCAGTAGTAGAGCACTTGGCTAGCATGTGCAAGGCCCTGGGTTTGATCCCCAGAACTGAAAAGAGAGAGATCAAATAAGGTAAATGGATTAAGCTCTCCCATAAAAAGAAATAAAAGTGATTAAATGGATTTAAATTTACATATAAGACCCAATTATATTTTGCTTATAAGAAACTCACTTCACCTCCAAGGGCACACATAGATTGAAAGAAAAGACATAGAAAAAATATTCCATGTAAACATAATCCAAACGAAAGCAGGAGTAGCCATATTTATATTAAATGAAACAGACTTCAAATCAAAAGCTGCAAAAAGATACAAAGAATACCATTATATGATGATCAATTCAGCAAGAGGAAATAATAGTTATTATATTACATATATATAATAGTTACAAACATATATGCACCCAATAATTGAGCACTCAAATAAATAGAATAAATATTATACCTAAAGGGAGAGATCAACTCTAATACAATAATACTAGGGGGCTTTAGCACCCCCACTTTCAGCAATGGATAGATCATCTAAACAGAATATCAACAAAGAAATAGCTAAGTTAAATTGTACCCTGGACTAAATGGGTATAACAAACATCAATAAAATACCCCTTCCAACAAATGGAGAATACAAATTTTTCTCATCAGTACATGGAACATTCTCCAGAATAGATTACATGAAAAGCCATACAACAAATCTTAACTAATTTTTAAAAATTGAAATCATATTATTTACTTCAACAGCACATATACTACAATCAGAATGATACAGAGAAGATTAGCATGGCCCCTGAGCAAGGATAAAAAAGCTAATTCATGGGGTTGGGTTGTGGCTCAGCAGTAGAGTGCTTGCCTCGCATGTGCAAGGCCCTAGGTTCGATCCTCAGCACCACATAAAAATAAGTAAAATAAAGGTATTGTGTCCAACTACAACTAAAAACAATAAATATTTAAAAAAAAAAAGCTAATTGATGAAACATTCCATATATTTTTTGGTTTGGTTTTGGCATTATTTCTTCTAGCAAAATTGTTTCCATTTATAAAATATTACTCTTACACTCCTGATGTACAGAAATCACATTAAAAATAAAAGTTCCAGAGGCTGGGGTTATGGCTCAGCGGCACAGCATTCGCCTAGCATGTGCGAGGCGCTGGGTTCGATCCTCAGCATCACATAAAAATAAATAAAATAAAGGCATGTGTCCAACAACAACTAAAAAATATTTTTAAAAAATAAATAAATAAAAATGAAAGTTCCATACTGTTTGATTTAAAAAAAAATGAAATCATGTCAAGTAGGTCTTCCAATCAGAATACAATAAAACTAGAAATCAGTAACAAGAAAAACTTTGAAAGCTATATAAATATGTGGAAATTAAACAATTTACTCTTGAACAACCAATGGATTAAGGAAACAATCAAGAAAGAAATTAAAAGTTTCCTTAAAACAAATGAAAATGGAGACACAACATAACAAAACCTATGGGATACAACAGAAACTGTACTAAGAGGGAATTTTATAACAGTCAATGCCCACATCAAAAAGTAGAAAGATGTCAAATTAAAAAACAAAAAAAAACTATCACTGCATCTCAAGGAACTAGAAAAACAAGAACCAAACCCAAAAATGAAAGGATGGCTCAACACATGAAAATCAGCAAACACGTCATACTACATCAACAGAATGAAAGACAAATGCCATATGAACACCTCGGGAGACATATAAAATGCATCTGATTAAATTCAACATCCCCCAAGATGAGCAGAAGAAAAGAAGCTACAAAGACCAAAGAATAAATAAGTGAAATAGAAACTAAAACACTAATAAATGAAATAAACACTAATCAATGAAATAATAATGAATAAACACTAATCAATGAAATAAAGAATTGGTTGTCCCATCAATGAAAGCTCTAGAGCAGACGGCTTCATTGCTGAGTTCTACTAAACAATTAAACAACAATCAATATCAATTCTTATTAAATTATTCCCCCCCAAAAAAATGAAAAAAAAGGAATTTTTTTAGACACATTCTACAAGGCCAGCTTTACTTTGATACCAAATCCAGAAAATAACCAAAAAAGAAGGCTACCAGCCAATATTATTGATGAACATAGAAGCACAAACCCTCAACAAAATATTAATAAACTGAATCCAACAGAACATTAAAAAATTATTCACCATGGGCAAGAGGGATCTATCCCAGGGATGAAAGAATGATTCAACATTCTCAAATCAAAAACACAATACACCAATTTAACAGAATGAAAGACAAAACCATATGATCATCTCAATAGATTCAGAAAAAGCATTTAATAAAATTCAACATCCTTTCAAGATGAAAAACACTGAAACAACTAGGTATAGAAAAATACTACCTTAACGTATTTTTTGTAGTAGTTGGACACAATACCTTTACTTATTTTTATGTGGTGCCGAGGATTGAACCCAGACCCTCACAAGTGCTATGCAGGCTCTCCATCGCTGAGCTACAATCCCAGCCCATACCTTACCATATTAAAAACTATTTAAGACAAGCTAACATTTAATATAATCCTAAGTGGGTACAAGTTGAATATTTATTCAATCAGATCTGGAACAAGCTAAGGATGCTCACCTTCATTACATTTATTTAACCAAGTACTGAAAGTGCTGACCAGAAAATATAGACAAAAGTAAGAAAGGGCTCCAAAATAGAAAGGTGGAAGTAAAATTGTCCCTATTTGCAGAAAACATGATCTTATATGGCAAGAACCCCAAATACCCTAACAAAATTTAGTAAAACTAATAAATGAATTCAGCAAAGTTGCAGGATAAAAATCAACATACAAAACTCAGTAATGTTCTAGTAGGTCACACATCAATTATCTTAAATATAAATCAAACCAAAAAAAAAAATCCCATTCACAATAACTCCAAAAATTAAAAATAAAAAAATAAAAATCTAGGAATAAATTAAACCAAAGAAGTAAACAACTTCTACAATGAAAACTATAAAATGTTGATGAAAGAAATTAAAAAGAAGCCAAAAAATAAGTGGAAAGACATCCCACATTCATGGGTTGGAAGAATAAATATAGTTAAAATACTGATACTACACAAAATGATCTGGAGATTCAATGCAATCCCTATTAAAATACCAATAATTTTTTTTACAGAATTAGAGGAAAAAATCCCAAAATTTGTTTAGAACTACAAAAATTCCTGGAAAATCAAAGCAATGTTGAGTAAAGGAGAAATTATACTACCTGACTTCAAAAAAAACTGTAAGGTGTCATCTTCAAAACAAGATGGTAAACTGAGCTGAGCACAATGACATATACCTGTAAACCCAGCTAATCAGAAAGCTGAGGCAAGAGGATCACAAATTTGAGGCCAACCTCAATAACATAGTAAGACCCTGTCTCAGAATAAAAATAAAAACAAGGGCTGAACAGGAATTTTAAAAAATTAAGTAGCTGCTGAGGAGAATAGGAAAGAAATGACTAGGGAACCCAATAAAAGTATTTCTCAATAGCATCGAGAGCCCAGTTTGTCAAAAATCATGAAATTTTTAGATAATCAACCTACGAATTTTTTTAAAAATAGAGGTGAACTATAGCAATACCAGTTAACTAAGCCTCAAAGAGCAACTTTGAATCACATTTCAAATTGAGGTAAAGTTGCCTGCACTAAGGTCTAATCACAGCTTGGTTACTAAAATTGCAGATGTAGCTAAAGAGAAGCACAGTGGTTTACCTCTAAAAAGTGGAAAATGGTATGGCTAATCCTCCAATCACTGTTGCATACGACTATGACTATGTAACCAGCTTTTTTAGAAAGGTCAACCAATCTAATAGTGTGGGAAATTATTTGAAATACTTTATAGCTGTTATTAATGATTTATTATGTTTTGCTCTTTCACCTAAACACCTTTTCCTCCTCTTCTAGTCTACTATTCCTTTAATAGGCAACTATTTATACAGCCTTATGGAATTCTCCAAGAAAAAGATTTTTAAAAAATACCTCCTTCATGTTTAGATTCAATACACTGTATTTTTCAGAACTGCCCTATTAGCTATGTTTTACCCACTGAACACAAAAGTACATAACTTTAATAACTCAGAAAATAATTGCTAGTATCTAACACACTAAGCAAACTAAATGCTTACCACTGGAATTAAAATGTCAACATATTATATAAACCATCTTTTCTATATTTTGGATCTGGTTTATTCACATACTATCTATATGTTAAAGGTTTGGTGGCCAGCCTATAGTGCTTTTGGGAGAAGTGGAACCTTCAGAAAGTACAGCCTAATGAAAGAAAGTTAAGTCATGGGAAGACATGCCTTGAAGAGATCACTGGGACCTGGTCTCCATCCTCTCTTTTACTTCCCTACCATGAAGTAAATTATTTCCTTTGCCACGTGCTCCTGTCATGATGTACCGTGCTGCCACAGGTCCAAAACAACAAAGCCATGTGACCATAAACTGAAACAGGAGTTCAAATAGACCTTTCCTCCTGATAAGGAAAAATGCCTAATTATCTCAATATTTTGGTCACAGTGATGAAAAACTGTCTTCAATTTAACTTCAGTTCTATTTTGCCTTTTTAAGTACTATTTTTCAAATTCCAATATAAACCAGAATTAGGCTTGAAAAGATTTATCCAATCCCACCAGCATTTTTCTAAACAATAAGCTATGATACTTTAAATAGGAATACTGTTCCTCTATATTAATCACATTCATTAAAGGATAAAATATTTCATACAAACAAAAGATTTTAGGCCCTAAATTATGGAACATAATATTTTTTTGCCATGACTATTTTTAAAGAAAATATCTTGGGCTTTATTTTAGTAAACAATAGCACACACCAATACAAACAGATAACCTGCCAAGTCATCATTCCCATCCTTATTAAGGCAAATAGTACCATAGACTAACCTGAAGCATTATAAATAATGAGAGTGTTAAACTGAATCCAATGAATAATTCATGAAACCTAATTCTTCCAGTTCTTTGGCAGTTCTCTCACAGCCAGCTGAAGCAATGCGGAATGATTACAAAGATGTATCATCTATATTGTTGGAGTGTGTGCCTTATCTATTAAACTAGCTCATTTATTTAAAAAATAATAATCAACTTGTGGCTACTTTACATTCTAAATGTTTGCTTTTGTAGGCTAATGTAATGCAAATGTACCTTACTGGAGTTTAAAAATGAGATAATGTCCAAGCAATGTCTGCTTCACACTCATAACCTGATTTAGAGGTTGAGTGGAGCTCCAAGGGTCCAATAGCACACCTGGAGACTCTCAGAGGCACTGGGTTACATTCCTGGTCCAGTACTTCACTGACAAGAAGGAGTTTAGTATCAATTAAAAGAAACCTTGAAGTTAAGTGAGCTGAAAGACTGGTTCTGTTTCTGGATCTGCCATTGATTTGATTTGACCAAAGTCAAGTAACAAAACTTGTTAAGACTTTCATCTCAAACTCTATCACATGAGAATGCAGACTGGAATAACTATGAGGTAGGCCCTTCCAACCTTCATATTTAGCAATCTGCATCAACAACAAATAAATCTCCTTGCTTTCAGCCATATTCTACCAGGTTGCAAGAATTATGAATGCACAGATTCCTTTTTTTTTTCTCTTTTTTTTTTACCAGTGTATCTTCAGGTCCTAGCACAGCATCTTATCCACTGAAATATTCCATTACAAATTAATGTATAAAACAAATAGACCTAATACAATTGAAAAACAATATCAATCCCAAGTTTGTTTCTTCTTTAATATAATGTTTGCTATAGCAGAAATTTAGAGCAGTCAAAGCCCCAACTTACTGACAGAAGCCAAAGAGAACAGAATTATTACATTCAGTCATAATTATCTTTGTTTTTGGTTTTATCACCAAACTATTAGAGCAACCTATTTTCCAATTTGCTGGGGAGCAAGAACTGAAATATATTTCCTAGGGTTCAGTATAGCTAGGATTCTGAATAATTAGCTAGCAATTATTTTTGGCAGTAATACTATAGTACAGCAACCAATCCTCTCCCTCTCCCTATACACACATAAACACAAACATACTTAAGCCTCTATCTCTTCTCAAAATACAGACTGAAATGTCATAACCACCAAGAGGTTAAAGTAGGCACCTACAGAGGATTTTAAGAGACTATTTGGTAGGTTCTGACCACTTCATACTTACCAAATCTGTCTCTTTTGTGTTTCATTTCTATTGTTTGATTCAACTTCCACTCTATGGAATTTTGCCTAAGAAAATTCAAGTTTTGTCTTGAAATTCTGTCCCAGAATTGAAGACTTTAACATTGTTCCTTCCCTCAGGAATTCTTTCTGTCAGCAGTGACAGGGAAAAGCTTTTAAAGTTTTAGATTCCCGTATATTTAAAATTTATTCAAGCATATTATTATAACCACTCAAAAAAAAGAAGTCAGTCATTTTATATCTAATAAATAATAGATTCTTTGTGCTACACTGTGCTTTGAATAATAATACAACATGAAAGATTATTGGGTAAACATAAAACATATCAGATAATTCCAGAACCATCCAATAGAAGAAATTGTAGTGAACCTTAAGAGACACCCAATACTACACCCAAAGGTAGAATGAGTACATTCTACCATTGTCCAACTGAGTAATAGAAATACAACTTAAAAATTTATCTATTCAGATTTGCTAATGATGAATTCAAGAATGAGTGTGTGGCAGAATGATTATCAATTAGACATGAGAATAGAAATACTAGAAGCTTCTAGAAATAGTATACTTTTCTTATGCTATAGTTGGGCCTTTGACCTGCAAAGGCCCATGTGGGAGATGGTGAATCCCACACAAGGTGGATCTAGTAATAGTTCTTTAGGTCATTGGGGGTGTACCTTTTGGAGCCCTGACCCCTTCCTTTCTGTTTTTCTTCCTGGTCATTAGGTAAGTGGGTTATGCTTCACCACCTACTTCTACCATGATGTGTTGCCTCATCCCAGGCCTAAAGCCAGGGAATTAATCAATCATGAACAGGAACCTCCAAAACTATGAGCTAAAATAAACCTTTGTAAGTTAATTATCTAAGGAATTTTATTATAGTAACAGAAGACTAATTAACACAGTTTATTATAGTGACAAAACCTGGTCTCTCTGTAACTGGACATGAACAAGAAAACATACAGACCAGTTGCACCCATTTAAAACTACAAAATGAATCAGTCTTAGTTTAAAGTCTAACACTACAGATATCATAATAGAAAAACAGAAAGAACATTGGCCATGATGCCATTAATTATTCACTAAAGCAGTTAAACCTGTAGACTACTTTACTTTCAGATTCTCTGGCATTTGATATAATAAATGTCCTCATAGTTTATTTCAGCTAGGACTTCTGTTACCTGCAGCCCAAAGAATCCTATCTGACACATATAGTTATCTACATTTAGTTATCTGTTTGTAGAGGCCACATACTACCACAATTTCAAATATACATATAATCTAAGTGATCTAAGATGATTAATAAAACAAAGTCTTTAAAATAATAATAAACTAATGAAGAGTTCAGTCATATATAATTTCAATACATGATCGCCCACTCTATGCATAGTTTACTAAGCAAATATTCCTTATTGGATTTATCACAGTTTTTTATTTGATTTTTCACAAGTAATTTTTTAAACAATTTAAACATAAGCCTAATGTGGCGGTGCATGCTGGTGGTGCATGCCTGTAATCCCAGGAGCTCTGGAGGCTGAGGCAGAAGGATCACAAGTTCAAAGTCAGCCTCAGCAATTTAGCAAGGCCCTAAGCAACTTATTGAGACCCTGCCTCAAAATAAAAAATAAACAGCTGGGGATGTGACTCAGTGGTTAATTGCTCCTAGGTTCAATCCCTGATACAGGAAGAAAGAAAGAGAGAGAGAGAAGGAGGGAGGGAAGGAGGGAAACAAAAGATATTTTAGGAATAAAACTTTATGTGTCAGCCTCTCACTTTATGGAAGTAAGATTTATGAAAGTAGAAGATGGAAGACCTATCTGATTTGTACTTTTGACAAGGCATGAATTTCTTATAACATATTTTCTCATTAAAATTATACAGAGGGTCTTCATCCTGAGGCATTAGTGAATAAGCTGATCTCTAGCTGGGAATGAAATGAGGTTTTTTCCCCCCTAAGGAAGAGTACTACAAATATGATGGAGAGAATTACTGAAGAATTTCACCCTACTCTACAAGACTCCTGGTCTGTTCCAAGGTGATAATTTCCAAATACAGAAAATAAGGAAAGGGAAAGTGTTTATCTTTAAGAGTAAACTGGAAATTCAGAAGAGAAATTAAACATACTCTGAACTTCCAACACAGTCATGGACAGATACAGTACCCATGTGGATTGACTTACCAATTATAAGAACCATAAAACAACCCCAATAATCTAACTTGACCTCGCCTCCTAACATGCATAAATCACACTGAAGTACTCAAGACTACACAGTTTCTTACAATATATTTATTCTTCCATGTTTCCATTTGTGATGGATCCTTTGTTTCTGATTAATACTCCCCTCTGCCATTTCTCCCACGTGTCCCTCCTAACCTTCCTCTCCTAACCTTCCTCTTCTCTGCTCTTTTTCCTCTTTTCTATCATTCACTCCACTTCCTGCCCAGTTCCTACTTATCATTTCAGGTCTAATTCAAATTTGACCTTCTGTTGGAAATGCTCCCTGAGCTCTCCTGTCCTCTACATTCCTATGAAGCCTGAATGCCACAAATTCAAAGTGAACCAATTTAATAAGGCAAAATGGTATAATGAAGAGCTCAATCTTGTTTTTTGTTTGTTTGTTTGGTTGGTTGGTTGGGTTTTTTTGTCCCAGGGATTGAACCCAGGGATGCTTAACCACTAAGCCATATCACCAGCCTTTTTTTATTTTGAGACAGAGTCTCACTAAGTTGCCGCAGTCTGGCTGGGCACAAATCACGAGCCACTAAAGCAGGAACAAACTTTATTTCCGAACTCCCGCGAACACCACGCATGGGGCCTTCTCCCGGGACACACCACACCAACCTGAAATCCTTCCTCCGGAAATCCCTCCTCCCGCACTTCCACAACCAATGGGAACTCTCCGGAAATCCCCATGAGAGCTCCAAAGTAGCAGGCCGAGGCGGACAGCAGGGGACTAATATCCAATTGAATGCACATCTTAACATAATCATTATCATCTCAATGGCTTGCTGGCGGTCACCTCCGACTCGGCTATGGCTCTCAGCACTAAGTTGCTGAGGCTGGCCTCAAACTTGTGATCCTCCTGCCTCATTCTCCCAAATTGTTGGGATACAGGTGTGCTCATGTAGCTGAAGAGCTTAATCTTTTTTTTTTTTTTTTCGTAGATGGACACAACACAATGCCTTTATTTTTATGTGATGCTAAGAATCAAACCCGGGTCCCACCCGTGCTAGGCGAGCGATCTACCGAAGAGCCACAATCCCAGCTCCAAGAGCTTAATCTTTAAGACAAAAATCCAAAGCCCAGCTCCAACATTCCTTAACTCTGTGACTTTAGAGCAAACTCTCAACAAAGGGTACTAGTTATTAATAATAACAATAGCAATTAACAATTATTAAATCCTGATTCTGCTTGTGTCTGTATGATCTCGAGTAAGACATTTAATCTAACAGAATCTCAGTTTCCCAATCTGTCAAATGAATTACATCTATTCTACTGACCTCATAGAATCGTGAGTAGTGAAATAAGATATTGAGTATAATAGTGTTTATAATAATTACAGATGCTCCTCAACTTACAATGGAGTTACATCCTGATAAACCCATCATAAATTGAAAATACTGTCAACTGAAAATACTTTTCATACACACCTACTTTACCAAATTTCATAGCTTTATAGCACATTAGTACATTGCAGAAGATTCATTGTTTACCCTTATGTTCACACAGCTGACTGGGAGCTGCAGCTCACTGCTGCTGCCCAACATTGACAGAGACTATGGTACTGCATATTGCTAACCTGCAAAAAAGATCAAAATTCAAAATTCAAAGAACAATTTCTACTGAATTAATATGCATTATTTTCACACCACTGTAAAGTCAAAAAATAGTAAAATGGAAACTGGGTGCAGTGGCACATGCCTGTAATCCCATGGTCTCAGGAGACATGTCCCCTTGAGACAGAAAGATCTCAAGTTCATGGCCAGCCTTGACAAATTAGTGAGACCTGTCTCAAAAAAATAAAAAAGGCTGGTAATGCAGCTCAGTGGTAGAGTATGCCTGGTAAAGCAGCCCTAGGTTCAAACCCCAGTTTTACAAAAAAATAAAATAAAATAAAAAAGTTTGGGAGGGAAGTCAAATAGTTACCTATAGCTATGCAAAGAAAATAAATATTAAATAAAAGATGTTCTCAAAAAAACTCACTGGAAGAGATATAATTCATATACATGAGAAACTATCATCAGAGAGTACGTAGTAAAGGACTAAATTGTCTGAAATAAACTAAATGTCTATGGCAGTTTAAAAGTTGAAGAGACAAATCACTGGTCTTACTGAGAGTACAAGGACCCATCTCTCCTTCTCCACACAACACTCCCCAGTAGCAATGGCTCCTAAGGTCCATGGGTCTCATAAATTAAGTCAGAAATGAAATAAAAATCTAGGGAGAGTTTAGAGGTAACATGTCATACTTCCTTCACATCATAGACATTAAAGAGGATCTCATCCTGAGGTGGAAAGAAACTTTCAGCAAGGATATCTAAGTCTCCACATTACAATAATTTTGTAAATGTACTCTCAATTCTCCCTTAACACCTATATCCACGTAGCATGGAGAGGAGAAGAAAGAAAGGAGAAAAGGAAATTTTGTCAGGAAAGAAATCTTGCTGTCATTATCCTAAGATGTTTCTAGATCTACCTAGTTCAGTATCTTTATCTTATTCTTTCACCTTTAAAAGAGGTCATTACAACAGTCTTTAATACCACAAAATAAGACTCAAAAATCTTAAATGTATACGTAGTAAAGGAAATCAGTCTACCATTCCCTCTTTATCCTTGTAGTCAAAAGGAGCTATAACTGGCCCTAAGAAAGTGAGCCTTCACATCTCAACTGATTTTTAAGTAGTAAAGTGTTTTTCAAACCATGCTTTGCCATTGTTCACTGGATTGTGAAATCAATTTTTTAATTATGTTATATATTTGTAGGTAGGTATATGTGTGTTGAGTCATAAAATAAAATGTATTTTTACATGAATTCAAGTCAAAATATTTGAAAAATACCAGTGTAATCTATAGGGAAAGAGATGAACAAAGAAAATCCACCATAATACCCAGCCATCCAAGCTACATTGGTATAATTTTTAAATATTTATTTTAGTTATACATGGGCACAATATTCTTAATTTGTTTATTTATTTTTTTAATGTGGTGCTGAGGATCAAACCCAGTGCCTCACATGTGCGATGCAAGTGCTCTGCCACTGAGCCACAACCCCAGCCCGACACTGATATCATTTTTAACAAACAAGGGGAAGAGGTAAGTTATCTGATTTGCCTGGCCTTCTTAAAATTTATATCAGAGCAGTGTCAATCAATATGATAGCTCAACTTACTTCCCCTCATAGAAGGATCTGAAGAAACCTACAGATCTGTATGTTGGTTTCATTCCCCTTGACCATTTACTATATAATGGCTGTTATTTTCTCAGGTCTGTAAACAAAGGCACAGCCTATGGGTATTAAAGAATTCATGTGTCTATGTATAGTATGTGGGAAGTAAAAATTATGTCTCTATGTTCAGAATATCTAAGTGTAAAATGGTATTTCTTGTTAATGTGGGCAGTACTGGATCTGTCCATAATAATTAAGTTTGTTCAGGAGACTTTATCTGGTAGAACACATGCAGCACAGGCCATTACCTCATAGAGTATGGGAGAGAATGCCCTTAAGAAACAAGCTGCTAGTTATGATAAGCTGCCTGTAAGCGATGGATAAAAGCCTGCAATCAGGTGGTCAATAGGACAGCTGACAATGAAAACAGACCAGTGTATGTGAGAAATCACTTCCTCATTCATTAATGTCCTGCTATTTCTCGCTTACTCACACTAGAAAGGTCAGACCCACCAATACCAAAATTGTCTTGAATATTAATCGAGGAACAGGTGGAGCAACTGACTTCATCACCATTACTACTCATAATTTTATCATTTCTATTTCTCCCCTCCTTTAGATGATGTTATATGCTATGTATCCTAAAGTGACAAATTCCTAAGATTGGTTGTTATACTTCTAGGCTGTCTGAATAAAGTTATTCAAACAACATCTTCCTAGGAAAATCATTTTTTTCTCATGCTCACAAACTCTAAATCTAAAAGAAATAGAAAGGCTAAGAGTAGCATACAGAACTTCCCACAGAGCAGAATAAATCAATTTCACTTTAGTCTCACCTCTTTATCCCCAAATATGGTCACTATACTACTTAAAATTGACATAACAGGAGAAAGAAATGCATGAGGGAGGAGAGGCTGGGTAGAAGGACTACTAAATACCATTTTCATAGCTCGTAGCAATTATATAATACCACTGACACATGTTATAACATTTAATCAAGATTATTACATTGTGGCACTTTAGGCAATATTATTAATGTTCATTTTTCAGATAAGGAATGGAGGCTCAGAAAGGTAAAAACAAAGCCCAGACTCAAAACACTATCCAACCAGTCCCTCCATTTGCCACACTGCTCCTCTATTGACCCAAGATGATTGAGGCTTGTTCAAAAGGAATGAGTTGAAACTCATAGAATACAAAACATAACTGTCAGCTCTGTCACCCCAATCCCTTTGGATCTTACCTATAAGTCTGATTCTCTGCAGCACTGCATAGGTTTCATGAATATCTGCTTTGGTCACAGGTCTCTGCTACTACTAATTATTATGATAAAGGGACATCCAAAATGATGGTGATAATTGTCTAAAACAGAGCAAACACTACACTTCTGCCCGTCTTCTCATAGCAAAACTAAATTCTACATTTGAACCTAATAATTAATTAAATATAATGTTCAAACATCATGAAATGTTGTCATGTTTATTTTATCTGTAAAATAGAGCTACAGAACCAAAGAACCCAAGTAAAGATGGTCTTAAATTGTGAGAACTGATGTGGATATGGTTAGGGAGAAGAATCTGTTCAGATGTGAAAAGAAAAAGCTTTCCCAACCCCTAATCTTTCCTAATCGCCCACATTCGATAAATTGGTAGAAACTATTCTAAGCTATTGAAAGGTGATCACTTTGATGAAAATAGCACTTTAATTTAAAAAAAAATTATTGAACATCTGTAATGTGCAGGGTTATGCCTGCTATGACTGCCACAAAAACATTGACATTGGGAGAGCTTCTGAATCCCTGTGGAGCAGACCCTTGGCAAATAGACAATAACCATTCTTTGATATCCTGTCTTCCCCCACCCCACCCCCATGTTGCTTTCTTTCTCATAAAAATAGCCTGTAAATCTGACTCAGAACTAAAAAAATCCTAATTGGAACCACAAAGTCATAGAATGAACACCTCCATATTACTTCTTTCTCTGATTTAATAATATGAAGCATCTTCAAATTATTTTTAAATCTATGTTCACGACTCCAAAAGACAGTTTATTACTGTTGTGGGGTTTCTTAGTTGTGTCTTTGATTTTTTTATTTTGATTTTTGTTTTTTTCTTTATTGTTTACTTTTTTGCAATTATAACTCTATACAATAAGATTTAGTAATGGAAACAAATACTGAAGAATAACACAAAGTGATTATATACAATATACACATACACATCCCATACACACACACACACACACACACACATAATTTCAACCCAAATTTAAAATAATCTGGATCCATAAGAAAAAGAAATCAGAGAGTAAAACATACTTGTTACTGCAATTAACAGGCTTTATCTTTTCTTTCTTACCATATTATTTTTATCATATTAGTGATTATTCATTTTGAATACTATTTAGTCTTGAGGAGACAGAGGTAATATTTTGTTTGAAAATGATTTTATTATATATTCCAAACATGTATTCTATTTTAATAATTTAAATTAATTAGGAACATAATAGTTATTTACTTTTTGTAAAGTGAGTATTTGTACCAATGTATAAAGTTGAAATTGTATATATTGGGTTACATGTTGGCTGTGTTCATAACTGACATGGCTCATGTTGAAGTTCCATAGTCACAACCATGTGATATAAAGGTTTGACCATGTGTAACATTTAATGTTAAGGAGGCTGAAAATACCACATAACTATCTTGATATTAGATCTCATTATTGCTAATTTCACGTGACCCAGTATTGTATTACCAATGCAACAAGGACTTGAACTATAGTGTCTGGTTCCTACAGACAATATTCCTCACAAGAAAAAATTTTTAAAATGGTTACCTAAGCTGGCAAGAAAAGGCACAACCTAATGATCTAAAATACCAGTCTTTCTTTCTGACCTTAATCTATCATTGACTAACCGAATGTTATCATAACTGAACTGAGATTTACACAGATTGAAAATTGTTTAGCATTTCTAGAGCAGCACATGCAATAATAATGTGCACTAAAACTTTCCTGATTTAAACTGGGCACGGTGGCCCTCCCGTAATCCCAGCGGCTCAGGAGGCTGAGGCAGGAGAATCATGAGTATGAAGCCAAAGCAAGGCACTAAGCAACTCAGTGAGACCCTGTATCTAAATAAAATACAAAATAGGGCTGGGGATGTGGCTTAGTGGTTGAGTGCCTCTATGTTCAATCCCCATTATCCCCCCCCAAAAAAAAAAAAAACTTTCCTGATTTATATAGCCAACTTACAGTTACTCTCACCAGGTGTCCACACCTTATTAATTGAAAATCTCAAAAACCAGAACAAAACAAAACAAACAAAACTCATTTTCATTCTTGAATCTTTCTAGAGAAGGAAGTAAGAGACAATAAAAGTAAAAGGGTATCTGATTATCAATCTCTCCCTTGGAGAAGATCCTCAATGGTCAAGAAAGAGTTCGGTTTTTGTACTTTAGATTCTGCTTTCTCAGTAGCCTAGATGAAAGTACTAAGGAAGCTATAAATTAGAATGAAAGGAAGCATTTCTTGAAAAGAATGAACAATTAAGTATTCCTTAAAGGTTTCCTGCTTTTGTAGGTCAAGGCCAGGTAATACAAAACCACTTTATATCAAAATATGGAAGGGCTATGGTTGTGGCTCAGCGGTTGAGCACTCACCTAGTATGTGCAGGACCGTGGGTTTGAACCTCAGCAGCACATAAATAAATAAATAAATAAATAAATGTATTATGTCCAACTAAAACTAAAAAATAAATGTTTTTAAAAAATGGAGGAGAGCTAGTACAGAGGAGGGGTGGGGCAGAGAGGATAACACCTCCAGAAGAGAATCCCATGCTAATTGTCCAACTTCACTTAAGTCTATGGCAGATGCACAGTCCTCTAGGCCAGCAATGAACCATTCCAAAGCCCCATCTGCATGGGAATCCTGTGTCCTGACTTGTACCTGCCCTTTTGATCACAGCAGGAAAAAAGAAAAGAAAAACTTGACTAAAACAACAGAAAGCTAGATTGAAAAGTTCAAAATTTTCAAAACAGAAAAGGGAAAAGGCTATAAAACTCATTAGTAAATGAATATTGGGGCATGTGATGTTTTCCATCCTCATCTAACAATTCACTAACATTATAGTTACAAAAATAAGAATGATTAGTCCTGTAAGGGAGGCTCCATTACATGGGGGAATTATGATAATTTGCACGGGTATTTTAAGTTTCAGAAGTCTAAATTTACCACAAAATTCAAAGTTAACACATTAATTTTAGTCTTTTTTTTCATTTAAAAAGTTGTTAAATTATATTAGACAAAGGTGCTAAAGGCATGCAATGGAGAAAGAATAGCATCATCAACAAATGGTGCTGGGAGAACTGGAAAACCATATGCAAGAAAATGAAATTGAATCCCTTTCTCTCATCATGCACAAAAGTTAACTCAAAATGGATCAAGGAGCTAGGAATCAAACCAGAGACTCTGCGTCTAATAGAAGAAAAAGTTGGCCCTAATCTCCATCTGGTGGGGTCGGACTCCAAATTTCTTAATAAGACACCTATAGCACAAGAGTTAAAATCAAAAATCAACAAATGGGATGTACTCAAACTAAAAAGTTTTTTCTCAGCAAGAGAAATAATAAGTGAGGTAAATAGGGAGCCTACATCCTGGGAACAAATTTTTACCCCTTCACACTTCAGATAGAGCCCTAATATCCAGAATATACAAAGAACTCAAAAAGTTAAAAAACAAAAAAAACAAATAACCCAATCAACAAATGGACCAAGGATCTGAACAGACACTTCTCAGAGGAGGATATACAATCAATCAATAATTACATGAAAAAATGCTCACCATCTCTAGCAATCAGAGAAATGTAAATTAAAACCACTCTAAGATACCATCTCACTCCAGTAAGAATGGCAGCCATTATGAAGTCAAACAATAACAAGTGCTGGCAAGGATATGGTGGAAAAGATACACTTGTACATTGCTGGTGGGACTGCAAACTGGTGCAGCCAATTTGGAGGGCAGTATGGAGATTCCTTGGAAAGCTGGGAATGGAACCACCGTTTGACCCAGCTATTCCCCTTCTTGGACTATACCCAAGACCTAAAAAGAGCATACTACAGGGACACAGCTACATCAATCTTCATAGCAGCACAATTCACAATAGCTAGACTGTGCAACCAACCTAGATGCCCTTCAATACATGAATGGATAAAAAAAAAAATGTGGCATTTATACACAATGGAATACTACTCAGCACTAAAAAATAAACAAGATCATGGCATTTGCAGGGAAATGGATGGCATTAGAGCAGATTATGCTAAGTGAAGTCAGCCAATCCCTAAAAAACAAATGCTGAATGTCTTCCTGATATAAGGGAGGTGACTCAAAGCAGAGTAGGGAGGAAGAGCATGAGAAGAAGATTACCACTAAACAGGGAAGAGAGGTGGGAGGGAATGGGAGGGAGAAGGGGAATTGCATGGAAGATGGAAGGAGACCCTCATCGTTACACAAAATATACATATGATGATGTGAGGGGGAAGGAAAAAAGAGAGAGAGAAAAGTGTCACAGTAGATTGGGTAGAGAGAGGTGATGGGAGGGGAAGGGAGGGGAGGGGGGATAGGGAGGGCAGCAGAATACAACAGACACTAGTATTGCTGTATGTATGTAACTAAGGTGATCCTGCAATCTGTACATGTAGAAAAATGAGAATTCATACCCTATTTGAATCAAATGTATGATATATCAAGATCATTGTATTGTCTTGAGCAACTAATTAATTAATTAATTAATTAAAATAAATAAATAAATAAAAAGTTGGTAAAGAGCTGGGAGCAGTGGCACATGCCTGTAATCCCAGCAGCTCAGGAGGCTGAGACAGGAGTCCGAACTGCGAGTTCAAAGCCAGCCTCAGCAAAAGTGAGGCACAAAGCAACTAATGAGACCCTGTCTCTGAATAAAATACAAAATAGGGCTGGGGATGTGGCTCAGTGGTCAAGTGCCCCTGAGATCAATCCCTAGTACCCCCCCAAAAAAAAGTTGGTAAAGATATCTTAAATAAAAATGAATTTTAATTCCTTAAAGGAATTTTGTATTATATAAAAGGAATTTGAGTATCAGTATGCAGTTCTAAGGATCAAGGGCCTTTCAAAAAGCATATAATATTCAATTAACTATCCTGTAGAATTTTTAATTGTGATGCTGAAATGCTAAGCAGAGCATTAACATCTATTATTCTTTATGAATTATTCTTTTCCAGGACTACACATACTGTCAGTTCTATAATAGCACTTTAGGGCACATTTTAAGGTTTTGGTTTCATTTCTTAATCCATGTTAAATGGTAGTGTTTAACTGGAATTAAGCCATCTTTTGTATAATAACCAATAGAGCATCATTTCAAACCAAGGAAATAATGTTTGCTTAATTTAAAAGATAATTTTTAAAATATTTTAGGACAACTTATTATATAATTTCAAAACCAGTAAGATGTTCCAAACTCCCAATGCTGTGTTATTAGGAATTATTACCTTAATGCAATTTCTGGCTCATTTCATCCCTTCACCAAAAATAAAAATAAAAATAAAAAATTAACTGTAGGTCCCCCATCCCACTTCCAGGGAACAGGCATCTCTGTATAAAAGTGCCATGGGCACAGTATAAATCCAGACTGAAGTAGAATATTGATGCACAACCAAAGACTATATATAATGCAAAGAAATGATACCAAACAGTGGTTAAGACCTCAATTGGTGAAGTCAGTGAGTCAGAGATCTTCTAAGTATTTACATCTCCAACTTACTAACTATGACTTTGGAAGAGTTTGCTTTAACCCCTTTAAGCCTGTTTCTTCATTTGTAAAGTGGAAATAATGATAATTTCTATTTCATAGAGATGCTATGAAAATTACTACTTAATGTGCATACAACATTGAACCTACTTCCTGGTCCCTAGGGGGTAATCAGCAAATGTTTAATGTTTAGTACCTTAAAACTCTGATCAATCATCTATTCATTTCTAAGTTCAATACAACTCCAAGACAATAAAGAGGTTTGAATTTGTTCTTAGCTCCATCAATTGGCAGCTGTGGTCTGGAAACACTGTATTAAAAATAACCAACAAGGCTAATTTTGTAGCTCAGTGTCAGAGTACCTGCCTAGCTTGTTAGAGGCCCTGAATTTGATGACCCGAGTTCAAACCCCTTCATGGAAAAAAAAAAAGGCAAAAAGTAAAACAATGAAGAATTGTTTAAGTCCAAGGAATGATCATATTTACTTCATTTAAACAGGGGAAGCATTTTTAATACATTAGAAAAATATATAATTTCAAAATCAATAGGAGTGTGGATTCAGAGTAGTAGCCATGTTTTCCATCCCTGGTATAGATATGCACTTGTTATCATTTAAGTAATATTTCCTGTTGAGGAGATTTTTTTTGCTTTCTAATTAGTCTTTGTATAAACAGGAAAATCTACTCACAAGTGTGAAAGAGCAACTGGGAGCAAATCCACAGAAAATTATTAAATTAGCTTTGGTCCAAAATGCCAATGTAACATTGCCAAAAAAGTTTCCACTAACTGATCATCACATTAAATGTTTATACTTTAAAAAATACATTATATGGAACCACCATTTGACCCAGCTATCCCACTCCTCAGTTTATACCCAAAGAACTTAAAATCAACATATTACTGTAATGCAGCCACATCAATGTTTATAGCAGCTCAATTTACAATAGCTAAATTATGGAACCAACTGAGGTGCTCTTCAAAAGATGAATGAATGGATAAAGAAAATGTGATATATATATATATATATATATATATATATATATATATATATATATTCTCCTGCTACAGAGAATATACCAAAATATAAATTTTGTTACCACTAAAGTAGCAAAATTTATTATAGTACCCAGTAAGACATGAAAGATTAAGCTATGTTCTGCCAAAATATCAACACAGATAATATACATAATTTATCAACCTAAAGTTATTGCTAATTCTATCTCCACATCTACTGTAAGTCAGTTTTATTGCAACACAATGCTACTACTCAAAGTTTTGCTAATAAAATGCAGTTTGTTCTTAATTCTCTTTACATTGTGACACATCTTTCTTGGTAGATGTGAAGAACATTCCACTATTACCTAAAAATTTGTATTTTCTTTATGAATAAACCTATGAAATACTTGTGGTAAAGCAAGTGGTGTAATTTAAATTGTATATAATACTTTTCACTAATTATTATTTTTTTCCATAGACTTAAGTGAAGTTGGACAATTAGCATAGGATTCTCTTCTGGAGGTGTTATCCTCTCTGCCCCACCCCTCCTCTGTACCAGCTCTCCTCCATTTTTTTTAAAACATTTATTTTTTAGTTTTAGTTGGACACAATACATTTATTTATTTATTTATTTATTTATAGAAGTGATATAGGATGTGATGATCATGAAGAAAGAGTGGAGAAGAAGAAGTAAAAAAATTAAAGGAAGAGTGAAAGAGTGAAATAGAGATTGGCTGTTAGCAGAAGAAAAGAGAGAATAAAAGGACACAAGAGAAAAAAAGATACACATATAAAGTAAAAAAAATTTAATTAAAAATAAAAGAATACAAAACAAAAATATACTAATCAAACCTCCTAATTTACTATAAAACTAATCCATGAAAATAACTGGCTTCAAAAATACTGGATATGAGAACAAAAACAAATATGAATATGTACAAATGTCCATGTGCATTAAAGTCACAATTAATCAGAGAAAAAAAATTTAAACAATTTTTGATGCAAAGTTAGAGAATTCTTTCCATTAGCATTCAAAAGATTTTAAGATTTGGGCTGGGTTTGTGGCTCAGTGGTAGAGCACTTGCCTAGCATGCATGAGGCCCTGGGTTTGATCCCCAGCACCACATTAAAAAAAATAATAATAATAAAGGTGTTGTGTCCATCTAAAACTAAAAATATATTTTTTTTATTCTAAAAACTATTTTTTAAAACTTTATCTGGAAAGTGATGCTCCACCCTCTGGATTACTGGAGTAGGAGAGGTATTCCCATAGGCAGAGTTTCTGGAGGCAGGGTTTAGGCTTAAGTGGCCTCCAGGCTCTTTGCTCAATGCCAGTTGATCTGGAGATTTTAAATCAGTGCACCTCCAGCACCCAGTACTGCTGGTCCATGCTGGAAGACTGTACCCCAGGGATCTCCCCTGGATTCCACCCATGTGGTGGGGGATCCAATTCTTAGTCCCCTATGTCATCTTCAGATACCACATTTCCTGGTCTCAGGTTCAGTATTCAAACAATCTCTCTTGTTCCTGCCCTTCCAAATTCCCAGCCAGATGTCATCTCTCCTAACAGGTCACTAATTA
Source organism: Marmota marmota marmota (assembly GCF_001458135.2). Lineage (NCBI taxonomy): Eukaryota > Metazoa > Chordata > Mammalia > Rodentia > Sciuridae > Marmota > Marmota marmota. The sequence goes on from NW_025999900.1 coordinate 15,237,437, forward strand.
TTATTTTAATGAAAAGAAAACCCTTTTATGAGAATAGGGTATACCTGAGAATTATAGAATCTTAAGGAGGAAATACTGCTTCAAACAGTAGTTTGAACACTTAGTTACTAACACTAAGGACCTCCTTTTAATTTTATCTAATGACTCACATTTTTAAAGTTTTCCTGCATCCAAAGACTCCATTTAGAAAAATCATGATTAATTTTCTTACTCTTCACAAATACATGAAAATAAAAATGTCTATTTTCCAATGGACTTTAGGAATACTGGACATAGTCCATAGGCCAGTGTGAGTGTGGTATGCTGATAAAGGGTGTGGTTTCTGGAACCAAATGGCTAGATTGGATCCTAAAATCCATCACTCACTAGTTATCTCTGCTTGTTTCCTTTAAAATATCATGGAAATAATGAGAGTAACTACATCAGAGGAGTAAACACCAATATGTACAAAGCCCTTAAACAATGCCTGACATTAACTTCTCATGAACTGTGAACTAATGTATAATTCTGACATTGTAGTCCTTGCGGACTACAATGGAACTTATCTATTTCATGTCCACCTAGGTCAAACATCTTTTTTTATATCAATCTTGTCTGAAGGCCATTCATCTACTGAACATGACCAATCAATACAGCATATGTCAACTATCTATTGACACAGCAATACTGTATAAAAAAAACAACTCCAAAACACGGTGACTTAAAACCACAAGCATTTATTTAGTTCATAATAAATAAACACGTCAGCAATTTATACTGGACTTGCTGGGGCAATTCTGGGCTTGGTTACACTCAACTCAGATGTCTGGAGATCTATTAGGCCTCTGACTTACTAGAGTGACTCCTTCTGATTCATGTGAATTGTATCCTACAATAGTCTGGCCAAGAATATTCTCATGGTGCTGGCAAAGGTGCAAAAGAAAACAAACTCCAATGTGCACGTCTACTTCAATCCTTTGCTTCTGTCATATCTCCTAATATCCCAGAGGCCAAGGAGTTCACATGGTTCAGTGTAGAGTTAAGGGTCAGGGCAGATCCAACCTGCCCACAGTGTAGGCACTGTGGAGTCATATGGAAAAGGAATGGATGGAGGGAGTGATGAAGGGTTATGTCATCATTATCACTGTATGCAGGGAGTTTACAAGGTCACAAGGCAGCCCTTTGTAAATATCAGACAGATATACTTGGGGCTGAGCCAAACTATCCCTCTATTTAACACCTCTAATTTGCTCTAGTAAATTCTCTGGAGCTAAAACTCCTATAAGTCTAAGTTTACAAGACATGAAGAACTATTAAAATATTTGATTACATTCTTTACAAATCATATCTTATGCAAACTAAGAAGGAAAAAACATTTGGTTCCTTCTATTGTATTTCATATAACTTGAGAAATGATCCTGCTTATACTATCAATACTCCCCTTAAATCTCAGTACTTCATGTCAAATATGTTCTGATGTTAACTCAATTATTCTGAGTATCATACATCTTTTATTGTGCTTTTTTTTTAAATAGCATAGGCTCTTTTGCTGCCACATCACATTGTGAATTCATATGAGCTTGCAAACAAATAAAATCCCCAAGTGTTTTTCATAAACTTTAAGGTAATCTCCTCTTCCTATAAATTTCCCATAGACTAGCCCAATAATAGACTTTACTAAGCATATGTTTAGTTGGCAACAAATCAATAGGGGATCATCATATTTTCCCTGTTACTAATTTGAATTGGCATGGTTATAAACTCAATGATCAGTCTATCCCAAATGTTAGTCCCTGTACCAAATAGAAATAGAGAATTAATCTGGGTTTACTGTATTTCCCTCAGAGATGATTTACATAATCTTAAAGTTGAAAGGGCAGTTTGACCTACTCTGACCTCCTACCCAATGTAGATAATGTTCAGTAGCCTAGATGGGTGAATCCAGTTAGGGTCTCAAGAACTCCAGGAAAACACCCCTTTTGTGTGACTCCCTTTCCTGGTTATAGGAATACCAGGAAGAGTTTGGGGGTAGGTGGATGCTTTTACCTAATCCCTAATACTTGTAAACCTTTTCAATTTAAAAGTGTTCTCTTATCTATTATCTAATTTTATCTCCTTTAAAGCACATACTCATGGATTTCCCAAATTACTTTAATAAGGCACAAAAACTTTAATAATTATGAATGTTTGAAAATACTAATATCTCATGAGAAAAAATCAATATATTTACAAAAATCAATATATTTACTTCAGATTCTAAATTATCCATAGTATATTCATTCTCAGATAAATTTTTACAAAGTGATGTGTAACCACTTGGATATTTGGAAAGGCAGAAATTAGTTATAAATGAACTTTATATACTTCATAACTTTGGCTAGATGGGAAAGTAGTGATAGAGTGGATATAGATGCTGGGAGCCATTAGCCAAGTAGGTATGACAATTTCCTTGCCAGCGTACCCCATGTTGCTGACATTTTGCAGTGACATTGAATGTAGTTGACCTTGCTCAAGGACCAGGGCGGATTAGGGTGTTCCCGGTTTAACATAATCGGGTTTAGGGCGTTCCCAGTTTAGGTTCCAGGTTTAAGGTTTAAGATTATTCCTGCTGGGAATAGGGCGTATCCTGCTGCCTAAGTTCCCCTTGAGTTCTCACGGGATTCAGACAGTACATTTTGGGAGACAGAAGCCCAGTGAAGGTGAATTTGGGAGAGAACGTGGATTTGGGCAGAGAACGTGGATTTCCCCAGAACGTGATTGTAGACGGCTGGTGTGAGTTCGGGAATAAAGAGTTGCTGTTTGAATCTGCAAGCTGTGTGGTGGCTCGTGATTTGTGCCCAGCCAGACTGCGGCATATATTAACATTGGAGAGCCTTGACTGCCCATTAACTAAAACTGTATAATTAAAATAAGTAAAAAAAATAAAATAAGCAATGTTTTTTGTTGCAATATAGTAACATGTTGAACAACCAATGGAATGACACTGAGAATCAGAAGTGCCAGCTCCAGCCAGCCCCTAATAATAATAAATGAGGAAATAATAGAGTATGTGCTGAAAAAAAGAGCCAAATCACTGATAATGAAAATGATAACATTTATAAAGGAGGAAGTATTCACCGATAAATAAGTGCAGCCACTATACTGGTGCACACAGGAAGAAAATATCTCAAATGGAATCTCTCATTTCCAGGCTGTGGATATTTTCTTTGCAGAAAGAAACTATAGCAGAAGACCTCTCCTTTGGTTTGGATTTGCTTTCTTTGTTCTTTTGTGTGAAGGTAAGAATAAGAATTTTCATAACCCAATCAACAAATGGGCCAAAGACCTGAACAGACACTTCTCAGAAGAGGATATACAATCAATCAACAAATATATGGAAAAATGCTCATCATCTCTAGCAATCAGAGAAATGCAAATCAAAACTTCTCTAAGATATCATCTCACTCCAGTCAGAATGGCAGCTATTATGAAGACAAACAACAATAAATGTTGGCTAGGATGTGGGGATAAGGCACACTCATACATTGCTGGTGGGACTGCAAATTGGTGCAGCCAATATGGAAAGCAGTATGGAGATTCCTTGGAAATCTGGGAATGGAACCACCATTTGACCCAGCTATCCCTCACCTCAGACTATACCCAAAGGACTTAAAAACAGCATACTACAGGGACACAGCCACATCAATGTTTATAGCAGCACAATTCACAATAGCTAAACTGTGGAGCCAACCTAGATGTCTTTCAGTGGATGAATGGATTAAAAAAATGTGGCATATATACACAATGGAATTTTACTCAGCAATAAAAGCGAATAACATCATGGCATTTGCAGGTAAATGGATGGCATTGGAGAAGATAATGCTAAGGGAAGTTAGCCAATCCCCAAAAAATGCCGAATGTTTTCTCTGATATAAGGTGGCTGACTCATAGTGGGGTAGAGAGGGGGAGCATGGGAGGGATAGATGAATTCTAGATAGGGAAGAGGGGTGGAAGGAAAAGGGAGGGGGGCAGGGGATTAGCAAAGATGGTGAAATGTGATGGATATCATTATCCAAAGTACATGTATTAAGACATGAATTGGGTGTCAACATACTTTATATACAGAGATATGAAAAATTGTGGTATATATGTGTAATAAGAATTATAATGCAAAAAACAATGTATGAAGACATGAATTGGTATGAACCTACTTTATATACAAAGATATGCAAAATTGTGCTATATATGCGTAATAAGAATTATAATGCTTTCCACTGTCGTGTATTTAAAAAAACAAAATCAATTAAAAAAACTTTAAAAAATGTTTAAAAACCATATATTAGCATACCTCACTGTACTGTAAAAAAAAGAACAATAATTTTCAAATATAAGTAAAATTCTCAGTATGTTAAAAATCCTAAGAAAATAATTGTTTTTAGGTTTAAGTTATTAAGCTGTATTCTCTCACTTGTTTACATTACAAATTTAAAAACAAAAACAAACAAAACCCCACATTCCCACAAAGAGAAGGTGAGCAAGTTTTATTTTTCCTACTTACATTTTCAATACAACTGAACCACTTTGCTTCTCAAATTATAATCCAGCTTCTTGGATCTATACCAACAAAATGATTGTTCAAACAACTTTACTTACTGTGAAAATTTTGTGCTCAAAAAACTTTCCTTTGCTGCTTTTCCAGACAAGCTCCCTTTATAGGACTCCATCCAACATGTATCATCTACTGTCAAAGTGCTTACTATGTTGTACTGTAAATTATTTATCTATATGTCCATCTTCTCTACCAAAATGTGAGCTCCAGTGACATTTTATTCACTTTGTATCTCCGGCATCTAGCACAAAGACTTTATACATGGCATATGGCTGAAGGATTAAATAAATGGAAGACATTCTACAACACCTTGCATCATTCCCCTCCTTTTATATATATGGTGGGGGGGCATAATACCTTTATTTATTTATTTTCATGTGGTGCTAAGGATCATACCCAGTGCCTCACATATGCTAGGGAAGAGCTAGTGATCCACAGTGAGCCACAACTCCAGCCACAATGACCAACAGTGAGCCACAACTCCAGCCACAATTCCAGCCCCATTCTCCTCCTCTTTACCTCAGCCTCACCTGCCATATAGGCTGACTCTCAGCAACAATTGCATAGGCAAAAAGTTGATTTGATACTCTCTTAATAAAATTATCTCTCAAAAAAAAAAAAAGATTATCTCTCCTCTTTGCACTATTCTCCCTGACTACAATTACCTACTTTTTGTCCCACTATTGACTATGCTATGATCTCCTTTAAGATGTTCATTAACAATAGCAGAAAGCATTGAACATGGCATACCTTCTATAAGATCCCTGACAAGTAAATGAAAAGTCTCTACATAAGTACTTGGCCTTTCAGTGATAGAAGAATCCCTCCTAAATAAACACATTGATCTTCAGATAACTCTTTTAATCAAAGTATCTACCGTGCCTCAACACTCTCATTCTTCTACTTCTGCCTCTGAGTCTTCTCAGAATGAATCTAATTCTTTGATATGACAATCTTTCAGCTGCGTAAAGACAGAATCAAGTCCATCCAAGTTTCTCTTTTCCATTTTATATACTTTCCATTCTCTCAACTATGCCTCACAAGATGTGGCTTCAACTCAGTCTTCTTTAGATATACTCAGGTTGGTCAGCAATTTTCAAAATGTGACACCCAGAATTAAACACAATCCACCAGATATGTTTTGTAAGTAGAAGAGAATTTCATTCCCTTTGTGATAGGACCAATGATTGCATTATGATTTTGTGATGTGGCAGGGGGAGGGGAGCTCACAACTATATCATACTGTCAATTTATTTTAAATTTGCAGTCAACAGTACCCCTAAGATGTTTTCACATTTGCTCCATTATGCAAAGGTTGGGCAGTTGTTAGTATGTCACCTTAAAAAAAAAAAAAAAAAAAACACTGCACTCTAAAATTAGTGTAAGGAAATTTCTTTAAATTTGACCTTCCATCTCCAACTAATCATTTAGATCATTTAGATGTTAATTATATTACTCAACACATTAGCTATGTCCCCAAGCTTCATCATTTGCCAATTTAATGAGTATGTCATTTTAATAAAATAATTTTAAATTGTTGCATTCAACATTTCAAAGGCATATTACTAGAAATATACCTTAGGCATTATTTGAACACAGTCTTCAAGTCAGTTACAAATCCAGTTTCTACATTTTTAATGTACTATGCCTTGAAAGCATGTTTTTATTTTCGGGTGGAATCTTTAAAAGACCAAACCCTGCAAGACCTAGAGAAATTAATTCTAAAGATGAAACTTTAGAGTTGAAAGGAAAGTTTCCTGCCAGGAAAGTTCTATTGTAGTTATCTGTCTATTCATAAGCCTATACTGGCTAATAGTATCCTTACCTGGTTTTTTAATTCCTTATTTCCACAATAGTAACTGAGTTGTACTGGATTTATTAAAAGTTTTGAGTAAGTCTGATTTGTGGGGGCAGAAATCATCTGATTTTTCTTAAACACAAACCATAATACATATCACTTATGAAAACATCTGTGCCAAACAGCTCCACATATGAAACCTACAGACTCCAGGTAATAATGAGGCCTGGCAACAATAAGTATTAAAATGTTTTCCCCATGTAAAATTGGGAAGAAGTCAGAGCTTCCAGACATTAGGCTTGATTTTTGGCAAGCAGAGGTCATATGCTCATCTTCAAAATTCATTTCAGATTCAGGAATTTTATTGCCATTTTTGTAATTCTCCAATGTCACTGACTCTTCCCTAGAATCAACAGCACTGACTCAGTAAAAATGAGGTGAATCATAAGCTATAGTTGTTTTATTTTTAGTGCACAGCACAATCCTGAGGAAGTTGCAGATGTTCAGAGACCAAAAAATTAAAACAAACTAGTAAGGCCAAAATAACATTCCTTTGCACCATAAAGACAGTGCCTATTGTTGCCTGAATCTTTTTTTAATGCTTTCATTAGTGCATCATAGTTATATATAACAGTAGGGTTCATTTTGACATAATCATACATGCATGGAATATTATTTGCTCCATTTCAGTCCCCGGTACTTCTTCTTTGTCTGCCTATCTCTCTCCCTCTTTTCCTTTCCTCTACCTACTGGTCTTCCTTCTATTCATTTATTGTTTTTTTTAATTGGTGCTTTACATATATATAAAGGTGGAATTCACTATGGTATATTCATATATTTACATGGCATAATTTGGTCCATTTCATTCCTCAGTTCCTCCCTTTTCCCATCCCTCCTCCCTCCCCCTCAGTCCCCTTTCTCTACTCCACTGATCTTCTCTCTATTTTTATTAGCTCCACCTTCCCACATTTTTTTCCCTTATTTTGCTCTAGCTTCTGCATATGAGAGAAAACATTTGATCCTGGACTTTCTACATCTTGATTATTTCACTTAACATGGTGTTTTCCACTTCTGTCTGTTACAGTTTAGATATGAGATATCCAAAAGCTCATGTGTAGAGACAATGCAAGAAAGTTTAGAGGTAAAATGATGGAGTTATGAGAGTCTTAACCTAATCAGTGCATTAATCTCCATAAATGGATTAACTAGGTGATAACTGTACACAGGTAGGGTGTGACTAGAGGAGATGGGTCATTGGGGGGCATGCCTTTAGGGTATTTTGTCTCTAGTGAGCCAAGCTTGGTCTCTCCACTTCATTGTGGCCATGTCCTGAGCCACCTTACTCCACCACTCTCCTCCACCATGATGTCCTGCCTCACCTCAGACCCAAAGCAATGGAGCTGGTGAGCTATGGTCTGAGGTCTCTGAAACCCTGAGCACCAAGTAAACTTTTCCTCCTCTAACATTGTCCTTGTCAGGTCTTTTTTTTTTTTTTTCTAAGAACTGATTTTATTAAAGATGTGTTCTCTCAATTATCTTTTCAAATCTGACACTTATCAAGCAGTTAACATCTGTCAGATATTGTGGCAAGCATTTTGTATCCAAATTAAGAGTAAAAATTCGAATGAAACCACCGCCCACATTGATCCAGCCAGAAGCCCTTCGGCCCTTCTCACACCCGAACCCTTATCGCCCATGTAACGTCACGCCACCCTCCATGCAGGTCCACTTCCAAAACAAGTCTCCGACCATCCTCGTCCTTCATCTTGAGTCTACCACCCACCACCATCAACCACAACTAGTCACCTGGATTCTGTAAGAGCCCCTTTATGTGTCACTCTAAACGGCCTCCTCCAGGGGACCCCCCACACAGCAGCCAGACTGGAATTCTAGAAGGACACCTGGGTCACATCACGCGCCTCTGCTTGAAACTTCTAGTAGCTTCAGTGGGATTTCAGATGAAAGCCAGGCTCTGAACACAGCATAGGAAAAGTGTACGTCCGGCCGCTGCCACCTCGACAGACTCTGTCACTCATTTGCTGTGTCTCAGCCACACAGATCTCCTGAGGACTCCTGGGACCACCGAGTGCTTCCTCAGTTAGGGACCAATGGATTCTTCCTCCTGCTGGAATCTCTTCCTTCCACTTTTTTCACATCTTGACCCTTAACAACGCTTTTTAAATGATTCAGTGTAAATGTTACCCTGTGGGGGGAAAAGCCATTTTTTTTAATTGGTTGTTCAAAACATTACAAAGCTCATGACATATCATCTTTCATACATTTGATTCAAGTGGGTTATGAACTCCCATTTTTTACCCCAAATACAAATTGCAGAATCACAANTAGGGTTAGTATGTCTTGGCTACTTTAGAAGATTGCTCTACTGAAGGTGGATACTAACAGGCAATTGGATCAGGGTGTTGGTAGTAGCTAGGTATTTAGGAGCCCCATAGACAGCCTTGAGACATTCACCTATTTGCATTTAGACAATTACACGTAATGGAAGACATAATGCTTGGGATGAAAGTTTGGGGGTAGGGGAATGAAGGTGCTCTTAAAAAGAAAGGAGAAAGAGATAGATAGATTAGAGGAGAATGAAAAGAACAATAAAACTTGAAACGGGAAAGAAAGAGTGAAGGAAAAGGGGAGAAAGGAACAGAGAGAGAAGAAGAAAAAAAAATATTGAAGTCTTAGAGATCCATTTTCTTCTCTTCCAGTAGGCGGAGCTGTGCCCTCCAAGCGGAGCTTCTGCTCTCTACCTGCCCATAGCTATCCCTGTCAGGCGTCTCCTGGGAGTCTCTCAGACTTGTCAGTCCAGAGCCGTTTCACTTCTCCGGCCCTTACCCCCCCTTCCTCCTGTCAGCCAGCCAGCCAGGTCCTGTTCACCAGAAGCAGTTCCCCAGAGATCTAGTTACACTTGCAGCCCCACCGCATGTCCCATTTAAGCCCCAGTGCTGTGGTAAACTGGCGGCTAAGACCTTGGGAGTCACCGCTGGTGTTATGGGGGGTTGGGGGTCGGGGATCCCCTCTGCTTCCCTACAGACACGACCCCTGAGAGGTCCATGAAGTTTCCTGGCTGCTTGTATCTGGATGGGGAGGGAGTCACACACCTGCTAAAGTAGATTCTGCTGGGAAGGAATTCCGTCGGCCGAACTCCGAGGACGTCACCTCTCTGCTATGGCGGGCCCCAGGCTCCTTGCCAGAGTGTCCGAAGGGAGGGGTGGGACTGGTCCGTCCCCGGTTGGCTTCAGCTCCCAGCTCGCTATTTCATGAAGGCTTGGCTAAAGACTTCTTCCTGCCAAGCTGCATCTGGGAGGCTAGCGGGACCCAGTCACGTTTGCTGCTGGCGGATGGGCCGGCGCGGACTGTGGCTGGCGGATCTGGACCTCTGCGTCTCCTGGCAGGGATTCGCTCATCTGGGGCAATCTGTCGCTTCAAAAAATCCTAGTAGCTCCTAGCCAGTCTCTCTTCAGTGGAATTTTGCTAGGAGAATCTCCATTGGTAGAATCTAAGCGTTATCTATGCATCTTTATGACCCCATCACTGGGGGGGTATTGAAAACGCTGCCTCTCCGCCCGCCACCATGTTGGATCTCCCTTGTCAGGTCTTTTGGTCACAGCAGTGAAAGTGCTGACTTCAACACTATCCCCTTACCTTCAAATGCCATAATTATTTTATCTTTCTTTATGGCTGAGTAAAACTCCATTTTTATCCATACGACATCTTCTTTATTCCTTTATCTGATGTTAGGCGCCTGAGCTGGTTCCCAAACTCAGCTATTGTGAATTGCACTACTATAAACATTAATGTTCCTGTATCGCTATAGTATGCTGATTTTAGTTCTTTTGGATAAATACAAGAAATAGGATAGCTGGGTCATATGGTGATTCTATTCCTAATCTTTTGAGAAATCTCCATACTGTTTTTTCAAGATGGTTGTACTAATTTGCATCCCACCAACAATGTATTTTTAAAAAGTATAAACAAATAATTAGCAGAATCATTCTCAATCAGAATCCACATTTTTAAAAAAATATTTTTAGTTGTACATGGACACTTTATTTTTATTTATGTATTTTTATGTGGTACTGAGGATCGACCCAGTGTCTTACATGTGCTAGGCAAGCATTCTACCACTGAGCTACAGCCCTAGACCCAGAATCTGCATTTTATTTATTTATTTATTTAAATATTTTCAGTTGTCACTGGACCTTTATTTTATTTATTTATATGCAGTGCTGAGAATTGAACCCAGTGCCTCGCACATGCTAGGCAAGCGCTCTCCCACTCTACCACTGAGCCACAACCTCAGCCCAGAATCTGCATTTTAAATCAAACAACAGTGGATTAATTCCTATTCACATTAAAGCTTAAGAAACACTTTCAGCATAGACTTTAAGGTCTCTTCTAGCTCTGATCTTCCACAGCCAGAATTCTGTATTTCCATTTAAATAACTAAAACACATTAATAAAAGAAGTATTATTGAGACCTGTGTTCATTTTAAAGGAACATAAAAAATTTATGAGCTGGTCAAATAATGATGAAAGTGAAAAATATATTGATAGTTAACAGTTTTATTTGAAGAATATATATTCACTCATTTGTTCATTTGATAAACACTAAATACCTATGTTATTATACTTTGTTTAATTCCATTTCCCCACCAGTGAAGGTGTTTTTATTACTCTCATTTTAGAGATTGCAAAACAGGTTTACAGAAATTAAATAATTTATTCACCCAATATAAACAGGTAAAAACTTTAACTACACAGGTTGTCCCAGAGCCCTTTCTCCTTCCCTCTACGTTTTGCTGCTTATCATAAATAAATTATAATAAATCAGTTTAAGGGCTGGAGATATAGCTCAGTTGATGGAGGGCTTGCCTAGTATGCACAAGGCCCTGGGTTCAGTCCCCAGCACCACCAAAAAAAAAAATCAACTTAGAAGTTTTTATCACAGTATATTAAATAATAGTATTTAAAGTTATCAGTTATGATTTCTTCTTGTTGCAGGTTTTTTTTGTTTTGTTTTGTTTTGTTTTGTTTTGCTTTGCTTTGTTTTGTTTTTGGTACCAAGGATTGAACTCAGGGGCACTTGACCACTGAGCCACGTCCACAGCCCTATTTTGTATTTTATTTAGAGACAGGGTCTCACTGAGTTGCTTAGTGCCTCACCATTGCAGAGACTGTCTTTGAGTTTGTGAACCTCCTGTCCTATCCTCCTGAGCCTGGGATTACAGGTATGTGCCACTGCAGATCTTAACAGAGTTAAATGTTCTTGCATTACCTTTATGAAAGTCTGTGTATAAGGAAATAAAAATGAGGGCTGGGGTTGTTGCTCAGTGGCAGAGTGCTTGCCTTGCACATGTGAGGCACTGGGTTCAATCCTCAGCACCACAAAAAATAAATAAACAAAATATTGTGTCCATGTATAACTAAAAAAATTTGAAAAAAAAGAAATAAAAATGATTGCAAAATGCACTTTTATTAGAGCCCATAATATCTGTAAAAGGTTGCCTCTCCAGCATATGAAAGATGAGAAGAAACGGCATAAAACTCTGCAAATGTACTACAGAGGAAGCAAATGTATAAACAAGAGAATAAGAGAAATGTACATATGAAGACACATGAGGAAACTTTCTGTAAGAAATCATAATTCAAGTAACAAAAACTTTCTCTAAGAGAGCTTCCTTCTGTGGAAGAATTTTGTACAAATACAAATTCAATAAAATGAAAGTTTAAAGGCAAGAGTATAAAACAAAAGATGGGGGATAAAAGGTAAATGCAGTCAAGGAAACACCCTCAGATGTAAAGCAGTCTCTTTTTTTTAATTTTTGTTTTAGCTATAGATGGACCCAGTACCTCTATTTTATTTATTTATTTTTATGTGGTGCTGGAGATTAAACCCAGTGCCTCACACGTGCTAGGCAAGTGCTCTGCCAGTGAGCCACAACCCAAGCCCCAAACAGTCTTTTAAATCTAATAAATATGTTAAAGAAAAAGGAACAGAAGAGTCAGTTAAAATTCAAATTAATGTGATTGAAGAAAATCACAGTTAAACGAAAACAAGAGGGAGATGAAAGCAACCAGGAAGAAACAGATAGAGATGGACGATTGACAAAACAAATGTTATCTCCAAAGTAGACAGCAGATGGTGAGGAAAAGTGTTCAGAGATATAGTACTGGAAAATTTTTTTAATAAGAAAGTGCATACATTTAACAGGAAAAATTGATACTGAATTATCAACATTGAAAAATGGCTTTTTTGTTATTATGAATTTAAAAAAATTCTTTAGAGACAAAGCAGGGGGAAAAAGCTATTTAAAGGGAGGGAAATTCAAGCTTGTATCAGACTTTTAAAAAAAATATTTTATTTTAGTTGTGGATGGACACAATATCTTTATTTTATTTATTTTTTATGTGGTGCTGAGGATCGAACCCAGTGCCTCACACATGCGAGGCAAGCGCTCAACCACTGAGCCACGATCCCAGCCCTTCTATCAGACTTTTTACAGATACATGCAGTGCTGGAAGAAATAGAAATAGTTACCATATTCTTAGACAAAATATTATATCTACCCATGTTATCATTCAAATAAAAGGATTCAGGGAATAAACATTTAAGAGATGTTTTTAAGAGAAAAGAGGGAAAAAATCCCATCAAGCTCTTTTTTTTTCTTAACAAATAAAGTTCAGCTAATCAAGAAATTAATTAAAAACTAGAGAATCCAGAAATGGAGACACATATCTAGTGAGAATAGTGATAAGTCCTTGACTGTGTACTAGAAGCTGCAGTTAAAGAGATGAGTAAGGCACTTCTATCCTCAGGGAACTTAGCAAGGAAAATTCAGAGATATCTCTCAGTCTGAATACACTGATGTAAGTGCTACTACATCAGTAGTACAGAGGAAAGAGTGATTCTACATAAGGTACTTAAAACCTGAGATTTGAAAGGGAAGCACCCAAAAGATAGGAGGGAGCTAACAGGACCAAAGGAGAAGCAACGTGCAAAAGCTTTGGGATTTGACTTGGCAGGGTAGAATGACTGTGGTAGGGCACGTGGAAGTGGCAGAAGAGGAGCATGTAAAATCTTAAGCGGCTCATGAAAGGAATTTGTCTTAATCCTATTTGAAGGGTTTAATCTGGGAAATAACTAATTTATGCATTAAAAAATGGTTGCTAGGGGCTGGAGTGAAGGAGGAGGAAATAGGGAGTTATTGCTCTGTTGGTATAAAGTTTCCAATTATGCAAGATGAATAAATTCTAGTGATTCTATAGGTAATACAGTATCGTGCACATAAAATTCTTTTAGGAGGGAAGATCTCAAAGTAAGTATTCTTATTATAAACCACAGCACGGAAAAGGACACAAACTTTTGGAGGTCATGGATGTGTTTATACTGTGATTGTGAACAGGGAATCACTAGTACATGCATATATTGGAACTCATAGACTTTATAAATTACATAGATACAGGTTTTTATTTTTGCTTATTTGGTATTTCAGTTTTACCTCATTAAAACTTTAAAATCCCCCCTGGTAATAGCTTAAGAAGATTCAAGAAATTGACACAAATTATTATGTGGTCAGTTGTGTGAGGTTGTTTAGCAATAATTTTGCCCAGAGATAGGACTTAGGCTTTCCTCCTCAACCTACAAATAGGGTGGGCCACAAAGTCAAAAGGGAGGGAGAGACCTGTCTCATTGTGCTCTTTGACACTGTCATGCCTGAATGTTCTTCTGCATGACAGTTCTGTTTCCTATTCAAGTGAGACTTTGCTTTGGCACTATGATTTCTTTCTTGCCTTTATCTTGGATGCTCTTCTTTGATTTCTGTAGAGCTGCTTCATTTTGTCTTAAGTAGTAGTATTTTTTTCAACTGTTAAAGATGTGTTATACCCACCAGATCTGTTTTCCTGATTAATTATAATTTTCATGTAATCTTCATTCATGCCACCGCATTCAGTTATTTGTTCTCAAGTAAAGATGTAAGTTTTAAAGAGTAGCAATATTTTAGCATGATAACACTAAGAAATTGAAAGATGATGCTTGCCACCTAGTGGAAATCTGTGAATTCCAGTAACTCTTCTGAGTTCTGGCAAACTCCTGAATTAAAGTTAACTATTCATTTTATAAATTTTTGTTTAATTTTTTTATGAAATCTTATTTAAAAACTACATACCTTTTTGTGTACATTTATAAGGGGTGCATGTTCTGTAGTGCAACAAAATAACAATAATAGTAAACTTGAATTATCCTCTGAGGAAACAAAATTTGCTTTACAGGATAACATATATCATGGTATCTTCAAGTCTGGTTTAAAAGAGAATTTCAAAAATAAATAAATAAATAAATAACATTCCAAAAGACACATACTTAGCCAGGTATGGTGGACCATTTTTGTAATCTCAGCAACTCGGGAGGCTGAGGCAGGAGGACCACAAGTTTGAAGGGAGCCTCAGCAACTTAGTGAGACCCTAAGCAACTTAGTAAAATGCTGTCTCAAAATAAAAAGTAAGGGGCTGCAGTTGAATCTCAGTGTTAGAGTGCTTGCTTAGCACCAGGGGACACTGGTTTCAATCCTTAGCATCACATAAAAACAAATAAATAAAAATAAATAAAGGAGCTGGGCACAGAGCTCATGCCTGTAATCCCACCAGCTCAGGAGGCTGAGGCAGGAGGATTGCGAGTTCAAAGCCAGCCTCAGCATAAGCGAGGCACTAAGCAACTCAGTGAGACCCTGTCTCTAAATAAAATTTTTAAAAAAATATAGAGCTCGGGATGTGACTCAGTGGTCAAGTGCCCCTGAGTTAAATCCCTAGTACCAAAATAAATAAATAAATATTAAATTCTTTAAAATAAATGAATAAAAAGTAAAAAGGCAAACTAAAAAGCTTCTTCTCAGCAAAGGAAAAATCAATAACATGATGAGAGAATCTACAGAATAAGAAAGAAATCTTTACCACATGCACCTCAGATAGGACACTAATCTACAGGATATTTAAAGGACTCAGAAAACTTAAACCAAAAAAACAAATAACCCAATCAATAAATGGGCTAAGGAGCTGAACAGACAATTCACAGAAGAAAAAATATGATCAATCAACAAACATAGGAAAAAAGGTTCAATATCTTTAGTAATTAGAGAAATGCAAATCAAAATTACGCTAAGGTTTCATCTCACTCTATTCAAAATGGCAATTATCAAGAATACAAACATAACAAGTATTGGCCAGGATGCAGGGTACAGGTACACTCATACATTGCTGGTGGGACTGAAAGTTAATGCAACCACTATGGAAAGCAGCATGGAAATACCTCAGAAAACTTGGAATGGATCCACCATTTGACCCAGGTATCCCAAAGAACTTAAAATCAGCATACTACAGTGAGGCAGTCACATCAATGTTTATAGCAGTTCAATTCACAATAGCTAAACTGTGAAACCAAACTAGATGCCCTTCAACAGATGAATGGATAAAGAAAATGTTTTACATATACACAATGAAATATTACTAAGCCTTAAATAAGAAAGAAATTATGGCATTTGCAGGTAAATGGATGGAACTAGAGAATATCATGCAAAATAAAATAAGCCAACCCCCCAAAAAAGCTGAATGTTTTCTCTGATAAGTGGATGTTGATCCATAGTGGGGCTGGGGCTCAGGGAAGAATGAAGGAACTTTGGTTTGTGTAGAGGGGAGTGAGTGGAGGGTGGGGCTGTGGAGATGGGAAGGATGGTAGAATGAGACAGAATTAATACTCTATATACATGTATGATTACACCACTGGAGTAACTCTGCACCATGTACAGCCAGAGGAATGAGAAGCTGTGCTCCATTTGTATACAATACATCAAAATGCATTGTACTATAAAATAAATAAATTGTAAAAAGGGCCAGAGATGTAGCCCAGCGATATGGTACCCCAGGATTAAAAAAAAAAAAAGAACCCTAAATAATTTTCTTTTTTCTTATCAGATTATCATGTTTGACAAGTCTTGCTTGGTTTTAGTTTTGGTTTAATATTCCTTTAATCACCATAGATCTAAAAACTCTGAAGTAGACAGAGAAATAAATTATATCCATACTCAAGAAACAAATTACACTGATACACAGTCATGATCTGTGGCAATGATGGACAATTCTTGGGTCAAAAGGTAAACAAATCTACATTCTACGTGTTGAAGAAGATCTCTGCTCTAAATGGGAGGAAACTTGACAAAGTTATGGGTGATAATTCTTAAGAGAGGAAAGTAAGTGGATTTTATAAAATTATTTAAAAGAATAATGGTTTTAATATAATGGAATAAGAGCTGTGGTTAGGAGTGGAAAAGAATGTGCCAGTGAGACAAAGGAGAAATATTTGTGCAAAGAACATAAGAGACAGCGTTTCCCAGGACACTGTGTCTTTCAAGGCAAAACCTCTGATTGAAGCTAGTTTCAATCTTCACTGAGCTGATCTATAACAAATCTTGCTTTGTTTTTCCTTTATCTTTCAGGTAGAATCATTCATAAAACCACAGACATTAAATGAGAAAAGGGTGTGATTAAACAGTTAAAAGTGCCACGGTGGGTCTATGATACCTACTCATGAAGACTGCTTTTGTCATGCTCATACTTGCTCCCAGAGGTACCCCTTCTATTTTGCAGTGCACAGTGGCTGGGCGTGTCTAACCCTATCATTTGGTGACTCTGACAGGACTCAGCTCATGATAGATATTTCTATATTCATAGTCATTTGTTGCTTCATGGCCAGGCATCCTCTCTCCATCAGGACCCAGGAGCACATCAAAAAGTATATAATCTCTACTGAACCTAAGGGGCTAACATGATTTGCCTGCTGACACTTGCCACAAGCTCCACACAGCATCTTATTTCACAAGTACCTTTAATATCATAGATTCTACAAATTGTAGGACTCAAGTGGGAAACTTCTTATACCACATCATATACCTATTGCTGAGTTCTTCCTACTCTGGATCCCACTTAAAGGTGGAAGCCTTTTGTGTCACCCAGTATAAAGGCTAGAGAAGTATCCCTACTTATTGTGCTATGCTGCCAGTACAACTCAAATCCCCACCAGGTATTGTGCTTCTTTTTAATGTCTTTTACTTTGAGGATATATTCATCTCTGATCGATGGACCTTTAAACTGTTTATAGTTGTGGCAAGCACTTAAATCTTCATACGGTTTACTTTCTGTCGGGAACAGCGAATAAATCATTGCTTTGAACTCCCTAGCCCTGGACAGTGAGACACCACTTCTGGGAATATTTCAGGGCAATGGTGCTGAGAGAAATGCCCACTTGCAGGTGCCCATGTTAATGGAGTAGATTCCATGTTTGGCATGGAATTTATGAGTTCCATTGCTTTGAGTTCAAACACCTGCTACCTGGGGGGTAGAAGAAATAAGGGTACACTCAATAGCCTTCTCTAGCTGCCTGAAGCTAGAGAAGATATTGTGCAAGCAATTCCTGCTCAACCTCACTTTTGTTTACCTTGAAGAAGCTTTCTCACAGTTAATCCTTTTGATGTTTTTGCCTATACAATAAAATACATAGAGTCTCACTTCTTGTTAGAGATCAAACCCCACCAGAGCTGGTTCACCCACCAAGTCCTGCTTCCACTTATAATTGAGTCTTTGTCTTTATTTCTTATATCTCTTATTTCCAATCCCCTCATCAGCCCTAGTCCAGGAAACTAAGGAAATGTCACATGGGTAGTGATAATTTTCCACACTCTGGAGGACATGTCTTACCATAGCTGCATTGTGCTAGCTATTCCCTGCTGAGAGCCACAGCTGAGTCGGAATGGCCCCTGGCATTTTGCCAATAGTATTGATTGACAGGCGAGGCATTACTATCCCCCTCGGCTGCTACTTTGCAGTTCTCACGCTACTTTGGAGTTCTCGTGGGGATTCCCGGAGAGTTCCCATTGGTTGGGGAAGTGCAGGAGGAGGGATTTCCGGAGGATATTTCTGGCTGCTGGTTCCTGGAGGAGCAGTGTGGCGTTAGGGAGGAGTTCCCAGGAGCGTGTGTGGAGCATGCTGGTGGAGTTCAGAAATAAAGTTTGTTCCTGCTTCAGTGGCTCGTGATTTGTGCCCAGCCAGACTGTGGCAATTCCTTGCAGATTCAACATAATCAATAAAATGTCATCAAAGTAACAGACCAGTGTAATACCAAATTTCAAAATGGTCCAAATATCTTCAGACAATATTATAACAGAAAGAAGGAGAGCTAAAACAGCCCTGGCACATACCTGCAAGTGAATATTATTCTCTATTCCATGTGAATATGAGATGTTTCCTATTCTTTTATCTAATTGGATAGAATAGAATATATTTTATGACTCAATAGCCCCATACCACATACTTGAAGCCAACATAATTTATACAAGCAAATATTTCTCAACAGATACAGTAAGTGCTATCAGGGATATTGTTTTGCTGTGCTTGTGATAGTTGATAGCCATTCCCAAACATCCATTGGATTCTAAAGAAACCAAGTAAATTATAAGATATGACAGGGACAACCACTCGAGCATCAAACCAGGAGTTGACATACTATAAATGACAAAACAGCAGCTATTTTCGACTTTTTAGGCCATACAGTCTCTGTGGCAACTACTCATCTCTGCCATTGTAGCACAAAAGCATAGGAATACATAAATAAATGGGCATGGCTGTGTTCCAAAATAATTTTTATTTACAAAGATAGATATTAAACTAGATCATTGGATTATGCCATTAGATGGCAAAAGCTATCCAATCTTGTTATTTGTATGTACCCACTCTATCCTCCATAAGTCTCAAATGTCTAATACTTTTTACCTACTAGTGCATTCCCCTCTACTGGTTTACCCTCCCAAATCACTAAGAGTAAAATCTTACCAATGAGTCACGAACTTTTCCAGCAGCTTTTGGGATCATCGTTGTCTGCTTAGACAGTGAAGGATTCAGTTTGAGTTAGTTTTTGTTGTTGTTTTTTTTTTCCTAGTACTAACGATCAAACTAGGCAAGCCCTCTACCACTGAGTTACACTTCCAGCCTTTTTATTTTACTTTAGACAGGATCTCACTAAATTGTTCAAGAAGCCTCAAACTTGTGGTCCTGCTGCCTAAACCTCACAAGTAGCTAAGAATAGAAACGTGTGCCACCATGCCCATTTGAATGATCCAGCTTGAATGATCCGTCTAATCAACTCCTTGTTCAGCCAACTCCAAGTACCAACTGTCACAAGTCTGGATTCTCTAGAAGCAGATGAAGATAGTGAGTTTGAGGTACAAAACATTTATTAGGGATCAACACCTATGGGAGAAAAGGAAAGCAAAGTAGGACAGAGGGGGGAAAATGGAACTGTGATGTAGGTCCAAAAGGCCTTGGTCTATACAGCAGAAAGCTCTGGAGTAAGCATTGTCCATCAAAATGTACTGGGCTGGGCCCAGATGACTAGGCCTTTATGCCTTTGCTTCACTCAGTCACCTGCCCAGAGAGGGTGTGTTATGGTTGAGATATTAGTTGTCCCCCAAAAGCTCATGCGTGAGACAATGCAAGAAAGTTCAGAGAGGAAATGATCAGATTATAAAAGCTTTGACCTAATCAGTGCATGAATCTGCTGATAGGGATTAACTGGGTGGTAATTGTAGCCAGGTAGGGTGTACCTGAAAGAATTAGGTTGTGGTGGGCTCACCTTTGGGGTATGTAATTTGTTCCTGGTCTGCAGAGCTCTGTCCCTGCTTCCTGGTGCCACGTTCTGATCTGCTTTCCTACATCATGCTCTTCTACCCCAATGTTCTGCCTCATTTCTGGCACACAGCAATGGAGTTAGCTGACCTAGACAGAGACCTCTGAAACTGTGGGGCCCCAAATAAACTCTTCCTCCTTTGCATTGTTTTTATCATGTTTTTGGTCTCAGAAATGAAAAAAAAACTGAGTAAAACAGGGTGAGATTCCAGATGTAGAGGTTCTCTCTACAGCTGAGGCAAACTCTGCAAAGTCCTTACCACCCTCATTTCTGGAAAATGTAAATGTTACCCTATGTAGAAAATAAAAGCTTTTCAGATATGATTAACTTAAAATCTTAAAGGGGGAGAATATCTTGGGTTATTAGGAAGGAGGATAAATTAGAATTAAAGGAGAAGGCAATATGATAATGGAAGCAAAGACTGGAGTGATGTACCTTGAAGACGGAGTGAGGGACCACAAGCCAGGGAACACACGCAGCCACTAGAAGTTGAAAAAGCAAGGAATAAGAATCTTCCCTCAGAGCTTCCAGAAGGAACCAGTCCTGCTAATATCTTACTTTTAGCCCAGAGAAACTGATCTTAAAATTTCCATGCTCCAGACCTATAAAAAGAAACAAATTTTTGTTTCTTTAAATCAAAAAGTTTGTGGTGATTTGTCACAGAAGTCATTGGGAATTATTATAGCCATAAATCTGGCTGATACATGTCCTTGTTCACTACATCACATTTAGCTATAAAGTCTCTGTCTCTGGGTCTTACAGGAGACAGATAAGCTCCACTATGACACTTGTGCCCCAGAACTCACTTTATTGGAAGAAAGAAAAGGAAAGATGAGGAAATATGATTCCATGAGATTAAATACACTCTGTAAGTCATGAAGAATCTGAATCACATTTATTGGCAAGGGGTACTAGTGATTACCTGGAGACTGAGGACAATGTTGGTCTTGGCAGTACTAGCAAGATTCAAAGATCAGGAACTCCATTTGAAACCAGATTAGGCACTAGAGTCTAAGCTATTATGGGGAGATGAAAGACTAGGTGACATTCGTAAATATCACCTATTGATGAAATAATCTGAAGATTCTTTGCCTTATGCTTCAAGGAACACTAAACCAGGAAATAGCTGCCAAAGACTTGTATAATCATGAGAACAGGGTATTCTGTAAGATGGCAGCTGAACAAGTTCATCAATGGAATTCCTCAAGGCTCATTCTGCCATGCCCTGTGTATTTAGGAGACATTGGTCTAAAAAATAAAACACAGAGATTTTATCAATAGGTTGGTAACCAAGTTTAATGAAGTCCTGGTTCCCTGAGAGAAACTAGTATCAAATCATATTAAAGTTACGAATGTGGATGAGGCCAAAGAACATATTCTGTAGAATTTCCTTCTTTTAATACTGCTGAGACATATTTGAATGTTCTATATGAATTTAGAAAAGTTTACATTCTATTGTTTAGAAATGTTTATATTAGCTCATTCTCTAAATATATTTTTAAATAGTTTTGTATTCTTTTACTAATAAATAATGAGAAAGTCCTGTTGAAATTCATTTTTAGGTTCTTGTCTATATGGTTTTACTCCATATAGTTTGGGCCTTTCATACTATTTGCAAGCATCATTTTAATTTTTTGTATCTCCTTGAATATTTGATACTTTTATAATTGTAATATATCCCCTTTTATCTCTGGTTATATTTCTCTTTCCAACATTTATTTTATTTAATATTAATTTAGCCTGTCCAGAATTTTCTCAATTAGTCTTTGTAAAATAAATTATTTTTCCAGTCTTTTATTTTAAACTTACTATATCTTTATGTTTAAAATGTATTTCTTGTATTCAATATATAGTTGACAATATACAACTGATAATAGGTGTGTTTACTTTGCTTTTAATGGAATTGTTAGCTATACTTGAGTTTAAACATGCCACCTTGCTATTTGTTTTGTGTTTTTCTAGTATGTTCTTATGTTCTTTGTTTTTAGTGAATGCTTTCTCTGCTTTATTTTAAGTTAAATGTGCTTATAGATTAAACCTACTTGAGTGTGTGTGTGAGTGTATGTGTGTGTACATTTGTGTGTGATTGCTGAAGGCTTATAATATGTATTTTTAGCTGAATGCAATATGTTTTCAAATAACATTTTTTATACCTGTTACATTTAAGGTAAGACCCTCATCACTGCACACCATTTTCCATCCTTCAACATTTGTGACTCCTCAAGGATTCCCCTCTCCATTTAGATTAATGTTTTAGAAGGGTTTAAGATAGTCAATGTATTTTCTCAGCCTTTGAAAAATACAGTTTTTTCATCATTTTGTATTTTTTTTAATTATTTTATGTTTGCTGTTGTTAGGAAAGTCTGGAACTTGATCTTTTTTCATAGTCCACATATGTTAATTAGTTTATCTTTGTTAGAAATCAATAAACAGTCATTCAAAAATTAATTCAAACCAACTAAATAAGAAGTCAACCACCAAGTGTATTTTTTCAATTATTATTTCCCTGATTTGGGGGACCTTCTATAGCATTACTTACTCTTAAGACATTACAAGATATTGAATATATATGATGTAGTAAAAATATACAACAATTACAATTTTCTTGTGTGAGTTTT
Organism: Marmota marmota marmota; assembly: GCF_001458135.2. Taxonomy (NCBI): domain Eukaryota; kingdom Metazoa; phylum Chordata; class Mammalia; order Rodentia; family Sciuridae; genus Marmota; species Marmota marmota. The sequence continues at coordinate 15,260,161 of NW_025999900.1, forward strand.
TACCATTAATAATAAATGATAATATATAAATTGGAATAAAGTCAATTGGTCTTTATGTTCTATTTTTAAAGTGTATTCAGTGATTGATTTTATCATCAAACCTAGATAAAAACACTTTTATCACCAAAAGAAAAAAAGTTGCAAATGTAGAAAGAAAAGACAAAAAACTCTTCCCTCTAAGTAGCAAATACCCATGTTCCTTCTCTTATCCTGCTAATTCTCATCTTTTTCATCCTCAAAAGAACTTCAGAAAAAAAATAGGTTTGGCTCTGGGGAAGTCAACCTAAGAGAATAGCTATCATGCCAATTATAAAAACCCCAGACTATGATACAAATTTTGAGCTTTTCAATACTTACCACCTAATTCATGCCAAAGGAAGAGAAAATGTTTAAGACTATTTCATCAGAGGCAAAGGATCATCTCTCACTTCATCTTCTAAGATAGAGGCAGAAATGTGAGATAAAACTAATATTGGTTCAATTGCCAGTCTAATAAATCAGTACATTTATCTCTGGTTCATGTCAAGAAGAATGAAATTATCTTTATGATACACTTGGAACCAAAACATACTCAGTGTTTGAACCCTGGTCATCAGTATGATCTTGGATTCTGTTTTTCAAGGGAAGACAAATGTCTGCAGAAGAAAAATTTCAAAGTCCAAGTAAATAAGTTTCACATTTTTAAAATTCTATCTCAGGGCCCAGTGTGATGGTGCACACCTGTAATCACAGCAACTCAGGAGGCTGAGGCAATAGGATCACAAATACAAAGCCAGCTTCAGCAAGTTAGCAAAGCCCTCAGCAACTTAGTAAGACCTTGTCTCAAAATAAAAAAAAAAAAAAAGAAAAGAAAAGAAAGGGCTGGGTGGTTAAGCACCCCTGGGTTTAATACCTAGTACCAAAAAAATAAAATTTTATTTCCAGCTCCCAAGATTAGATAATTATAAAGAACACCTAAACAAACACTTTTCTAAAGACTCTACTTTAAGATGACTCAGGTGGGAAAAATAAATGGAGGAGGGGAGGAAAGGAAGGATGTTAGAGGAGCTTAAAAAAATAAAACAGCAAAAGACAAGCTGAGTTGTAATATTTTTAACTGCACAGAGCAGAGCTATGCTAACCAGCTATTTGATCATGCAGAAACATGACACTCATTAATACTCTAACTCGTCTATTAAACAGGCATAAATCAATCAAAAGAAAAGGTATTTCATACACACACATACACAAAAAAAAAAAAAACCCAGATGTTTCATGTCATCTGTTAAAAGCTTTCTTTTTTAAGAAGAGTATCCACTCCTGCCACTAGGAAAAGGTATACTCTCCTGCCTTAGTCCATTCCCAGAATTCGGGTCTCAGCAAGATAAAGAAAGAACATTCAGCTGAGGTTTGAAGATAATGACATCATCTACAAATGTGTGAATAGGTTTATGAGACCCAGAAGGGAGTTTGAGCACTCTGGGACCCATATCCCTGAAGGGACAAGTTGAAGCTGGAGTGATGATGGGGCAGGGGAAATGTAAACCAGTTGTGTAGCTGCAGCTACAGCCAGAACACAGCCCCAAAACAGGGATGGAGAAAAGAAATTCCCTGATGCCTCCTTACACCCTCTTCACACACCTCAAACGCCTTTCTGGTTTCTCCCATTGCCTGAACCAACAGGAAGCCAGAGGACAAGGAAGTCTACATAATACAGTTTACCAGGATCTCTCTCCAGGGGAAAATAGTGGAGCAGAGAAGAGTAGAAAATATATCTGGAGAAGTTAGGTGGAATCAGAATAATCAGGCATGGAATTCAAATACCTTACCCATTGATGATTAATAACAACAAGTGTAAAGCAACCTATATCCTGTTTACCTGACCCTCCTAAGATATATGTCCCTGGAGAGTGTCATCTCCCAGATTCAACTGTGTTGGCCAGACATGAGACATGTCTGGGGACTGAGCTGCCAGAACATTTTTGTACCCTTACTTTAGTCAACTACCAATGCCCTATCTACTCTGCTTCATTTAAGCAGCAAGCCACAAACAACTATTCTCTGAATTTCCACATTATTTTGAATATTACATTTTAACTTAATTCTTTGTTGTATGTCATAATATTTTCTAGTAATTATGAGTTTTGGAAAAGATCCATTAAATGTATTAGGATATTAAGAAGGAAACTAACTCACATGTGATCACATATTAACCAGAGATAAATATACACATGTGCTACAAAATTATGAGTTTAAAAATATAATCAGTTTTTAAAAAGTCAGTTTTACCAAATATAAACATCTCATGTCACTTGAAACAAAAGAGTAAACAAGGGCTGGAGTTGTGGCTCAGTGGTAGAGCGCTTGCCTACCATGTATGAGGTACTGGGTTCAATCCTCAGCATCACATAAAAGTAAATAAAATACAGGTCCATCAACAACAACAAAAAAAAAAATTTAAAGAGTAAACAAAGGCTGGAAATGTTGCTTAGAATTAGAGCACTTGATTAATGTGTAATGTCCTGGGTTCCATCTCTGGTACATAAAACAAGAAAGAGAGAGAGAGAGAGAGAGAAAGAGAGAGAGAGAGAGAGAGAAACAGAAGAGCTCTTTGATAGGAAAATGAAGTAAATATATTTGATGGCATACACATTATAAAAAAATAACATTTTTATAATATGCAAAAGATGATAAAAATGTAAAGTCAATGCCATTTAAGAAACACCAAACATTGGTATTGTTTTACTCTTCATGTAATAATCACTGAAATTGTAAATTCTGGCACATACATTTATTGACATTAACAACTCAAATTTTTTATCTTTAATTTGTCTACAACATAGAACACATATTGGCTATTGTTATTCGGGTTCTCTTTCCCTCAAGCCACAGACTATTCCCTATGAGCAAGTTAAGAGCACTCAAGAGGATCTTTTGTGCCAAATTCTCATTCCTTCCCTCTAAATCCCCCTTACTCTCAATACTATCATTGGTTTCAAAGGAGATCACAAATGATGCTAAACAGAAACACTCACTGCATCAGGACCTGCATAGTGGCTCCACAAAAGCACCAGGGACTATCCTCTCAACTTAATAAGTGGCTTTCATTCTCAAAGTCATCTCATAAACCAGGATAACTGCTGAGCTCTAGGTATCATATTCACATTCCAAATAGCAGAAAATGAGTTCTCTCTCAACCAAATCGGTTCCCATTAATAATCTTTCAACACAATAAGAATGGCTATTATCAAAAGGACCAAAGATGACAAGTGCTAGTGAAAATGCAGAGAAAAGGGAGCCCCATACATTATTATGGGAATGTAAATTAGTAAAACCTTTAGGGAAAACACTATGGAGATTCCTCAAAAAATTAATATATCCAGAGGAAATGAAACCAGTATGTCAAAATGACACCTGCACTCCTGTATTCATTTCAGAACTCTGCACAATATCCAAGAAATGGAAACAACCTAAATAACCATCAGCTGATGACTGGACCAACCAAAAGGTGGTATGCATACACAATGGCTAATACTATTCAATTATAAAGTTTCTGTAAATGACAGCAACTTTGATTGAAGTAGAGATCATTATGGCAAATGAAATAAGCCAGGTACAGAAAGACAAGCACTATATCTCATTCAGACTTGGAATCCAAAAGTGTTGATGTCATAAAAATTCAGAATAAAATGGTATTACCAAAGGAAGGGGAGAGGAGGTGGTATGGGAAAGGTTGACCAATGGAAACTAAGCTGCAATTCAATAGAAGTAAGAAATTTAGAGTGCTATTGCACAGTAAGGTGACTATAGACAACAATAATGTGCTGCCAGTTTTAAGAAGCTAAAAGAAAGGATTTGGGAAGTTTCTAATAAAAAAAAAGATAAATGTTTGAGGAGTTAAACATTCTTAACCTGATTTAAACATTACACAGTCTATACACATATGAAAACATTACATGGTACCCTATTAATTTCTATGTTTTTGTGTATTAGTTAAAAATAAAATATTTTTTAAATATCTTCCCAGAAATCCTATACTACAATTCAATTAAACTGAGTCAGCTGATCACATATGCCTGTAAATAGAGTTGGAAAATAAAATATTTTAGCTGGCTGTCTTTTTACTCAAAAAGAAAAAAACTTGAGTTCCATTTCTTTGCTTCAAGAATTAAGAGTTATGAGATTCCATTTCTCTAATCAAAAAGGCAAGTGGACAGCAAGAAATAGCTCTCAAAATTGTAATGAGGATAAATCTATGTACATAATAAAGAGGCAATTACAGTAAAGCTTATTTGATGTTTAGGCATATGCCAAAGGAACAAAAAGGGAGAATAAAATGCAAATAAGAACATTTTTCTCATGCTGGGGCTGTGGCTCAGTGGTAGAGTCCTAGCCTAGCATGCATGAGGCACTGGGGTTCGATTCTCAGCACCACATAAATATAAAATAAAGAGATTGTGTCCACCTAAAATGTAAAAATAAAATATTTTTTTAAAAAGAACATTTTTTTTCTCTTGATTTCATGTATATTTTAAGCAAAAGATATTTTCTGGCCTAAAAAAGTAAATACTGTCTTTTTGATAATCCATAAACCAAACAAACCTAAAAACACATTTACCCTTTAAAATATGATAGAAAAAAAGATCTGGGTATGATGGTGCATGACTGTAATCCGAGCTACTCAGGAGGCTGAGGCGGGAGGATTGCAAATGGAAGGCCAGCCTCAGCAACCTAGCAAGACCCAGTCTCAAAATAAAAAATGGTATAGCATAAGACTAGGTAGGTGCTCTACCACTGAGCTACATCCCTAGCCCCCTAGCCATTTTTTTTAACCTATGTGAAATTTTTAAATATTTCCTTGAGATTGCATGCTTCATCCTTAGAAAATTCTGACTTTAAAAGTTCTTATGTTCAGCCAACATCCCTCTATAGCTTCCATTCACTAGTTTCAATTCTAACCCAGAGTCATGCATAACCTTGGCACTGAACAAACACTTTTCTACAAAGTAGCCAGTAAATATTTAATTAAAACTACAATGTTCCTCTGAATCTTCTTTTCTGTAGACTTTAATAATAAGATTTCATCCCTTTTTTTGTCTCAAAATAGGAATAACTTTATTTTACTCAATATAAAGTAAGTTTGGGGGCTGGGGTTGTGGCCCAGTAGTAGAGTTCTTGCCTAGAATGCCTGGGGCACTGGGTTCGATCCTCAGTGTCCACCTAAAACTTAAAAATAAATTTAAAAATTAATAAATTAATTAATAAATTTAAAATAAATAAATAAAGTAAGTCTTGCTGTAAATTTTTTTTAAATACAACGTATATAAAATGAAATTAAAAGCCTCTCATCTGTTCTCATTTCCTTAACACGCTACAGTTAACATTTTAATGTATACACTAGACACCACTGGGATGGCCATCCACTTCAGAACTATGCCTCAATGGCCATATCTATACTGCCCTCTTATGGACATAGTCCACTCCCTTGACAACACCCAGGACCAATCACAGAATCTCAACCTCCTAATAACAGAGATTGGTCAAAAGTGTGAGCGTATGACACAAGACTAATCAGAATCTTGCCCTGAGAGTTTCAGAATGAGAAGCTAAAAGAGAGAAAAATGTTTCCACCCTGGTTTTAGTGTAATAGAATGTGTATCTGTAGAAATCTGGCCGTATTCCTCACAATATGGAGAAATCCCATCTGCAGTAAAGGAAGATGAAGCTGAAATAAGATAAAGACAGAGTGGGGAAAAAAATGTTGACAGTGTTCGTATTTTATACTATAATCTCTGAAATTTTGTAAAACTCTGGTTCATGAATTTATTTCATTTTATAGTAGTAGGTATGTAAACTAATTTGAGTTGGATTTGCCATCAAAGGAATTCTTAACCAAATCAACCAATACTTGTTCAGGCTTTTAAAATACATCAAAAATCCATTCAAATAAGAGGAAATATTTATTTCACAAAGGAAAGATACATGATTACCATTTTTTTAACTTGTTTTGCTTCTTGAAATAATAACGGACTTCTTTCTATGGCAAAGGCTTCACATCTCTCTGATCAGTTTTAACGACTGCATAGCATTCATTTGAATAAGGTACTATTATTTACTTATAATCTTACCCTATTGATAATGATTTAGATCATTTTTCATTTCTTTAGTAGAAACAATAGTAACTGCACTTATCCTTGTGCATATATCATTCTATATTTGTGCATTTATTAGAATAAATTTCTAAAAGTGGAATTGTTAGATTCAAAGATATGCCCACTTAAAATTTTGAGAGTTACTATCAAATTTCCCTCTAGGGAAGTTGTAAACATTTATATTTGCAGCAACTGCATGGGAAAGAGTCTGCCACTTTACACTCCCCACCACTGGACATTTGTATAGTCTAATCTTTGCCAATATAGTATTCAATGTGCTGTCTCATTGCTGTTTTCATTTTCACTTATTTAATTGAAAGATTGATCATCACTTCACTTCAATTAACATTCACATTCATATTCCTTTCTTTTCTCCTTTTCTTCATCCTCTTCTATTCTCCCTTCTTTTTCTGAGAATTGCACCCGATAACAAACATAATACTCTAGGACCAATATACCAGAACAGAGTAGGGATATTGACCACCTCATATATTCTGAATATTTCTGGGATGCTGTCAGATATTATAAGTGTTTTCAATGTCCTGACAATTGAAACTTTTTTGATATTAGTGACAAAACCCAACCTGAGCTGACGTGAGCAGAAAAAGAACACTTAGTTTACATAACTAAAAAGCTATGAGTTATTATTAGGTTCAGATACAGCTTGATCCAGTACCTGGTTTGTCTTCTTTGGGGCTACCTCTTTATTCTGAGTTGATTCTCTTCTCATGTGATGGCACAAAAAACACAGAAACTGCCCACATGCTCTCATTCAAGACCATAACAAAAAAAGAAATCCTACTTTTCTGGTAATAAATTGCCCAGTATCATCTTTGAGTGGACTCACCTCAATCATTCACCCACCCTGAATCAAACACTGTTAGCAAGTAGTGTCATGTGCTAACTGATTAAAGCCTGGGTCACCTATTCCATTCCTAGGGCCAGAAGTGAAGCACCATCAAAACCATCTAGGACTAAGGCTAGGAGAGGATGGATTCTAGATACAATATCTGATACTGTTACCAAAAAGAGGGTGAAAAGATACTAGAGAACAATCAGCAAATGACAACTACAGATGGTCACATTTACTACTGACTAAATGAAATGTCCATCAAACCAGCATTTGTGGCAATTATCAAGAATACAAGCAATAGTGAGTGTTGGCCAGGATGCTGGGTAAAGGTACATTCATACATTGCTGGTGGGGACTGAAAATTGGTGCAACCACTATGGAAAGCAGTATGGAGATTCCTCAGAAAACTTAGAATGGAACCACCATTTGACCCAGTTATCCCACTTCTCGGTTTATACCCAAAGAACTTAAAGTCAGCATACTACAGTGATGCAGCCACATCAATGTTTATAGCAGTTCAATTCACAATAGCTAAATTATGGAACCAACCTAGACACTCTTCAACAGATGAATGGATAAAAAATGTGGTACATATACACAGTGGAATTTTACTCAGCCTTAGAGAAGAAATTGTGGCATTGACAGGTAAATGGATGGAGCTGGAGACTATCATGCTAAGTGAAATAAGCCAACCCCCAAAAAACAAAGTCCAGTTTTCTCTGATAAATGGATGATGATCCATAATGGGGGGCTAGGGTAGGGAGTGCAGGTAATAATGAAGAAATTTTGGATTGGGCAAAGGGCAGTGAGGGAAGGGGAGGTTTGGGGGTGGGAAGGACAATGGAATGAGACAGACATTATTATCCTGTATACAGGTATGACTACACTAGTATTGTGACTCTGCACTGTGTACAGCCAGAGGAATGAGAAGTTGTGTTCCATTTGTGTACAGTGTGTCAAAATGCATTCTGTTGTCATGTATAACTAATGAGAACAAATTAAAAAAAAAAAACAGCATTCTTTTTCACAAAGGAAATAAAGCCATGGCCTCCAAGTCTCTTCCCGGAAATATGAAAAACTATCTATTTTCTCTTCAGGTTACTTATTGGTGGAGGATAGAGAACATAAATACTTCGATCTAGAGCCCTAATTGAGAATTTAAGAATCAAAGAGATCTAGGTAAATGTCAGCATATATGATATTCATGTATTGGAAGCAATGTTGTCAATTCACCCCAAATTGATCTATAGGTTGATTGAGAGCAATATATAAATATATCCATCACCCCCAAAAGTTTTTACATCCCCTGTTGCAAACTTTCTCTTTTTCCTCTTCCTCTTCTCTTTCCATACCTCCTCTTTTATATTAGCCTACTTGGCTGCCATAACAAAGTACCACAGATTGGGTGGCTTAAACAACAGAGATTTATTTTCTCACAGTTCTCGAGACTAGATGTTCCAGATCAAGATACTAGCCAATTCAGTTCCTGATAGGGGCTTTTTTGCCTTGTAGCTCTCTTGCTGTACCCACAAATGGACTTTCCTCTGTTAGGATCCAAGAAGGTAGGGCAGAGAGAAAAAGAGCGAGGGAGGTAAGAAGGGTAAGGAGGTAGGGTAGAGAGGGGAAGAAAAAGAGAGATCTTCCTCTTCTTATAAGGCTACCAATCCTATTAGGATCCTACCCTTATTAAATCATTTAACCTAATTATCTCCTTAAAGGCCAACCCCACCAAAATTTTCATGTGTTTATTATATGCAAGACATATTTATTTTAATCTAAAAGCCTCAAAATACTTAATTTATTCCAGCATCAAGTTTAAAGTCTAAAATCCAAAGTCTCATCTAAATACCACCGAAATCAGGTGTGGGTGAAATTCTAGGTATAATTTATTCTGAAACAAACTTCCTGACCAGCTATGAAACTGTGAAACCTGACAAGTTACATACATGCTTTCAAAATATAATATTGGAACCAGGCAAGGTGGCATGTCTGTAATTCTAGCTGCTCAAAAAGCTGAGGCAGGAGGATGGCAAGTTTGAGGCCAGACTATGTCTCAGAAAGAAATTTAAAAGGGCTGGGGGTATAGCTCAGTGATGGAGCACCCTTGAGTTCAATAGCCAGTACTGCAAAAAAAAAAAAAAAAAAAAAAAAAAAAGCTATGACTAACTATACATAATATGCCAGGCACAATGGCACACAAAATTAGGGTCTGAAATTAGAGGGGAATAATTAACATAACAATGTAAATTTTCTGGTTTTCATGATTATCTTGAAGTTACGTAGGAGAATGCTTTCATTTGTAGGAAATGTATACTAAAGTATTAAGGTATATAGCATTCAAATAGCTGGGTTTTGAGGGTTTTTTTTTAAAGGGTTTTGTATTATACTTGCAACTTCTCTATAACCTTAAGATTACTTTAAAATAAAAAGAGGCAGGAGCACCAAGTGAGCCCAGAGAAGCAAATTGGAGAAAAAGCAAGCAAAACAAGCTAAACTCTTTTATCATAATAAGATAACAGGAATTTTAATTTTTCTATTTTCTGGTTTTTGCATTTCTTTGTGATAAATCTCCCCATATTCTGAAGGAATATCCATGTCTCAAGAACACTTATGTATATTGCAGCAGTAATGCAACTGAAAGGAAAGGCTAATAATCAGCTTCTGGGAATCAAAATAAGATTTTCAAGCCAGTCTTGAAGTCAAGGTTTAGTAATTTCTAAATTGATTCACTCTCAAGAGCATTGCAGGACAAAACTAGATATATAAGGACAATTTGGCAGAGAGATCAGAAGATGGCATCCTTTTGGCAAAAATGCATGGACTTGAGTCTTGCTGTATTAAACACAGAATAGCAATTCTCAAAATGTGAACCAGAAACCCCCTAGGGATCCCCAAGATCAATTTGGGAGTTCTCTTAGGTTGAAACTATTTTAATAATACATTAAAACATTATGCATTTTTTTGCTCATTATCTCCAGAGAGTAGAGAAGTTTTCCAATGGCTATATCATGTGTGAATTGCAACAAATTGAATGCAGAAGCAGATATGAGCTTCTAGTAAACCATTCTCTACTTTATCAGACATCAAAGGGGATTGCAAAAATATAAAATGAAGCCATTCTTCTTTTTAATTGTATTTTACTTTGGAAAATAGTTACATTTTACAGAGTATTTATATAATACATATAATTAATGAATAAATAAATCTCATTAAAAATCATTTTAATGTCTAACTTGGCAGATATTGATGGATATAACCCAAACAAACCAGAGCTTTTTGGAGTCCCCAATATTTCTTAAAAGTATGAATGGGTCACATAATCAAGAGGTCTGAGAGTTATTAATATGACTATCATTAATGATTATCATAATCATTAATATGATAGACATGGAAAGTGTATCCCTTCCAGACCAAACTTTTATAGAAGGAAGAAAGAAGACAAAGTTAGAGCCAACAAGTTGGATACTTGAATTCTAATATCTGTCTCTCCCTATGCCCTAGTGTTTCTGTACAAACATTGAGCTTAGAAATATCTAGATAGGTATGGGAAATTCAAGAATATCGAAACCCATATTAGAAACCAACTGAAAACAAGAATTCTTACAGTTTTTGTGCCATGGATCAATTTGGGAATTCTGATAAAGTTTGTAGATCTGTTCTCAGAATACTTTTAATTCACAAAATAAAATTTTAAAAACTTATTTGGGATACATTTCTACCCACATGCCCAAATGAATTTCTGCATATGACTACTTTCAACATGGCATTGGAGAGAGTGTAACAGCAACTGTAGGCAGGTGTAAATGGATAATTAACCTGGGGCAACACCCTGGTTTCTTTTGGCCGGTCGTTTTTACACACAGGATCCACATATTCCTCAATGAATGGATAAGGAAGGCTGAGAGACTTACAATAGAAAAAAAGAAAGTAGCTCAGGCTACTCTGCATCAGAAAATTTATCATATTACCCCTGGTGGCAGATGCTGATAATGAGAGACTATTGTATGTGTGAGGGCAGGCAGCATATAAGACATTTCTGTCTCTTTCTCTCAAGTTTGTTGTGAACATGAAAATGCTCTAAAACTAATGTCTATTTTTTTTGATGCTCAGCCATATTCCTGTTGCTCATCTCTAAGTCATCTGTTTAAAGTCATAATACCAGATAGCAGGCCCAGAATCAGACAGATGCCAACTCAAATGATACTTTGTAAGCCACCACAAGAATCTTGGATTTACCCTGAAGGCTCTGCAGAGGCACTGAAGGATTTAAATTTGAGCTTCAGATCAATCATACTGAAACAAAAATGAAAATAAAATTTATATAGATATGATGAGATGATGAAAGACATGAATACATGTTAGACTAAAACAACTGCAATGGTTTCAGTAAGAAATTCTGAAGGTCATGACTCAGACAGTAATAGAGGANGACATCTGTCTGATTCTGGCCTGCTATCTGGTATTATGACTTTAAACACTTAGATGACTTAGAGATGAGCAACAGGAATATGGCTGAGCATCAAAAAAAAAAATAGACATTAGTTTTACAGCATTTTCATTTGGAACCTTAAAAATACCAATGTAATATACACATAAAATGTAATACTGTTTAGCCATAAAAAGGAGTGTGAAAGGTGAATGACTCTAACGAGATGGAGATTCAACCAAGAGATTTATTGGGGGGATGCCCAAAGGGGAAGAAAAGGAGAGGCAGAGAAAGGAGAGGAAGAGGGCAGAGAGAAAGAGAGCAGAGAGAGGATAGAAAGAAAAGGAAGAGGGCAGAGAGCAAAGAGGAAGAGAGGAAGAGGGCGGAGAGGAAGAGGGCAGAGAGAGTGGGCTTGCTAGCTTCAGTTTAAGAAGGGTTGCGTAGATGATGTGGCAGGTGCTGATTGGCAGGGTGACTCAGGACCAGTGAGCACTGTATCCCTGCAGGGATTGGTCAAGAAAACCTTTGAATTTGGTGCTCTTCAGCTTGGTGCCCTTCGGAGAGGAGGGGGAGGGGTAAGGGATTCCGTGATGTTCTCCAGAGATGGAAACTTAACTTCAGTGGGGAGTCTCCCTCACACCCAACAAAGTGAAACACTGATTCATGCTGCAATGCATATGAACCTCAAAAAATTATGTTACAGGAGGAAGCTAAACAAACATTTTATAAGAAATATCTGTTTAAATACATTCATAGAAACATAAAACAAATTGGTCTTTGCCAAGGACTGTGGGAGAAGAGACTGGGCAATGACTACTTGAAGGGAAAGTGAGGAACGAGAGACAGGTAAGCAAGAAATGAAGGATGGAAACCAGGCAGAGATACACACGAGAGTTTATTTGTCGGAGCTGATAAATAAAGGCCATCTCTCTATAGGAAAGAGAGGCCCCGAGATGTTCCGATGTTGAGCTTTTGTGGGGTAGGGGTTTGAAGTTGTAGCTGTGGCGCTAGGGGATAGGCTCTGGGATGCTTGCGTCAGAGCTAGGCAGGTGGGAATAGCATGGGATTGATTTAGGTCAATGGCATCATGGGGCTTTCCAGAGCAAAGGGATCCTGTCCTTCTGGGATTGGCTTAGGGTTATGGTACCATGAGGTAGATCACTAATGGGGGTGGGGGGAGTTCTGGTAAGAGGAAGTACAGGAAAGCAAAACTTATAAGATGGTGGTTAGCATTTAAGATGGCTTCTCAGATGTTAAATCAAGACCCTATACTACTTAATGGGTATAAGATTTTCTTTTAAGTAATAAAAATGTTTTATTACCTGGTGTGATAGCGTATGCCTGTAATCCCAGCAGCTCGGAAAGCTAAAACAGGAAGATTGTGAGTTCAAAGCCAGCCTCAGCAAAAGTGAGGCACTAAACAACTCAGTGAGACCCTGTCTCTAAATAAAATACAAAATAGGGCTGGGGAAGTGGCTCAGTGGTCAAGTACCATCCCTGAGTTCAATTCCTGGTACAAAAAAAAAAAAAAAAAAAAGTTTTGTAGGTGATTGTACAGAACATTGCAAATATACTAAATGTCACTGAATTGTATATTCCTAAATGGTTATTTTATGTCATGTGAATTTTATTTTTTTTAAATGAAAAGCCAGCCAGGCACAGTGGTACATACCTGTAATCCCAGGAATCTGGATGTTTGAAGCAAGAGAATTGCTGGTTTCAAGACATCCTCAGCAATTTAGCAAGATTGTCTCCAAAAAAAAAAAAGAAAGAAAGAAAAGAAAAAAAGAAGCCATAAATAAGGACTGGGATGTGGCTTAGTGGTAAAGCATCCATGGGTTCAATTCCCAATAACAAAAAATAAAAATCAAATAAAAAATGAGAAGTTGACCATGTGGATTAAAATACTCACAATATACTACAGTAGTGTACAACGTGCATTTTTAAAAAAATAAATAGAAAATAACAACATGCATTGCATAGAGTAATGGTAATATTTTTTAAAATTCTTTGTTAAGTGGATTTTTGTTTTAGTTACTAGATTAAAATGTACAACATATTTCTTCTGTGAGTTGCAAAAAAATATGATAAAATTCATAATATATAACAACCACTTAGAAATGTACAATTCAGTGACATTTAGTACATTTACAATGTTCTGTACCACCACCTACAAAACATTTCTATTACCTAAAAGGAAATTCCATACACACTAAGCAGTCATTCCCTATTCTTAACTCCCACAGTTCTTGGCAAATGTATTATACCTACCTGCACTTCTCACAGTAACTACTAGAAATAAAGTCCTTCTCCTGTGATCTTTTAATTAACCTTTTATGGCAGCATATGGAAGTGTGCAATGGTGATCTCCTCTTGTAGAAGAATGTTATTGAGCTGTGAGGAATGCAGGTAACCTCAATACCTTTGAGTATGTAAAAGCCTTTGAGTTGAGGCCTTGTTCTTCCCAGGAAACCTCCAGCAGGCAGATACTGTTGAACCCACAACGCAAAGAAAAGACCACCGACTCCAATTTTTAATCAAATTAAAGCAAGTTTATATTGAGTACATAAGAGAGCTGGCCAGCAGCTGTCTCACCCAAAGCCGGGCTAGAGAACAGTGACAGCTCTCTAGGGAAAAAAAAAGTTTTTATAACACAAAAAGTTACAAATGGGGGGGGGGTGTCTTGGGAACTTCCAGCTAACAGGGTCCTGGCAAGTGTAATACAAAGGCAGGTAGCAGGTTAATGATCTACATGATTTGACATTTCAAGGTAGGGAATAAATTGAGATTCCAACATCAGAATTTATGAGGGGCTGCTAAGGTTTTGGGGAGGGTTGTTATCTGGTCAAGGAGAGCCAGGTATGGGTGAGTTCAGAGCACGGGCAAGAATTTCAAACAAGTTTTTAGAACATAAATTATGATAGGACCAAATAAAAATCTTAGTGTTTTATAGCAAAAGAGAAATGAACTTTTCATGACTTTGTGATGAGATGACTCCCAATCTTAAGTTGGAATTAGGCTGAGTTCGTCAACACCAGGGTCTGGGCCATTTCTGCCCTCTGCAAGATCCCTCTGGTGGACTTCCACAAATCTCCCTATTCAGCTTCTTTCAATCATTCCTATTAAAAATGTCAGATCTTCATTAAGACATGAAAATTGACAAGGCCCAGTGCTCTTTCTCCTTTAATCTTTTTCAGTACTTATCCCACAGTAAATTGCTTGTACTCCTAACTCTGCCTTAGCTTCCTGGAGAATCTGAAGTGATATATATTTTTTTAAATATTTATTTATTTATTTTAGTTTTAGGTGGCACAATATCTTTATTTTACATTTATGTGTTGCTGAGGATTCAACCCAGTGCCTCCTGTATGCAAGTGCTCTCATGCTCTACCACTGAGCCACAACCCCAGCCCCTGAAGTGATATATCTTAATAGCACTTTTCACCATTTATAATGTTTGTATGATTGTGTGTATATCATCTCATCACACAGTGATCTCTGAAGTCTTTTTCCAAAGAAAGAACCTGTTGACTTCGTCTTCATCCCTCCTCTAGGGATAAACACTACAGGGAAGTAGTGGTTATACAGTTGTGCCTTAACTAAGGGCACCTAGTTGAGAGAGGGTGAAGAAGCTAACATCCTATTTCAAGGCTACATATGCCAATAGTAGGATTTCTCAACCTTGGCACTGCTGATGTTTTAAACTGAATAATTGTGTATAGTGGAGGAGCTATCCTGTGCATTCTAGGATGTTTATAGGATGTCTTCCACCCAACTAGATGCCAATAGCACTTTCCTTAGTTGTGAAAATCATAAATGTCTCTGAATATTGTCAACTGTCCCTTAGGGGAGATTGTTCCTGGTTGATAATCACTGGTCTTGAAGGAAGAACATTTTTCTAATTCACCTAAAAGTGTAGATCAGTGGTAGAACATGAACTTAACCACACCCAGTGCCAAAATTAATCAATAAAAGTGTCATACTCAGTCCTACTAGAACTCATTATGGTCCTGGGACTATTCCTCCAGGTTAACAATCCCAGATGACTCAGCAGCAACTCTGACACAATGTGAAGCTTCCAGTGTCTTCCTCTTGTCTTTTCTTTGAACCTTAGTAGGGTCTGTATGTGTTCCCATGAGTAACAGGCCTAAGATGGGACAGATTATTCCAGGAGGCTATGAGCTAGGAGATGCTCTTTCCTGCAGGCAGACAGAAATGTAAGAGGGCCCACCCAGGGCCAGCCTCCTGACATTCCAATGGACCTGTAAACATTGGCCCTTAGCCTCTATGCCTTCTTATCAAATTTTGTTATTCACAGTTGTTTTATCTACTTTCTCTTGGAAAATCATTAGGCATTCTGATGTAAGCTCTTATTGCTGTTTGCACTAGAGTATGCTACATACTTATTTTTTCACATAAGTAACTCACTAAAAAAATAAAAGTCTGGGGCTGGGATGTGGCTCAAGCGGTAGCGCGCTCGCCTGGCATGCGTGCGGCCCGGGTTCAATCCTCAGCACCACATACAAACAAAGATGTTGTGTCCACCAAATACTAAAAAATAAATATTAAAAAATTCTCTCTCTCTCTACCTCTATCTCTCTCACTCTCTCTTTAAAAAAAAAAAAAAAAAGTCTGAAATTCTGAGTGTTTGCTCTTAATATTTCAAGAATTCCTATTTTTCCCAATTGTGTGAGCCATGACTATTTCCATTGCAGATTTAAAAACCTCTCACACCTAAATTGCAGACACTTTGGCGGTTAAATGTCTACCTCTTTAAAGTCCCTCTATCCCACAAAATGTGTTTCATAGGTTTTGCTTAATCTACAATTTAAGTCTGGTGTTTCCCAAATTTGGTGCAAATCCATGACCAACAATTTTCTTTTTCTTTTCTAAACATTTAATTTTTATTTTTAGGTGGACACATATCTTTATTTTTTTTATGTGGTGATGAGGATCAAACCCAGTGCCTCATGTGTGCTAGGCAAGTGCTCTACCACTGAGCCACAACCCCAGCCCCAACCATTTTTTGGTTATTCGGGTAAAGACAAGAAACTTCATTTTATTCCTGTAGATTTGTTTCCCTACCCCCTGTAACAGTGATCCATTTTACTTTTTTAAATGTATATTTTTTAGTTGTAGATGGATACAATACCTTTACTTTGTTTACTTAATTGTTTTATGTGGTGCTAGGGATGGAATCTAGTGCCTCACCTGTGCTAGGCAAGCGCTCTATCACTGAGCCATGACTTTACCTTTTGAATATAGCCCTCCTGGCTCTGAGGCTTATTTTTAAAAGGACTTGTTCTTTTCTTTCTTCTTCCCCTATTTAATTGTCCTTGAAAGGACCCACCACAGGAGGTGGATATCTGTCCAGAGGCTCTAAGAGGGGACCTTCCGAGGGCACACCTGGAATGTAGTCCTTAATAGGCTTTGCGTGTATGGTACTGAGGATAAAACCCTTGTGGATGCAAGGCAAGCACTCTACCAACTGAACTATATCCCCAGCTTCAAACAACTTCCTTAAAAGCCCTCTGTTTTCCTTAATGGGCAGAATCACATCCTTAGGAGTCCCCAGTGTTTCTCCTTTGCCAGCAAAGCAATAAAACTTCTTTTTCCTTTTTCTCAAAACTGTGTCCTCATTATTAAATTGGCATTAATTGGCACTGGGGACAAGGACTGAGATTTCAGTTACACCCCCACTGTCAGATCAGGCGAGGCGGGCATCGACCAAAGGAGGCAGATTTAAAAAGGGCCGCCAAACTTATTGAGATATCACTCCCAGGAGGAACTCAGACCGACAGAGTGGACTGGAGAAGGGTGTGAGGAGAAACCGCGTGGAAGCTCGACTGGACTGGACTTTTATGGGACTTACAGCAGAAAGGGAAGGGCTTGGGACAGGAAAAGGTGTTTTTAGGGTCCCTTGTCCCTTTGGAGTTGGTCAGGGGAGTTGGGTGAACTCCAGGATTGGCCAGGGGGTCCTTCTGATTGACAGGCATTAGTCAGGAGATCTTGCTGATTGACAGGCGTTTCCGCCGGCACCTGACTGATTTTTCTTTCCCGTGAGGGCTGCTTTGTTCTAAGTCGCCACCACCGACCTAATACCCACCTAGTTTATTTTCCTTAATTGCTTTCATTTGTATGTTTTAAATTTATATTTTAGGAGCTGGGGATTGTGGCTCAGTGGTAGAGCTTGCCTAGCACCTGCAAGGCGCTGGGTTTGATCCTTAGCACTACATAAAAATAAATAAATAAAATAAAGGTATTGTGTCCAACTACAACTGAAAACATTTTTTTAAAAAAATTTTATATTTTAGATTCAGAGTACTTGGTGTGCACAAAATTTAGCAGACACAATATAGGGTCTTGAGTTAATATCTGAGCAGCCATCTTAAATATTAACCACCATCTTATGAGATAAGTTTTGCTTTCCTGTACTTCCTCTTACTGGAACTCCCTCCACCCCCATTAGTGACCTACCCCATGGTACCATAACCCTAGGCCAATCCCAGAAGGACACAACCCCTTGACTCTGGAAGCCCCTGGTGTGATGGGCCTAATCCAATCCCATGCTATTATCCACCTGCCTATCTCTGATGCAAGCCGCCCCTCCCCCCCAAAGCCTATCCCCTAGCATCACAGCTACAACTCCAAACCCCTACCCACAAAAGCTGAACACCCAAATATTATTTCGTGCTTCTTTCTCCACTTTATAGAGAGATGGCCTTTGTCACCTTTGACAAAAACCTTTGTGTGTATCTCTGCCTGGTCTCCGATCTTTATTTCCCGCTGGTCTGCCTCTCGCTTTCTCACTTTCCTTTCACACAGAATATCAAAAAGGGAATTGCAAAAGCCACTTCTAAAATTTAACCCATAATAACCTTTTCAGTCCAATACTCAACAGGGAAGTTGAAGAGATTTTTTTTTTTTCTTTTAAATCAGGGTTGAACCTGAGGCACTTAACCACTGAAGCACATCCTCAGCCCTTTTTATTTTTTATTTTGAGACAGTGTTTCCATAAGTTACATAAGACCTTGCTAAATTACTGAGGCTTGCTCTGGCTTTGAACTCATGATCCACCTGCCTCGGGCTCCCCAGCCGCTGGGATTACAGGGGTGCGTCACTGCACATGGGAGGAACTTTCTTAAATAAAACACAAAATTAAAAAAAAAAAAGCCTTATTCATATATAAATTTAAAAAAAAAAAAAACAACTTTCCTGTCCCAACTGCTGACTGCAGAAAATAAGGGAGCAGTTCATGGAGCGATGATACAGCTTTGGAGTTAAATGGCTTTAGGACTGAAACTAGGAGTCCTACAAAACGCTTCCAGCCAGGAAAGACGTCTTGCACAGTTGACAGCAGACCGTAACTGGCTGCAATGTAAGGCGGGGTACATTCTACAGAACACTGTTGAAGCCAGATTTAAAGATAGTTAGTGTAGTTAGGTAAATCGGGTCTAATATTGAGTAAAATCGAAAATGAAGGCCATGTTGAGAATGGAGCCTGCGAAAGCAGAGCAGCACTTGGGGAAATTGAAATGTTAATGTTCCCTGCTGCAGTCTGGCTGGGCACAAATAACCGGGAGGTCGAGCCACTTGTAGATTCAAGCAGGAACGAACTTTATTTTTGAAGTCACCCAAACGTCACCCACGCGACCCTCCAGGAACTCCCCATGAGCTCCCCCGGAACTCAACCAACCCACAGGAACTCTCTAGGAACTCCGCCAGAGCTCAAAAATAGCGGGCACCTGAGGCAGCAGTAACCCCTCCTTCTGGCAAAATGCCAGGCACCATCTTGACCAGGCCGTGGCTCTCAATAGTTCCCAAGGCCCAGAGCCCATTCTAAAGAAATGTTAATGAAGCAGCTCCCAGGAAATTGGGAGGTGCTAATCAAAAGCAGGCCCCAGGCCCTTCCTGCCCAGATTACTCCTCTAGCCCACCTACCCCTCACCTTTTGCATCTTCCTACCTACATTTTCTCACTACAAGATAACAGGACCGGAATGGACCGGAATGCGGGAAAGCTGACAAAAGACCTTAGATATAAAAGAGGGAAGATCTTGCCCTTCCATGGATTCCACCTGTTGGGTCCCCTTCTTCCTGCGGGGAAGGGGGGCGGGAAGAAGTCTTTTCTGCTGTCCTTTAATAAAGCTTCTACTTTCCACTTTAAACTTGCCTGGGCTGCTTCTCTGGTGTTATACTTCAGCATTGGGGAAGCAAGGACTCATCACCAATAAACTCTAACACTGTCACGAAATGCATTGCAACCTACAGCTGCCAAAATTAATGCTTTTACTACATCCCCAGCCCAAACCGAGGGAAATCTGAAATATGAATGAACTAAGGCTTTTAATTACCAATAACTCATTGATATTGGTTCTTTAACTGTAACAAATGTACCACATGAATGCAAGATGTTAATAAGGGAAATTGCCTGGCAATGGTGGCGCTGGCACCTGATCCCAGAGAATCCTGAGGATGGGAAGTCTGAGGCCAGCCTCAGCAATTAATAGAGGGCCTCTATAATTTAGTAAGAACGTGTCTCAAAATGAAAAATAAAAAAGGACTGAGGATGTGGCGCAATGGTAAACCACTTCTGGGTTAGATTCCAGAAGTGCTTTACCAATAAGCAAATAGATGAATAAAAAACAAACAAATAAATATTAGGGGAAGCTGTAGGGGTGGGAGTGGAGAAGGGATGTTGAGTGACAATCTCCGCGCTTCCTTTAAAATTTATGTAAATCTGAAACACCTTTAAAAGCAAATTTGGAGACCCTAAACAACTTACTGAGACCCTGTCTTAAAATTTAAAAAACAAAAATTGTGAAACAGGGCTGGGGATGTGGCTCAGTGGTAAAATTAAAATACTACCTTTAAAAGGTAGCATTTTTTTCCAAAGCAATATTAAAAACGAAGCTTAAAAATACAATCAAGATTTTTAAAAGTCTATAAAACAAGAGAACACAAGATAAACAAAATGATTCAGTTAAAAAAAATAATGCTTTCAGAATCTGAGATGCTCGAGTTCAGTCTACCATGCCCCAAGAACAAAACGTTCTTTCTCGGCCTCAAATATGTGGAGCACTGAGAAAAATTAAGTTATCCCAAATGCACTCAGCAACCCGTGCTCCTCAGAGATGGAAGGAAAGGATAACAAATGCCACCTCGCGAGTGGGGCTGGTACAGGAGCCGGTAGGCGGTGGCCGGGAAGGGCCAAACTTAGTCAGGCCTTCGTGGAGCGCGCCGGCGGGGTCTGTAGTCTGCCTCTCCGACGAGGTAGGGTGCAGCGGAATAGGAGATGAGCGCGCTTCCTATAAAGAGGAACCTAACTCTGCGCAGAGGACGCGCCAGCCCCATACCGTGGCAGCCTGGAGTTACACAAATTTTATAAACACAGCGTTGTCCTCGCGGGATCCGGTTAAGTCCCCGTGAGACGCACAGTGACGCAATTCTTGAATGTGCCAATCCCATGCTAGTTTGAGGGCGGGCCTTTCAGATTTGAAATCCCAGACTGTTTGGGGTGAGAAGGAAGCTCGAGAGACAGGTGAGCGTCGCTCTGCGCCGCGCTGCTGCCCCCGGGTCCGCGGTGCTTCTGAGGCGCGAGCTCTGGGCTCCGGGTGCCCTCGGCGAGGAGCGGAGCTGGGGCTGCCGCNTTTTTTTTTTTTTTTTTTTTTGTAGTTGTAGATGGACAGAATGCCTTTATTTTATTTGTTTTATTTTTATGTGCTGAGGATCGAACCCAGAGCCTCATGTATGCTAAGCAAGTGCTCTGCCACTGAGCCCTAGCCCCTATAACAGTACTTAGTTGTAGTAAGACTAATTAGAACAAATTAAAATTTTTTTTAAATTAAAAAAAAGAGTTGCAGTAAGATTATATAGTGGCTGGCATGATGTTAATACTATTCAGTAGATGTTGGCTATTATTAATATATATTAGTATTAACACTAATATGAATTTGCATTCTTATGGTTCTGTAGAGAAAATAATTTAGAAGAATTTTGGTGTCAGTGGTATAGACATATATTTTGAAATTAGTCTCTACCGATCTGATAAGTAAAACGTTTTAATTTGCATCTCTTCATTTATTAGTAAAATAGAGTGTTAGATGAATCATTTATTGGCCTTTTGTATTTCTTCTGTCAATTGCCTTTTGTGTACTTTGGCCATTTTCCATGTTGATAATTCTTTAAAATTGGTTCATTGTTCTCATTGAGTGTCATGTATATTAGCCCTTTGTCTTATATGCCAAGTCCCCTGCCACGTCCACACACATTTATTTGCCCATTAACTTAGAATTTTGTTTCTCTTAACTCCACCTACCAGTTTTGGTTAGCGTACTCAAGATTTTCAACCCATTCCATTATGGTAATTATTACTACAGCTACCACTGCAGTAAGTCCCCAGAAGAATTTATTTTGGGGAAGAGTAGCATTCAGTATCATACACAATAACAGTTGTTTAGCCTTAACTCTTTACATATACTATGTTTAAAGCCCACCTTTTCATAAATGTTTTTTCAGCTGAGTCTTTGTGATGAATAAAGGGCATTTTTTCCCCTAGTTTATCAGCATTTGTCAGTTTTTAAAGTAGATTTTCTAAACAGCCATAAGCAATTAAAGAAAACAGAAGTATACCATTTTAGAATTCACCGTCTCTAATATGAGAAGATTTCAGAGATGTCCCTCAGAGTAACAGGCTTAAGTTTTATTGAAGGGATAGGAAAAGGGAAAGGGGACACTCTACAGAGAGAAAGTGGGTCCTTTCAGAGAGGAGAGAGACAATATACCTCTCCTGCACTCAAGTTTTATTGTGGATCCTAGAGAAGTTTCCATAGTTCCCCCACATCTACCTCTTGACTTTTGACTGCCAGCACAGTGACATCATGACTTTCATGTACCTATTGCCAGTTTTTTGGTTTCCTTGTGTGTATGTGTTGGCAGTGAGGGTAGAGGGGACTTTACCCAGGGGAATTTTACTACTGAGCCACATCCCCAGCCCTTTTTTCAATTTTTTTTTTTTTTTCCAATTTTAAGACAGGGTCTCACTAAGTTGCTTAGGGCCTTGCAAATTTGCTGAGGTTGGCCTCATTGCTATTTCATGTATCCTTGACCCATGCTGAGCAGTTCTAATTGGATTCTTAATAATTTTAATGATTCTTAATAATTACAGGTTTTATGGTCAGGAGGAATTATCCTTACGGAATCTGGTGTGTGAAAAGAGTCACAAAAATCTCTACTTTCAACTTGGGTTGAAACGTGGGTTCCTGTTATCAAGGTTATTTCTTATTTGCATTTCCTTGCAAATAACAGGTAGTTTGCTGAAGAATGTGACAAAACCTCTCTACTTAGGCCAGGCAGGGCTGCATGTAAATTGCTTTTTAGCAAAGAGTGTGGGGGATCGGCACAGTGGCCCGTTTTATAGAATGTCAATTAACCTTGTAGTCACACCATTCTCATCTGTCTGTCCCCTAACAACTTCATCTATTTGATCCAGTCTGCTTGACCTTCAGTATGTTCTATTCTTTCTTCAACTTGAAGAATACAATTATTTTTGAAGAGATATTATTTTTGCTTATATTAACTTCACATATATGTCTAGGCAGTGACCTTTTTTTGTCATTTTTACTGCTAAAAAGTGTCAAATTGCGTTTTATTTCAGGAATATTTACTTGCACTGTTTGTTCAGTTCCATTGTTTTGCTTTTCTTTAGGGATTCCATTTATGTGCTATTGGATCACCACTGTCCATCTTCAGTTTCTTTATAACTTACTTTAAAACTATAATTTCATCTTATTGTTTCATTTCTATTGTTCATAGTTGTTATTATTTTCCACCATATTTATACTCCCTTATGCTACTCTACTTTTATTTTCATATCTGTGATTCTTTTTCTTGTGTATATTTATGGGCTACAATATTTTAAAATATTTATTTTTTAGCTTTAAGTGGACACAGTAACTTTATTTTTTAAAATTTTTTTAGTTGTTGATGGGCCTTTATTTAATTTATTTATATGCAGTTCTGAGAATTGAACCCAGTACCTCGCACATGCTAGGCACACGCTCTACCACTGAGCTACAATCCCAGCCCTTTATTTTTATGTGGTGCTGAGAATCAAATCCAGTGCCTCATGCATGCTAGGCAAGCGCTCTACCACTGAGTCACAACCTCAGCCCTTATGGGCTATAATTTGATATTTCGATACATGTATACATTATGTATCAGGATAGTTAGCATATCTGTCACCTCATCAGTTTCATCATTTCTTTGTGGTGAGAATAGGAACTTTCTTCTAGCTATTTTGAAAAATATAATACCTTAGCACTAAAACTTCAGAACGTATTCCTCCTATCTTGTGCCACTTGACCACCATTTCTTCCCAATCTCCTCATATTCCCTCTTCGCGATTCCCTTTTCATCTCCTCTTTTCCAACCCTCTCCCCATTCTCTGGTAGCTACCTTTCTATCCTCTCTCTCTCTCTCTCTCTCTTTTTTTTTTTTTTTTTTTGCAGGGTATTTGGGGCACTCAACCACTGACCCACATTCCCAGCCCTATTTTATATTTTACTTAGAGACAGGGTCTCACTGAGTTGCTTAACACCTCGCCATTGCTGAGGCTGGCTTTGAACTCGGGATCCTCCTGGCTTAGCCTCCAAAGCTGCTGGGATTACAGGTAGGAGCCACTGCGCCCAGCTCTACTTTTATAATGTCAGCTTTTTACAAATTCTACATGAGTGAGATCATGCAGTGTTTGTCTTTCTGTGTGGGGCTTGTTTCACTTAACATGATTTCCTCCAGCTTCATCCATGTTGTCTCAGATGACAAGATATATCATTCTTTTATAGCTGAGTAGTATTCTATTGTATAGATATACCACATTTTCTTTATTCATCGGTTATTGGACATTTGGGTTGTTTCCCTCTTGGCTATTGTGAATAGTCTTCAGTGAACATGAGTGTACAGATTACTCTGACATAGGGATTACTGGATCATATGATAACTCCATTTTAATTTTTTGAGGAAATTCCATACTGTTCTCAACAATGGCTGTACTAATTTACATTACAACAATGTGTAGAAGGGTTCCCTTTTCTCCACATCCTTGTCAACAGTTGTTTTCTTTTGTATTTTATAGATAATAGCCATTCTAACTAGAGTGAGTGGGTATCTCAATGTACTTTTGATGTGGGGGGGGGTACCAGGGATTGAACTCCGGGGCACTCAACCACTGACCTATTTTCCCATTTTATAACCTCTGTTTCATCAAAGGTTGAACATTGATAATGATCTGTTTTCTTTGTTCTGCCCTTTTAACTAGGGAATGGGGCTTCAGATCTTTCTTGGGTGACTATCCAGGTTTGTTTTTCTTCTATAGGTATTCTGCAGAGACTCTATGGTCAGAAAATCCTAGGTAATTTTTTTTTCATTGCGTCTTCTCTTCCACTAACTGTTTAGCTTCTTTAGAGTTTCTGTTTATCACATAGTGGGAAAGAATAACTCTAGAGGAACTTCTTGTGTCTTTTGGGGAGAGAATAGAATTTGAGGATTTTTTCAGAGTCTTGATTGTTCACCTTCATCCTGCTACTTGTTTGAATTAGTTGGAGAAAGGGTAGGTTGTTGGAAGAAGCTCTATGCTACTGATTATTGGAGCCTTTCAACGTACCCATAAATATCTGTCTTTAAATTAAAGCAGTTCTTTATGTCAGTACAGAATTGGCCTGTTTTCAGTGCTACTAGTGTGTTTGCAATTTCTGTTAAGCGTTTGATAAGGGTTTGAGGAACTGAGACTGGGAAATCTTGAACATACTCTAATAATTTTCCCCTGTATTTGTCCATGAACATTTTTGGTTATGAGAAATAGTATAGCATTATTGATACCCTTTAAAATGAACAATAGTGATTATCATAACTCCCAGTGCTTCTGACACTTAGCACAATGAGAGACATACAAATAAATGCATTAACATGTATTTTATGAAAGAATTACAATGGTTTTCCTGTCACAGGATCAAACTTCCAAGACCCCCTCCTCATTATATATTGAGTAATACTCTTTTGTTTCCCTTTTCAGTTATAAATTATTGTATAAAATACTTTATATGAATTTTTAGGTTGCTTATTTATTTAACATAGAAGTTATGTAGATAATATGCTTGATGTCTTTTTTGATCTTGATTAGTCAGTTCCAGGCCTCTTGGATGGAAATGTTTTGTTTTTTTTTTTTTCCCAAGAATTACTTTACGAAATTTGTGGTTCCTCACCTAGAATCTTAATTTCTAGGTATGGGAAATAAAATTCATATGTAAGAATCAAGTTAAAAAAGTCTAAGGGGTGGGGTAGTAGCTCAGTGGTAGAGCATTTGCCTCACACATATGAGGCACTGGGTTCAATCCCCAGCACCACATAAAAATGAATAAGTAAATGAAATAAAGATTTTTTTTTTTTTTTTTTTTAAAGAAACTGCTTTTTGGCCTTTTGGCTAAGATCAAGTGTAAAACAAGTCTAAGAACTGGTATGTTCAAGTATATGATTTTCTCCAAAAATTCTAAATAGCATTCTTTTTTTCAAAAAAATTTAGAATAAATATAATTTACTTTCTATTTGAAGGTTTTCAATTAGGACCTCATAATCTAAGTGTTCTGGAGCATAAAAGTCAGCATTGGAGATTATTTAAATAATTGAATAGAATTTTCAGCCCTTGTTTTTGGACATTTTAGATGCTGCCTTAAAATTTAAGTGCATAAAGGGAAATGCCACATTTGTGAAACTTAATCTTTTTTTTTTAAATATGTTTTGTTTTGAGTTATAGTTGGACACAATACTTTATTTTATTTATATATTTTTATGTGGTACTGAGGATCGAACCCAGATCCTCACACATGCTAGGCGAGCATTCTACCTTTGAGTCCGAACCCCAGCCCCAAAACTTAATCTTTTATAACAATATAATTAATACTGACTGCCTATGTCATTGCTTTTTGATGCAGATATTAGATTGAAACATCTAAAACTTAATATTCAAATAAATTTCAAAACAGATATTCAAAACTCAGTAGAGCTATTGGATATATTATTTGGTGAATATTGTTTTTTGTAAAGAAGTAAAATTAAAGACCAAGTTGCTCATCTATTGAAAAATAATAAAAATGAGACTTTAAATAAATAAAATCCTAGTCAGATTTGTGAGATGTATAGAATATCTAGTGTTTTTATGAGTAGTTGAACCTTTTAATTGAGATATTGTTATGGAAAGCAAATAAATAAAACTTTCTGCACTAACCCATGATGATGATTGGTTTCCCATCGAACTGCAGGTTTCTCTGGACACACTATCCTGAAAATTGTGCTTGATTGGATTTTCTGTTAGGGGGATTTTGTTGCTACTATCCTTATCAAGATGATTACAACACCTTTAAAACATCCAGGAATTCATTTGTCTTCAGAGACTTCTTCTCAAAAAAGAAATATGTCCATGGATGCAATCTTTTTTGACAACATTCCTTCAGGCACACTTACTCCTATAAAAGATTTGGTCAAATATCAGAATTCCTCTTTAAAATCTAATGACCACAAAAAGAATCAGTCTTTAGAAATGACAACTCCTAAGAATAAAAATATATTTCAATCTACCATGCTAACAGAGGTTACTACATCTAACAGTTGTCTTGATATCAGTGCTATCAAGTCCAACATGGATGCATTAAAAAGTAAAGCAAATTATGAATCACCAGGAAAAATATTTCAAAGAATGAAAGAAAAAGTACTGCATGATAAGCAAGAACAAGCATCAAGAAACAATAGTTTGTTGGAACCACCGAAAAGTGAAAATCATAAAATCTTTACTCCTAATAAAAATGAAAAAAGACTATTGCAGCATACCTGCTTCTATGAAGAAAAGGAAAATAACTCGTTCTTATCAGATAATAATTCACTAAGAGGTTAGTTTTATCATGTGTTGGCTAAACAGCTATAAAGTCATAAGTGTTTTAATGTGTCAGATATCTTAGGTGCTTGGGATACAGCTATGAACAGAATGCTTCAAAATCTCTGCCTCTGTGAGCATAGGTCACATTCAGGTAAATTAAAAGAGTATTTTTTATGGTATAGTTGAAGAGGAAAAGCAGGAAGAAGCAAAGAAAGGAAAGGCAGAATAAGGATGATGGGGAGACTTGGAGGGTGTTGTAATTTTCAGTGGAATGGTGAGGGTAAACATCAGTGAGGTGGCAGTTGATCCCAAAAATTTGAAGGAAGTGATAGATACAGGTATTTTGGGAAATGGAGCATGATCCAGACACCTAAGTAACAGCTGAACATGCCTGGAAAACTCGGATTAACTATGAAGTTATTGTGCCATGGAGTAATAGACTGCCCAAAGAGGAGAGGATAAGAGAGGGTCAGATAATATAGAACCTTATTGGTTAAAAAAAAAAAATAGAGGCTTGTTTTTTACTGTAAGCAAAATAAGAAGCCATTGGAAGGCTTTGAGCAGAGGAATGGCAAGATCTAATTACGTTTTTGAAATATCACTCTGGCTGTTGATTTGAAATAGAGACACTACAATTATGCATGTGACAATACTAACTTGGTCCAGGAGGTAGGTGTGATTGAATTAAAAAGTGGTTAAAGTCTGGTTATATTTTGAAGGTGGAATCAATAGATTTGATTCATAGGCTGGGTGTGGAATATAAAAGAGAAAAAGCAATATAAAGAATAATTCCAGGTTAGTTAGTTGATTGGTTGGTTTGGGGTTTTAGCCTGACCAACTGGAAGGATAATTTAACTGAACTGGTATAGATTGAAGGAAGAATGGTGGGAGGACCTTGTTAATTTTTCATCAGGTTAATTTTGGTATGACTATTAGAAATTAGCAAATAAGTCAGTTAGACTGTTGGGAATTTTTAGTTGGAATTTAAGGAAGTTATAAAGGGCAGAGAAGGACATTTGGGAATTATTAGCACCAAATAATATTTAAAGCTGTGAGATTAGATGGGATCATCAAGGAGTTAAGTATAGAAAGAGAAAATGTTCAAGGTCTGAGCCTGTAGTACTCTAACATTTAGAAGATAGAATAAAGGGTAGAAGGCCACTGAGAAAGGTAATTAGGAAGAAGGAGAACCAGGAGAATGAAGCCAAAGAAGCTGAAAGAACAAAATGCTTAAAAATGGAAGGAATCAGGCCTGGGGCTGTGGCTCAGTGGCAGAGCACTTGCCTAGCACGTGTGAGGCACTGGGTTTGATCCTCAGCATGACACACAAAAATAAGCAAATAAATTAAAAGCATGCTATCCATCTACAACTACAAAGAAAATTTTTTGAAGGTGGGAGTTCATAACCCACTTGAATCAAAGTGTCGAATATGATATGTCAAGAAATTTGTAATGTTTTGAACAACCCACAATAAAAAATTAAAAAAAAAAAAAAATGGAAGGAGACATCAACGATGTCTGATTCTGCTAGTAGGTCAAGTAGGCTAAGATTTGATCCTTGGATTTAGTGATTTAGAGATCACTGATGACTTGCATGAGGGCAGTTTTGGTGGAATGGTAGGAATAAAAATGTTACGAAAGGGTTTAAGAGAGAATGTAAGTAGAGAAATTGGCATGGTGACCATAGATAAAGTGTTTCTGAGGGAACAAAGAGGTAATGAGAATTGTTAAAGAGTATATTGTAGTTTTTGATATTTGGTGAAGTAACAATATTTTTATATGCTTTTGGGAATAATTCAGTGGGAAGAGATGAATGGATTGCTTGTATGATGTCCTTGAATAGTTGAAAGGAAATAGAATCTAATGCATAAGTAGAGATTTGACCTTAGCTAGGACACAAAATTGTTAACAAAAACGAAGCTAGTATGTAAATACAGATACTGGTGGGTCATTGTAAAATTTTACACATAGTCTGAAATATGAAATAAGATCATCAACTGAGTGAGGATCACTTGGATTTAGTGATTTAGAGGTCACTGATGACTTGAATGAGGGCAGTTTTGGTGGAATGTTCAAGGCTCAGACCTTGAACATTTTCTCTTTCTAGACTTAACTCCTTGATGATCCCATCTAATCTCACAGCTTTAAATATTATACAGTATTGAAATTTGAGGAGGTGGAGGTTTGAATAGTATAGGAGAGGAGAATAGTTAATTATCTAGGCTTAAATTTGAGTTTCTGGGTGACATTAAAGAGCTACTTGAGATTTGTGGGCATGAATTTAAAGGGGGACCAATAAATATGGTTGTAAGTTTTCCTCTAGCCCTGTTTAATTGCATAGATGCTGGTGTGGAATAGGCAGGGAGTTAAATATTATCTGAGTTATAATTTTGCCAAGTAAGATGCAGTGACAGAAGGACAAAAGAGTTGAGGAGGAGTACAAGAGTATAACAATTAGCCATGAAATTTAAGCTTCTTTTTATGACATCATTATAGTCAAATCTTTATATTAAGATTTATAAGTCCAAAGTGGTATACATATTAAAGCATAGTCATTTCTTATTTTTTTTTCAAGTATAATATTTGACATTAAATAAACCCAGTTTTTCTTTCTCTAGCACAAATTTAAATCTATAATCATTCCGTTCATGAGTGAAAGAATCTCATTTCTATACACCTTTCTCAGTGGCCTTCTACCCTTTATTCTAACTTCTAAATGTTTCTATACACAAGAAACATTCAAGACCTAGTTGTGCGGTGGCCCACAACTCCAATCCCAGTGGCTTGGGAGACTGAGGCAGGAGGATCACACATTCAAAGCCAGCCTCAGTAAAAGCAAGGCACTAAGTAACTCAGTGAGACCCTGTTCTCTAAATAAAATACAAAATAGGGCTAGGATGTGGCTCAGTGGTCGAGTGCCCCTGAGTTCAATCCCTGGTATCCAAAAAAAAAAAGATCTAGTATGTAAATCAGAATAAAGTGTATAAAGTGCAAGCAATACCAGAAGTCCTTATTTATCATAGATGTCAATAGACTTCTGTGCCTTTGAAGGCCTACAAAAGAGATTTCAAAGCCATATAAATTATGGTTAAGTCTGCTATTAGATTCTCAACATAAAATTTTTAAAGAATAAGTAACTGCTCTTCAACTGTTCTTTCATGTTTTAGAAATTTATAGAAAACAGAAGCAGAAATTTCAAGCCTGGGTGGTATTTCATGCGTAATCTTAGCATACCCAGTTTGTGGCAGCACCAGAATTTTATTCCATATTTTAGGTTTCTAAGTCTAGTAGTATATTATTTGGTCCCCTTCTCCTTCATTCCCAGAGTTCTTGGCTGGAAGTGTGAATCAGCCTGTAGGCCACTGTGTGAGACTGTCCATCTGTCCTTTAGTCAGGTTCTCAAGCAGGGCTTATGCCCAGCCACATGGGGCCTTGGTACCCAGTGCAGATGGTTGGTGTGTGTTGCTATATGGAGGTCAAGCCTGTCCTAGGTGCCTGAACCAGGAGCCTTGTTACCCCTTGCATGAGGTAGGGCCAGGGCCCAAGATACTGAAAGAAACAGTAAGTATAGTTTTGTCTATATTGGGCAGATTAGACCTTAGAGAAATTTATATATATATTTATACATATATAATGGAGTAAAGGCATGAAAAAATAATAAAGGGAAAATTTATATGACGGTCATGTTTTGCAAAAGTGCACCATACTAGTCTGATCATTATTGAACCTAAATGTCTTTATTTCAAGATTTTAAATAGGCATTTTTTTCTTAAGCATAACTAATACAATTCAACTTGTTTTTAAAAAAAACTCAGCCTCAGTTCAAGAAGTTCCTCTAGAATCATCAAATATTCTTCCCATCAAACAAAAGATTCAAGACCAGAATGAAATGAAAGCACAACTGCACAATTTAACTTACGGTAAAGTGTTGTCTTATTTTGTCTCTCTTTTAGTTTGTTAGTTCAATGTATTGTTAAATGTTGTAGATAATTATTTTCCTATTGTAGGCAATAAATATTGACTGTGGACAAATGGTTGGATTATAAAACCCAGAGGTACTCAGAGAAATACTGGGTAGAAGGGAGGTACAGTCCTAATGTGAAGTCTTTTTTTTAATATAAGAGTTTTAAATTGTTATTTCTTTTAATTTCATGTGATTCTTCTGTAAATTTTATTTTGTGTTTTTTTGCAGAACTTCCAATTCTAAACCAAGAAAATGTTTCAGTTGCAGAAGTATCAAATAAGGCATTAATTAGAGCTCAACTAACTAAACAAATTCTGCACTCAAAAGAGAATACAACTGGAACCACCAATTCCAAAAAGGACACGTTTGTTTTAGAAGGCAATGATTCTGCTTATGAAAAACTCCAAGATACTAATGTTGAGATTCTTAATACTAATTGTGTTCCTATTAAAAATGGTAATCAATTAATGGTTTCTGATAGTGAAGTGATAAAAGATGGGACTTCACAAGAAGAAATTAAGGAACAAAATGAAAAGTCAGTGTCTATAATGACTAGCCTTCCAGGTTCCATGAATGATACATGTAAAATTGTACTTGCAAGTCCAAGATTACATTTAACACTACCTCGGAATTCAAAAAGAAATATTTCAAAGCTTTCTCCTCAAAGTGTAATTCAAACTATTAGAAATGAAGTTAAAAAAAGTCAGGTAGGAAATTTTTTAAGGCAGATATTTATTTCTGTTTGTATCACTTGTTCTTAGCTGTGTTTTTTTTTGTTTGTTTTTGTGATTCTAGGGATGGAACCCAGGGCCTTGCGCATGCTAAGCAAGCACACTACAACTGAGCTACCCCCAGAACTGTTACTCCTCTTTCTTTAAGAGGTTGAACTCTAATGCTCTATTATTATTTACTATAGCAATAGTGTGGCATGATAAAAAGAACAGTGAACTGAAAGTAATAAGACCCAGGTGTTAATGTTTATATTTCTCTATTCTAGTTGCACATCCTTCAACAGTTTACTTATGAACATTGAATTCATTCCTGCTCTGAAATTTTCTTGCCTGATTTTGGGGTACAAAGAGAATACTTGAAAAAAAAAAAGGAATTACAGCATCTAAGGATTTGAAGATTTACGATGTAGAGTGATTCATAAAAGAGTTTTTTAGAACATCAAACTCTATTACATTAGGATAAATTCTCTGAAGGAATTGGAATGGAAATACAGGTTTAAGAAGAAAGGTATATGGGGCTGGGGTTGTGGCTCAGCGGTAGAGCACTCACCTTGCATGTGCCGGACCCTGGGTTCAATCCACATACAAAAATAAACAAGTGAAATAAAGGTGTTGTGTCAACTAAAAAATTTTAAAAATTAAAAAATAAAAAAAGAAGGGTATAAGTTTACTTATTTATTTCAAAATAGATGTATTCAAATTTCATCTGAATTTTATTTATTTTCTGGGGTACCAGTAATTGACCCCCAGGGGTGCTTAACCACTGAGATACATCCCCAGCCTTATTTTCTTTATTTGTTTTTATGTGGTGCTAAGGATCAAACCCAGGGCCTCGCATATGCTAGGCAAGCACTCTACGGCTGAGCCACAATCCCAGTGCCCCCAGCTTTTTTTGTTCATATAGCTCATGTGTCAACTTTGTTCAATTCCATGCTCCAGGACTTTCCCTAACTATTATATCTGAAGAATCATTCCAATTATCTCACATCTTAAACTTATTTCTATTAGTAATTATTGTCTGCTGACATCTTAATCTTTATCTTTTTGGATACCACCACATTACTTGCCTCCTGCTTCCACCAAACCCCTCCTCCCCTGCCTCCCCCCCCCACACGAGGGCAGCCATTTTGGTTTTTGCTGCATCCCCATTGTCTAGAATAGTGTATAGAACTCAACAAATATTTATTGAATAAACAATGAATGAATTCTAGAGGCAGCAGAATTCCGCAGTTTGTGACCCTTTTGTGCCGTTAATTAGATGTGTTTGACATGAACAAGTTATTTAACTAGATTTTACAGTTTCTTTATCTGTAAAATGAAGGTTATAGTACCTGCCTCCAAGTGTTGTGAAGATAGCATGTGTTAATACAGCTAAGGTACTTGGAACAGTGTTAGTATTAGTTTATACTGTAATATTATCTTCATCTGACCAATGCTTTGATGTATCTCAGGTAGTTGCAAATGTGGGGAGTAGGGGAAAAAAGGAATGTTTTTTATTTTACTTTGCCCAAGTCTTACCTATAAGACTATCTTCCCATTTTAACATTTTCTGATGCAGTATAAAACCACCACTGGAGAATTTGTCTTTATATGTAAATGTATAATATCATATAATGTAAATGACAATTCAAATTAGTTATCTTATAAATTTTGGGTTTTGTTCTCATCAGAGAGAGTTCAATCTTAAATTACTATGAAATATAAACAGTTTTTTTTTGCACAGATGTTCATAGAAATTTTTCCGCTTGAATGGGATTTTACTCATACTAGAAAATTAGTTTTCTGAGCTATTCAAATACTTTCACTTTGAAATAAAATGCTACTAAATGTATATTGCCAGCAGTCACCAGAGTTTATAGGAAATTGAAATGCACCTGTACATCAGCTTTATGAAACAAATGGTCTAATTGTTTAAGGGACAAAGCTGATGGTCTGTAACTCTTTTTTCTTCTAAATTATTAGATCCCTTATGATAATTTGTTTTTTAATACATTAACATTCTTATATAGATGAGTATAAGGAATTGCTAGGATTACTTAGATCTAAGTTTTTTCTTTATAATTTAATTTGTAATGTCTATCCTGGAAGTAGTATAAGACATGTTCTTTGCTTAATGCTTGATTAGGTAATCCAGCTTCAAGAATGGATGATTAAAGTCATCAATAATAATACTGCTATATGTGTAGAAGGAAAACTGATGTAAGTATAACATTTAAATATTCTTGTAATAAAATTTAAGAGGACATTTGTCTAAAAGCTTATAAGTAATACAAGAGGGCTGGTGTTGTGACCTAGTGGTAGAGTACTAGCCTGGCATGTGTGAGGCCCTGGGTTCAATCCTCAGCACTGCATATAAATAAATAAATAAAAGACCCATTTGCAACTTAAAAAATATTTAAAAAAAATAATAATACTAGCGAAACCAAGCACAGTGATACATGCCTATAATCCCAGTGATTTGGGAGGTTGATGCAGGAGGATTGCAAGTTTCAGGCCAACTTCAGCAATTTAGAACCAATATAACTTAGTGGCAAAGCATCCCTGAGTTCAATCCCCAGTACAAAAAAAAAAAGTAAAAGAAATAGTATCTTTCTATAAAGCTATAAAAACTTTGTCATGGGGCTGGGGATGTGGCTCAAGCGGTAGCGCACTTGCCTGGCATGTGTGCGGCCCGGGTTCGATCCCCAGCACCACATACAAACAAAGATGTTGTGTCCGCCGAAAACTAAGAAAATAAATATTAAAATTCTTTCAAAAAAAATGTTATTAAAAACTTTGTCATGAGGTTATAAAGGCAAAAATGTACAATGGTTATGGAGATACTCACCATATTGATTGCTACCAGCTTTCTTAGTTTTTGCCTGTTTTCTCCAATTGTTCTTTAAATAGTGAGAGCTCAATTTTATAAGGTGCTTTTTTTTTTTTTTTTCCTGAGGTGCTAATAAGTAGACTGGTATTATCTGCTTAATTATGTATGATCACTTAATATTTACTACTTGCATTTTAGTCCAGATTCTCAAATCTCAATTGGGAAAACCAGATATAAATTACTGATCCAGAAAATAAATTTAAATTATTGAAAACTTTGCCATATAGCTACATCTTAAGTAATTGTCTCTTTTTGGTTCACCCTAAAATAAAATAAGAGATTCATCTAGGTACGTGCCACTCTGTCAGCACCAGTTTTTATTTTCAAAACCTATTCTTGGTGGTAAAACAAATTTTGTAATAAAATAGTATAGGATTTCAGTATTTAAAGTTTGTACATGGAAGTTTATAAAGCATGTGTTATTCACTTTGCTTGCCTTGTGCCCATTTTCTTAATATCCAAGATGTAGTTTAGATTGTCTTTAGGAATCCTATTATTCATGCTTACACCAGAATGACTTGGGTTATTTATTTACCCTCTTTCAGGCTCAAGTTTCTTTATCTGTACAATAAGAATATAGTATTACATACTTTTTTTTGCAGTACAGAGACTGTACCCTAGGGGCACTCTACCACTGAGATATATCCCCAGCCCTTTTCATTTTTTATTTTGAAACAGGCTCCTACTGTCATTTAATTTTTATTTTTAAGATGTGGTCTTGCTGTGTTGCCCCGGCTAGCCTCAAACATACTATTCTCCTGCCTCAGCCTCCAAAGTTTCTGGGATTACAGGTGTGAGCCATCACACCCAGCCCTGTAGATCTATTTAAGAATTAAGTAAGTTAATATTTGTAATACAAAAGAAGAGTGCTTTTAGAGTATCGTTTAAATGTTAAATAAAGCAAAAAAGAATGCAAGGAGAGAATAGTGTATTTAAGTATAATATATGAGTTTAATCCCATTGGCTGAGTTAAAATAACTTCCTTATTATGTTTGTAAATAGCATGTTATTATCTAATGAGTGAGAATGTACTTTTCCAAAATGGAAGATGAAAACATCTGGCTATGTACTGTGGGAAAACACACACACATACACAGAAGATTAGATGGTTCTGATCTGTTTTTGTTGTAATTCATAATTTACTATGAATAAATTAAAGCAATTGATTAGATTTTGTAAAATTTAATTATGTTTCTATAATAATTCTAGCTACTTGGAAGACCAAGGAGGAGGATCACCAGTTCAGGATAGCCTAGACAACATAGCAAGACCACATCTTTAAAAAAAAAAAAAAAAACTACATTTCTGCACAAAATTTGAAACATTAAAATCTGTGGGAAAGGGTCACAGAAAATGTTCTTTGGAAGCTTAGTATCAGTTAAGCTGAAGTTGCAAATATCGCCAGCACAAGATAGAGAAAGCTCTGCCTCCATCCTAATGATGTATTTTATATCAGGGACATGGTTTAGCCACAGTAAGTTTCTTAGCACATACTCTGAGGACCACATTAGTGAAGCAGTTAAGTTCTACTGTAGTGTTTGTCACTCAAATATTTTGTAATTTGATTAACAATATTGGTATTGTTACTGTAGCTAGAATGTAGATGTATATATGTGTTTTGTGACTCCTGATAAAATGTGAATATTTTGGCCTTCACTAAGTTTTTTTTGTTTTGTTTTGTTTTTTGGTTTTAGAGACATGACTAACATATATTGGCACAGTAATGTAATTATAGAGCGGATTAAGCACAATGAACTTAGGACTGTATCAGGCAACATTTATATATTAAAAGGATTGATAGACAAGATTTCCATGAAAGAAGCAGGTGAATAAGTATTATTGTTAATTGATAAGTTATTTTCGTAAGTGAAGCAATTAACCGTGTTTCTAACAGTAATATATATGTGTGTATATGTGCTTTTTTAAAATTATGAATAAATTAAAGCAATTGATTAGATTTTGTAAAATTTACATAAGAATTTTACAAAATCATTTTCTTGAATTTCATAATTGTTACAGTTTAAGTTTTTGTGATTTAAAAATTCAAAATTTCCTATTTATAAGGAACTGCTTTATAAGAATATAATTGAGCTCCTTGGTTTCTGTCTCTATTAAACCTCGCTGACATAACCCTCTCCGGGTATAATCTAATTTGCAAATTCCTTGCATACAGTCTAATGTAGGTCAGAAAACATACCCAAATATTCTACTTTAAATTTTTGATTACCAGCAACAAGTTATAGACTAGTTCTTTAGTGGTCCCTTGGTGATGCTTGGCAACCTACTGTATTTCCCTAATCTATTTACTTTCCCATCCTTTCTGATTACTATTTCATGTTTTTTTAAATCTCCACCACCTTCTCCCTCATACATTCTCAGGTAAAGAGGATAGAACGAGAGGGGAGTACCTGAACAATAGGAACATTCAGAAGAGAATTTCCCCACTGCATTTACTTATCTGTTTACATCCAAACCTGCTTTCATTGTGAATGTACTATCCATGTTCCTATGTATTAGTCTTTCCATTTAAATATTAGCTCCATTTTTCTTCTTTTACTTGAGGACATCACTCCAGTAATTTTCTCTTCTCCTGTTTCAAAAGCAAAACACTGCTCTTTTAAGCATACCTCTTTCAGCCACTGCTCTCGTTTACATAAAAATAACTCTCAGAAGATTTACTACATCAGATTTTTCTTGAGTTCTCTCTCCCTTTTTTCTAGAATTCTCTTTAATCATGCCTTAACCCCCATTTCTTAAGCAAAACATCCTATATGAAAGTCACCAGTGGCCTCTACATTGATAGATCCAGTACACACTTATACTGTATTTAATCTACCTACTTCCTTGAGATACTTTTTTAATTTGACTTCTGGAATACCATATCTCAATTTTGATGCTTCTTCACTGCCTGTTCTTTTTTAATTTATTTGTATATTTCTCTCTTCTTTACCTCCAAGTAATGGGGTAACTTATAACTTAGGGCTCTTTGTACACTCATTTATGTGCTGAATCGTTTTCGGTTTGAAGTGCCAAATGCCAGTGTTATAATATTTTTTTTTTTAGTTGTCAATGGGCCCTTATTTTATTTATATTCAGTGCTGAGAATTGAATCACACATATATGCAGGTGCTCTACCACTGAGCTACAACCCCAACCCCCAATGTTATTTTTCAAACCAAGACCTCCTCTAAGTATCCAGTTCATTTTCTATCTATTTGGCATCTCCATTGAGATGTTTATAATTATCTCAGATTTAATATCTGATCTTCCTTAAATCTGCTTGGCCAGTACTCTTCCCCACTTTTCCATGCTTCTACTGAATAGCCTAAATCCTTGGAGACATTTTGGGATGGCAGAGTACTAGGGATTCAACCCTGGGGTACTATAGTACTGAGCTATATCCCTGGCACTTTTTAATTTTTTTTGTTTTGAGATGGGGTCTATCTGAGTTACTGAAGCTGACTTGAACCTGCAATCCTTCCATCTCAGCCTCCTGAGACACTGGAATTATAGACATATGCCATCATGCCTAGCTCCTTAGAGCTTTTTAAACCTTTTAGTTTTAAAAACCATTTTTAAACCTTTTAGTTTTTCTCATACCCACGTCTAGTTTATCAGTACAACTTCTTGGCAGTATCTCCCAAAACACCTTTAAAACACTGATCTCTATTGCACCACTGTAATGTAGACCTACCTCATCTTTTGTTTCAGTTTTTTGTTTGTTTAATACTGGGGATTGAATCCAGGGGTGCTCACTAAATTGTTTAGATC
The DNA here is from genome assembly GCF_001458135.2 of Marmota marmota marmota. Taxonomy (NCBI): domain Eukaryota; kingdom Metazoa; phylum Chordata; class Mammalia; order Rodentia; family Sciuridae; genus Marmota; species Marmota marmota. The sequence continues at coordinate 15,298,827 of NW_025999900.1, forward strand.
CTCGCTAAGTTCTGAGACGGGTCTTGTACTTGCAATCCTTGTATCTTAGCCTCCTAAGTCACTGGATTATAGGTTTGTACCACCACACCCAGCCTTTTGTCTCAATTAATATAATAATTGTCTCTTAATTAGTCTCTCTTAATTAGTCTCGTTCTTTTTCCACTCACTTACACAGACTCTTCTCAGAATAGCAGCTAATACAATTCTATTAAAGTAAGTCAGATCTTGTAGCTTCTTTGCTCAAAATCTTTCCATAGCTGCCCATCTTACCCTAAATAAATGTCCAAGTCCATAAAATGACCACAAAACTTCAAATTGTAATCTCCTATGCACTGCATCTGTTATCCATTTGTGTAACCTTCTAATACTAACCCCTCATATCACTGGAACTACACTGATTTTTTTTTTTTTTAATGTATTTATCTTTTAGTTGTAGATGGACACAATCCTTTATTTATTTATCTTTATGTGGTGCTGAGGATTGAACCCAGGGCCTCATACATGCTAGGCTCTATTCCACTGAGCCACAACCCTAGCAACTACACTGATTTTATTATTTCACAGTCAGACCAGGTATCCTCTTGCCTCATGGCTTTTTACTTTCCTCTGCCCTTCTTACATTCTAATTCCACATTGCTACATGGTTCATTCCCTCTAATTCTTTAGGACTTTTGCTTAGCATTTCAGTGAGGTATTCCCTGACTATCCATTTTTAAAATTGCTGTTCTCCCATGAACATCCTTATCCCCCTTCCCTGCAGAACATCTAGCAAACAGGACATTTTACTTGTTGGTGTGCTTAACTGTATATACTAGAAGACCAGTTCTACGAGGTCAGAGATTTTTATTTACCTTGTTAACTGCTGAATCCTCACTAAAAATGACTGCACATAATAAACAAAAGTACATGCTTCTTGACTGATTTAGTGAATTAATGATATCTCTTTAAAATTCTAGGCTTTTAGATAATTATTGTTGTCATTTGTCCTTAAATAGGATATCCATATTATCTCATAAGGAAATTTATGTTTGGATTTCCAGAAAATTGGAAAGAATACATTGATAATTTTCTAGAGCAATTAAGGTAAAGTATTCTTTTAAATTTAAAAAAAAAAAAATGAACATTAATAAAGTATAATTTATGTTTAATAAATGTATGCATTTTAGATGTAAAATATAATGAACTTCACATACATGTACTTGTTTTTTGGGATGGTACCAGTTTTGAAGTTCTTTTTGATCTCAGAAGAGTTTCAGGAAAAAATAATACTTTGTAAGTATTTCTGTCATGTTGAATAAATCTAAAAGGGAAATAAAACTTTCAGCATATTTCTAGAAATATTCTTCATTCACCTACCCTTTGAAGGACATAATGCTGTTTAATACCTTTTTTCTTTTCATTAATTCTTAGTAGTTATTCACTGTCAGCTACTTAACAGGCACTGTAGTTAGCATTGAAAAAAATAAAGAGTGTAAATAATTCTTGTCCTTAAGGAGCCCATAGGGGATACAGAGCTTAAAGTTAATCAGAGTACAAATAACTTAGGGATAGCAGTTTTTTCTGTAAGGGACCAGATGGTAAGTATTTCTGTGAATATGTTGTGTCTGTTCCAGAAGATCTACCTTGGCAGAAAAGTAACCATAGGTAGTATGAAAATGAATTAACCTGTCTGTGTTTTAATGAACTTTATTTACAAAACAGTCAATTGACAGGACTTGCCCCATAGTTTTCTTATAATATCAGCTTAAGTAGGAATTAAGAGCATACAGTAGGAATCAGTTATGTTTTTATGAATCCTCTGATTCAATATGTTGAATATGTGGAATAGGGATGGAAATCTGGAAAAAATAAAAATGTAACATTAAAAAGTACAGTTGGCTGGGGGAGGGGGAACTTTATCTGAGGGTTTTCCTTTATTTTTAGGTTTAGTTTTTTTTTTTTTTTTTTTTAAGAAATAATATTAGAGAAAAAAATAATATAATTGTCTTTAGGGCTAATGAAAAGAACAGGGAAGAGGCCAGAGAAGAACAGAAAACTGCAGGGTTTGACTCTGACATACGAAAATCAAGGAAAAATGATGCAGAAGAAAACCAAACATATGTCGTCCAAAAGGCCAGCACCACTTATGACCTTGATTGTGATAATTTGGGTACGTCTGGTCTTTTCTCTTGGTATAGAGGTAGCTGACAGACTTCTGTTTCATCCTTTTGCCAAACTATAATAGTCTGCCTTATATGCACCACCCCCATCAAAAAAGTATGAACATTAATTTATAGCCCTTTCTAAGTAAGTTTTTTTTTTTTTTTTCCAAAATAGGCTCTTTAATGTAGAAAAGCAGCTTACCTTTGCTGTAATCATTTATTGAACTGTCCATTATTGTACTCACAGAAATGAAGAATATTAAGTGTAGTGGATTGCCAGGACCTACAGAAATAAACAATGGCTATAATAATTGTCAAAATAAACCACCAATTGACCAAGTAAATAATACTAGTCAAAATACAGGAGGATCTTCCTTTTCTGAGCAGGTAAGTTATTTACTGTACACTGCTTGTTTAGAGGGGTAATGTTGTACTTGAAAAGGTTTAAAAGACACAAGTGTTGTAAGTACCAGTATCAGTTTTGTGGGTCAGTCCAACCTCAGAAACTAAAAGTGAAAGGGACTTTATTTGGATCTTTAAAAAAGTGTTCCATAGAAGGCTGGGAAAAGTGAGAACTTATATTGGACAAAAGATGTTAATCTACTACAAGACAATAACAAATTTTTTTGTGAAGAAACTGCTTTTAGTGTTGAACCAGGTACTAGCAATAGGGCCATGTAACCAAGAGAAAAAATTTAAAAAAAAACCTGTATATGTAGTAAAAATATCCGTAGAATAAGAATCCACTAACTTGGTTATGCATCTTAACTCTCTGAGCACAGTGTAATTATCCATTCTAGATGCCTGAAGTCAGAAGGCAACCAAAATCCACAATCCTAGGTCATAGTTGGAATCTTCTTGTACAAGTCTTCACTTGAAAGCCTCCTGAATCCATTTTGAAAAGCTCTTTTAATATTGTTTTTATTGTGACTTTGCTATAATTCTCATAACTTTTCATTAACTTTGGAACTCTAGGTAAATGTCTTGATATTTATTTTCCCCAGTCTTTAGTTGAAAAGTGAAATTGAGAGCTGGGTATGGAGGTGCATGCATATAATCCCAGCAATTTAGGAGGCTGAGGCAGGAGGATCTCAAGTTTGAGGCCTGCCTCAGCAACTTATCTAGGCTCTAAGCAACTTAGTGAGATCCTATCTCAAAATAAAAAACAAAAAGGCTTGGGGATTGGCTCAGTGGTTAAACACCCTCTGAGTTCAATCCCTGGTACCCGCCCCTCCAAAAAAAAATGCTTAAAATCCTGTTTAAATGGTAGTTGTTGAAATAAAAGCAAATTACCTCCTTTTTTTGAAGGAATTGATTGGAAATAAAGAATATAAAAAATTGTCTTCAAAGAAACATAAAAATTGTGAAGAGATAAATAAAAGGATAATTAAAAATCAGAAGCAAGGTAATATATTTTTAATGATTTTGTAATGATAAGAAGTTACTGTTGAAATGTTTTTAATATGTTAAACGTGATCTTATAAAATTTTTTTAGTACCTTTATTTGTTTGTTTAGTGTTTTGTGATGCTAAGGATCAAACCCAGGGCTTTGCACGTGCTAGGCACCAGGTGCTCCACCACTGAGCCACAACCCAGCCCCAAAATTTTTTAATTGAAAACAATAAACTGGGGGCTGGGGTTGTGGCTCAGTAGTAGAGTGCTTGCCTACCATGCCCGAGGCACTGGGTTCGTTCGATCCTCAGCACCAAATAAATGTAAAATAAAGTTATTTTTAAAAAAAGAAAACAATAAACTGTTTTAATGGCTTTAAATTTTTTTTTACATGAAATGATTTTTATAATAAAATAATCAGTTACTTTAAAAACTACGTTATGCACAGGCCTACCTTCTCAAGTCTTGGTACTAAATAATTTTATTTAGATTACAAAATTATACATAATCTTAAGTATACTTACAGAAATGTTCAAAGACTGAATCCTTTCATTAAATGAATACTATAAATTAGTTTTGTGTTGTATGCATTTTTAGAGTGATTTAATTAAAATCTTATGTATCAAAATTTAAAGAGCCTTTCTCTAAATATTAGCGAGTTCAAATTTGAACATTTATTTAAATCCATCAGCCTAATAGCATTTTTTTTCTTTTTATGTTTTTTATTCCTGTATATGAAAATGAAGAACATTTATAAATGTGGTGAGGAAAGCAATACTGCTTAGATTGCCGAGTTCATACATATTAGGTTAAAGTATCCAAAATAGGCAGAATCTTTGTCAAGATTATTTAATAAAATGATTTAAAATATTCTGAATAGAAATGTTTTTTTTCAAAATTATAATTTCAAAATTTTCCAATTTTCAGTTGAACACTTGAATTATATGAGGAATTAGGAGAAATAATTTCTTCGTGATTTGAAGATCTATGATGCCAGTGAAAAATCTTACAGAAATTTTTTGGGTTACTTTGGATTAGTACTACTTCTTCACAAATTATATTTTAGAGGCTTTTCTTCCCATATTCAATATTATTATTATTTTAAAATTTTTTTAGTTGTAGATGGACACCACATCTTTAATTATTCATTTATTTTTACGTGGTGCTAAGGATCAAACCCAGTGTCTTACACGTGTGAGGCAAGTGCTCTACCACTGAGCTACACCCAGCCCACAGATTCAGTATTATGTATTAGTCTTTCATTTTGTTGTTGATCTTGTAAACAGTAGCATATAAAATGTGTAGTCTGTTGTTTTATGATTGGTATGATGATTTGAAATTTATATGTATTTATAATTTTTTTTTTTTTAATTTCTTTTTTTTAATTTTTTTTTCAGTTTTGGGCGGACACAACATCTTTGTATGTGGTGCCGAGGATCAAACCCAGGCCACACGCATGCCAGGCAAGCGCGCTACCGCTTGAGCCACATCCCCAGCCCTGTATTTATAATTATAATGGGAAATTTAAATTTCGAATTTCACTTAGTTTAGCTTCTAATTTCTCAAGTTTCACATTAGAGCACTGCACTCAACATATTTTCTTTAGTGACATGATATGGTAAAGAATTTTCAGTTATTTAATTTTGGTTACTTTCCCATGATAATTCATGGAGTTGGCAGAGATTCAGTGAAGGTTTGTCTCTGACTACCTTCAGGGTTGAGGTAGAGCTATAAAGATTAGAGTTCTATGTTCTCCTAATTCCATCCTTAACTAGCACAACTATTGTTTCATATTTTACATGTCTAGTCAGGTTTAGTGACCTTAGTGGTTTTCTTAATATCTTCTAAATATTTTAGTTCCAGAGAGTTAATGTAACAAATATTTGTTTAGTGTCTACAGTATACATACACATTGGTACCAACAATAGCAAAAATGTCTGAACATGAAAATAAAGTTCTTATCATTAATGTTTTTTTTCCAGTCTAATTAAAAGAAAAGATTAATATGCAGTTATAATGCAGGACTCATTTTCAAACATAGCATGACTTTAAGTGTATGCTGCAAGCTTAAAAGAATAGCTTTCATTCAAAAGAAAGTTTGTAGATTAACTGGGTTAGAGAATTAAACCAAAACAGGTATTAATTTGGTTTGTAGAAGAGTGAGGAAACTTTACATGTAGAGTGAAAAGCATTAAAGCCAAGAACCAAGCAGATGTGAGAAATAGCCAATGGTCTTATAGAATATGGTTCAGATTTGAGGACAGTGAAAGACTGGAACTTTATTGAAGGCCTCTCAGAGGAGCTCGTATGTGTACCAGTAGACTGAGAAGTCGTTGGTAGGTTTGTATGAATAATCTGGTATGCTTAAATTGAAAGAGGAATGATTTAAATTTACCTGTGCTTCAGGAAGATTAATAGGACAGTAGGATATACAATGGAACTTGGTAAAAAATATTGTATATTTTATGTTAAAATTTTTTTCTATACTAAAATTTATTTAGACGTAATTTGAGATTTTTGGTTCTGTTTTTGTCTTGTGAAATTAAAGAGAGAACTGAAGAATCAGATGTACCCATTGATATTCTAACCTCAAGAGAACAGTTTTTCTTAGATAAAGAAAGAAAATCCATGGCTGTCAAGCAGAAGGAAGCTTATGTTTTAGTAACACCACTGAAAACTAAAACATTGATAGAGCAAAGATGCATGAAGTATAATCTGTCCTTTGAAACCATTAAAGCAATAACAAATTCTGCAGTGCCAAAGCATCAAGAAGAAACTTACAAGTCAGACTTAAACAAAACTGTAAGTCCCATGAGTATATCCACTGAGATTCTGGAAAATACATTTGAGTGTAGTGAGCATCATAATAGTGAAAACAAGAAAAATTGTGATGAATGTCATTTACTCACTGTCAACCAGAAAATAAAAACACCTAGCCCTAAAAATGAACAAATGGTCACCTATGACTTTAAGAAAAATGCCGGGTCACTATCAAAATTGAAGAAAACTGAAAATCAAGAAGCTATGTGTTTTTACAATCATCAGTCATCACTAAATTTGTCAAGTGAAGAGAGTAAAATTAAAAAGGAAATTAGAAGGAAACCAGAAACAAGAAATACCAAAGAAACAATGGTTCAGCTGAGAAAAAGCACAAGAAATTCCACAAGGACTATCTCAGTGATTTCAGAATCTGAAACTGAGGAAGGTGAAAATGAATTTCATATTAAACAAAAGAAAGCTAGATCTTCTGCTAAAGAAACTCTTCTGAAATCTGGTGTTAGGAATAAGCTTCCAATTATTGAGGGAATGGGATCCGATGAAACTAACAGGCATCCCTTAGAATGTTTACCTTCATTAATTCAGGATGATGAATGGAATGAAAAGGAATCACAGAAACTTCATTGGTAAGTAGTGGCTACAAAAGTGTTAAAGACATAAAATACATCAGTAAGGGGCTGCTTTAGTGACTTGTAACCATTATTACTTTAAGATGCCAATAGTGAGTTTTCAACAGAGTGAGATTGATCTGTTGTGTCTGTTGCTGGTAACTCAGGTATGATAAGAATTGGATTTGTCTACATAAATTTCACAGTTTGGGTAATGTGGTAGTACAGAAACCAGGTAACACCTGAGTAATCAAGAATGAATAGGAGGGTAAAGACATAAAGACAACCTAGATGGACAACCCAAGAAATTTGGCAATGATGGGGAATAGAAAAATTTGGGGCCAAAAGCAGGTGTGAAGATAAGGGAAGATATTTGGTTGCTAACCTGCTTATTTGTAAGATGGCTAAAGCCAGGGTATAATGGTATGCTGATGGAAATGATCTAGTGGAAAAAAGGAAAAAGTGATTGATTAAAGGAGAGAAGGATAACAGGAACATTCTGTTTCCTTTGAATCCTTCCAACCTTATAACATTTGGTCAAATCTGCTTTCTTGAAATATTTTTCCTCAGGCACTTCCATGGCATTGTATTCTTCCAGTTCCTAAATAGTCCTCCTCTAACTTATTTTATTCATTAATTTACTTATTCATTATCCCTGGGGATTGAACCCAGGGGTGCTTTACCACTGACCTACATCACCAACCCTTTTTTATTTTTGAGATAGGGTCTCACTAAATTTAGGTCCAGCTGAGGCTGGACTCAAATTTGCAGTCCTCCTGCCTCAGCCTCCCAAGTTGCTTGGATTATAGGTATGCACTTCCATGCATGGCCTCTGCTTATTTTCAGACAGAGAAGGTAATTTTCCTTCTTACTCTTCAGATTCTTATTCTAGGCTGCTTTTGTGCTATGGTATCCCCCTTAGTGATCTTATGTCCTCTCAAATTCCAACTCTCTTTTTAATATAGTGATTTTCAAATCTATCTATCTGGCCCTGAATTCTTGTATTTAGATGTTGCCTGGATATCACTTTATAAGGTTTGACTTAATACAATTAAGGTTGAGAGGTTTATTTTCCATTGATAAAACAGACTTCCCAAATCCTCTACCCACTTTGCCTGCCCATTTCAATTTCTGGAAATGTAATTCTTCCAAAGCTAGGTTTAAATTCTTTATCATTATTTCTTTAAAATCTCATGCCCATAAGGATTGGTTCCACGACCCCTCAGGGATACCAAAATCTGTGGATGTTCAAGTCTCTTAAATAAATTGAATAGTATTTGCATATTGCCTATTATAATCGTCCCATATATTTTAAATCATCTCTAGGTTATTTCTAATACCTAATACAATGTAAATTCTATATAAACAGTTATCATTAAAGAATGAGAAGAAAAAAGTGTATGTGTTCAGTAGAGATGTATTTTATTTTTCCTGAATATTCTGATCATGTCTGTAAACATTCAGATTTTTTTTTCCTGAATATTTTAGTCAAATCTACAGAGGTGGAACCACAGAGATAGAGGGCTGCTGCAAATTTTGTCAAAGAAACAGTATTTGAAGTAAAGACATGATATAGTTGATATAACACTAGCATCCCTAATCTGAAAGTTCCAAAATCTAAAACTTATTGAGTACTGACAAATGCTACAAGTGGGAAATTCCATACCTAATCTTACATGATTGATCATAGTCAAAACACAAGCACACTAAAAATGTTGTACAAAATTACCTTCAGGCAAGGGATATAGCTCAGTGGTGGAATGCTTGCCTAGCATATAGGAAGCCCTGGGCTCAAAACCTAACATTTCCAAAAAATAATAACTGGCGCTGGGGTTGTGGCTCAGTGGTAGAGCACTTACCTAGCATGTGCAAGGCTCTGGGTTAGATCCTCAGCACCACATAAAAATAAATAAATAAAATGAAGGTATTGTGTCCAATTACAACTAAAAATATACATATATTTTAAAAAACAATAATTACTACTTTTGGTTTATGTGTATATATGTGGTTTATAAAACAGATTTCACGTTCAGACTTGGGTTCCATCCTCATTACATACAAATACTCCAAAGTCCAATGATAATGAAAATCTGAAGCACTTCTGATCCTGTCCCAAACATTTTGGATAAGGGATACTCATCCTACACCATTTTAAAACTAATTGGTGAGATAAATAAGTGTTTTCTGCCTGAAAAGTCAGCCTAAGTACAATATATAAAGTCTTTTTATTGTGGGAGGTAATACGTATACCAGGTTCTAAACAAATTTACAAAGGAACTTTTAGAATGAGTAAGGAATTACCTTATGTTTCTACTTTTTTTTTTTTTTTTTTTTCAAATTTTGGTTCCCTCAATTAAAAGGGCATTTTGTTCTAAAATACGAAGGTCTTCAAATTACAGTGGAATGAAACTAAGCATAAGATTTTTATAGGGGGGGTGGGCCTGCGAATATAGTTAGGTAGTAGAACAACCCCAGGTTCAATCTCTAATACCACCAAAACAAAAACAACAAAAAAAGGTTTATCTTCTGGCATAGTCGGCACTAATAAGATTTACAAAACAGTATATAGAAGTCATTTATGCCAAAGTTTTCCCAAATCATTGATTAGATGAACTTTGAAAAAAAAAATGTTGAAATATGGAAAAAAAAATTTCAGGTATAGTAGAATTCAACAAAATAGTATCTACTAGATTTGTAAACTTACATCTTCATATTTTAAGCACTACTGAGCAGAGGGAATAACATCTTTTTTCCAAAGTTATCTAGAATGATTTTGATAAAATTCCTTCAGCCCAGTAAACCTCATTTACTCAATGGTGTGCTTTCAAGAGATTGTTTTTGTTGATTTGACTTTCTTCTTCTTTTTTTTTTTTTTTTAGAGAATTTTAATATTTATTTTTTTTAGTTTTTGGCAGACACAACATCTTTGTTTGTATGTGGTGCTGAGGATCGAACCCGGGCCACACGAATGGCAGGCGAGCACGCTGCCGCTTGAGCCACATCCCTAGCCCTTGACTTTCTTCTTGTTTAACTGGTTTTGGTCTTCCACAGTGCTTTTGCATCTCTACCAAAGTACAAACCTGGTTTCTGGTCAGATGTGGCTAAGGCAGTAGGTTCTCGAACTGCTAAGGAATGCCAGAAGAAATACCTGGAAGATCCTCGAGGAAAAGGACACCAGAAACATGTGATTAAGAAAAAGCAAGCCAATCCCAAAGGCCAGAATGGTAACCTTTGTAATTTTTCCTAGTGCTCAGTGTAGACTTCTAATCACTCACCAATTATATTTTATATTTATCCACAGTCTTATTACAGGTATTTTTTTAAAAGTGTTATCCTATATACCTACTTTTGTCAGTAGTAGCTTTGTAGCCTTGTGCTTTGAATTTTTTCTAGGAAATCGTAAATTAGATACAGAGATTCAGTACCCAAATTATTATTCTGATTATCTAATTTGATTTGAGGCTGCTTGATTAGGGCTCACTAGTGATTCACAAACAAGAAAACGATGAGAATAAATTTAATTTTCATAGTCCCAGGATTACATGCTTAGGTCCGTGGTTGCTAATAAAAGGTGTTTTATTCGAGAGAAATCCTGTAACAAGATTTAGAGAGATAATTCATTAAGGTTTTACATTTTAGCTAAATAACTAAATCAGGCATTTAGCAGCAGGAGTATGGGACATAGCCTTTCTCACAGAGTAACAATCTCTTAAACCTCACCTTGCCTAATCTTAGTTTAATGAGTTTATGTAGGCTAATCATACTGCATAGATGTCAATGTAGAAAGAATCATTTGTTATATAAGAGACTTAAAATAATAGAAGTTGTTAACTATAAAGCAGTTAATATATAACTAAATCTTTATCAAAATGTCTTGATGACTCTTAAGGTGAGAGAAAGAATGATAAAAAGCAGAATATTAAGATAACTGCCAAAGTGGGAACTCTTAAAAGGAAACAACAAATGAGGGATTTTCTGGAACAGTTGCCAAAAGATGACCATGACGATTTTTTCAGTACAACACCTTTAAAAAATCAAAAAAGAGTATTGGTAAGAGTCTCAAATGTATGAAATCATTGTTTTCTTAACCTATACTGACCTTTTTTGGGGGGGTGGGGGTGGCGGGTACCAGGGATTGAATACAGGGGTACTTTACCACTGAATCCCCAGTCCTTTTATTTTTTATTTTGGAACAGAGTCTTGCTAAGTTGCTGAGGCTGGCTTTGAACTTTGATCCTCCTGCTTCTGCCCTCCAAATCACTGGGATTAGAAGTATGTGCCACCACACCCAGCTTCTTATATTGACTATATTTTATATCTTTCATTTTTATTTATGGTAGTGTTCATTACTAATATTTCAGCCCAAGGATGGATAGCTTTTATAGATATGACCAAAGAGTAGGATAGGAAATAATCTGTATGCCATTTTCACCAGTTTCTAGAGTCTGTCCTTCAGTGGTTCAAACTTAATATTGTAAAACCAAATAGGAAACAAATAAATAGTCAAACATATATGTTTAAAATGTAAGGAGATTTCAAGATGACCAAAAAGAGGTTCTGGGTGCTCACCTTCTCCTTCTCCACAAAGAAGACCAGAGCAACAGGTGGATGGAAAACTGCATTCCAAGAGTCTAGACTATTGTAGCTTGACATCATCTTGAGAACAGTCACAGTTGGAATTCAGACTTCCCTAGGGGCCATAAGCCTCTGTATATCCCCATCTCCTAGGCCCTATAGATATTCTACCGTACTAGGACAGAGGTCTTCAGTCTCACAAACACAATTAGACCCAGAGTGAAATTGACTGCACCATGCAGGCCTGCACAATGCCTTATGTTACAGTAGGTGGCTAAGCTCAGCAGTATAGGACACCCCCAGGACCCAAGATATCAAGGCACTTCCCCGCTGGAACTGCACCCCTGCCTTTTTTCACTTCCCAATAGAACTAGCTACCCCATTGGCTACCTTTCATACCATTTCCAGCACTAGGCCTGAGAGCGCATACCCCAGACTGCCTCTGCTAAGTATACATACTCAATACGCCAGCATTGCTAGAGCTGGCACTACTCTACACCCCTCCAACAGTGGAGTTTACACCAGTGGTGCTGAAGAATTCAACAAGAGGAACTTAGCAATTATACATGAAAACTAAACATACTCTTGAATTACCATTGGCCAATGAGGAAATATAAAAGTAAATTAAACAATTTCTTGGAACAAACTAATAAAAACACAACATGCCAAAACCTATGGAATACAGCATAATTCATACTACAGAGAAAATTAGCAATAAGCACCTATATTGAAAATGAGAAAGCTACCAAATAAATAGTCTAACACTATAACTTAAGAAACTAGAAAAATAAGAGCAAACCAAACCCAAAATTAATAGGAAAATAATAGTAAACATCAGAGCAAAATTTACTGAAGTAGAGACTAAAAAAGAAATGCAAAAGATGAATGTAATGAACAGCTGAGTAGATTTTTGTTTTGTTTTGTTTTGTTTTTCTAGGTACTGTGGCACACACCTATAATCCCAGCAAACTCAGAAGGCTGAGGAAGGAAGATCCCAAGTTTTGAGGCCAGCCTGGGAAACTTAATGAGATCTGGTCTCAAATTTTTTAAAAAACAAGGGGCTAGGCTAAGTGGTAAAGTGCCACCTCCCCATCCACCCCCTACCCCCGCCGCCCAGTTCAGTCCCCAGCAATGCAGAAATAAATAAATAAATAAGCAAATAAGTAAGTAAATAAATAAATATATGTATAGGTATATAGATGTGTATATCTACATACCTTCTGTGTTATAGACTTTTTAAAAAAATTAGTTAAAATGTTCACTGCTAACAAAAGGAAGTCTGATATTAATAGTCATATATCAGTAGATACATCAATGGATTCATACCATTCAGAAAGCATATTGTGGTAATATATTACAAAAGCTATAAAGATAAATTCTGTTCTTCAGAATTCACCCTAAGAAATTCAGAAGCTTAAAATCTTTGCAAATAATCATTCTGGGTTTAACTGTATAGCAAAAACCTGGAAATGAATATACAGTAAATGTTTTTCATAAGCAATGAAATACAGTGCAAATATGAAGTGCTAGTTTAAGAGTATTTTAGAACCTAAATGTTAAGTGTATATAGATTAATGTACAAATACGTGGATATGGACAATTGAATTGAATAATGTAATAACTAATTTTTTCAGCTACCAGTTTCTTCATATTGTTTTCAAATCATCTTCTAAAATTTAACAAGACTAGTACTCAGTGCTTTGCAGAATCTAGTTACAACATTATTTCTGCCTCCTTTTTGCTTATACAAATTATAGGATACATTTTAAGGGTGCCATCTGAAGCCATTACTGTGTTCCCTTCACAATATCATGGTCCAATAGAGGTTGTACCCTTTGTTATCCCACCATTGTTTCATGCTCTGAATACATGTTTAGGACTAAATACAAGAGTAACAACATTAAAAAGATAGATAGAAATGGAAAGTGAATTAGCTCATTTTCCATGGCATAGGTCTACTTTTTCTACAATTTCAGTATAAAGATCTTTAACACTGCATGAGTCCCTACTAAGAGCCAAGCACAGTTCATTTTCATTTTTATTTTTATTTTGTTTTTTCTACACCTAAAGTCAGCAAGCTGTGGGCCTTTTGGTCAAATTCAGTTTATCATCTGTTTCACAGAGGTGCCGATTTGTTTGCATATTATGTGCATCTGCTTTCATAGTAGTGACACATTTTAAGTAGGTGGGACAAAGCTGTGTAGGCCATAAATCCTAAAGTATTTACCATCTGACTGCAGAAATCATTTGCATACTTCTAGTCTGCACAGCCTTTAGAAATAGGTGTTACTGAATCCATTTTACATGCAAACAATTTCTTTTGTCTTTAGTGATTCTGTCATCAATCTACTACTCTTTTTAATTATCTAATTTGGAAAATTATGAGGAGAAAAACACCAGTTCACTAAAAATCATCTTATGATAACGAAAAAAATATTTATTTTTATGTGTGCCTGCTGAAAATGTTTGTTTTCTAGTTACCAAGTTTCCAGGACAGTCAAGATGCTGATGATATTCTGCCAAATATGGACAGAAATCCAACAACTCCATCATCAGTTATCTTTCCACTGGCAGAAACTCCTCAGTGTCGGCATGTCACTCCTGGCATGCTGATCTCTATAAACAGGTGAATAATTTTGCATGTGCTATTTTAATATTCTGCATCATTGAGGAACATTTAAATATTTCATGAGTTGAGAAACAAAGATGTAGTAATGGGAAGAATTATTATTTAAAGAATGATGGGCCAAGCATGATGCACACCTGTAATTCCTGCCATTCAGGAAGCTAAGGTAGGACGATGGTATGGAAGAAGGTCTTTCTAAGTGTGATGCAAAAATCCAGAAGCCACAAATGATAAATAAAGTCAGCCATATGAAAAAATTGTATACGTTTCACCTGGTATTAACTACTGCAAACATTGAAAAGATAAGTTCTCACAAAAGAACTTACTGCAGTTTGTCACAGGCAAAGGCTAATAATTTCCCTAATATGTTTCCTACAAATCAGCAAGAAAACAAGCTTTTCTCATGCATATGTTAATAAAAATGTAAATCAGTACAATCTTCCAGGTGCTGTGGCACACACCTGTAATCCCAGACACTCAGAAGGATGAGGTAGGATGATCCCAAGTTTGAGGCAAGCCAGCAACTTAGCAAGAACTTGTCTCAAAATAAAAAATAAAAAGGACTTGGGAGGATAGTTAGGTGAGTTCCCCTTGATTCAATCCCTAGTACTAAAAAATAAAAATAAATAAGTAGAATCTGCAGCAACAATTTGTCAGGATCTGTCAATATGTATAAACCATACATGGCCTTTGAACCAGGAATTCTGTTTTTAGAATTGTGAATGCACACCTAATTTATTGTAGCATTGTTAAAATGGCAGAATTCAAATGTTTATCAGTAGGGAATCTCAAAATGAATTCTGATATATTATGTCATCATACAAATTGATGAAGAAATTTTTTATTACTACTATGGTCAAATGCCCAAGATATATTAATTGAAAATTGCAAGATGCAGTGAATAATGTGTTATGTACATATATATGTGTATAATTGCTTTTATTTAAATATCTCTTGACGAGATAGGTAAAAATCTTTAGGGATGGGACCTAGGGATGAATGAAAGTGTGACTTGAATCTTGAACTGTGTGTATATAAGAACTATTTGAAATATAAATATAAATGAAATTAACAGGAAAGAATAGGAGTGACCAATAGTTTGATGTCACAAAGAGGGCTATTCCATTTGGCAATTAAAAATGCTGATCTTGCTGGGCGTGATCATGCACGCGTGTAATCCCAGTGGCTCAGGAGGCTGAGACAGGAGGTTCGAGAGTTCAAAGCCAGCCTCAGCAATAGTAAGGCACTATAGCAACTCAGTGAGACTCTATCTCTAGATAAAATACAAAAAAAGGGGGTGTGTGCGGCTCAGTGGTTGAGTACCTCAGAGTTCAATCCCTGGTACCAAAAAAAAAAATATGTCTTCAAAAATTGTTGACATGGAATAATGTTCAGACAATAATTGTTTTTAAAAATTAAATAAAACAACATATAGCATGATCCCAATTTTATACAACATGAATTCATATGAGAAAGGAAATTTTTTAAACTAAAACATCAATAGCTATTATCTATAGGCTGTGTGGGATAACACTGATATGAGTCTGTGAGTTTTTGTTTGGTCTTCAAGGGGAGGATATTTCCTGTTTATACTGCGTTTATAATAAAACAGGACTTCTTTTTTTCTTATAGCGCAAATACCCAATAGATTTTCTTTCCTAAAAACTTTTTTAAGAAATTGAGTTTTCTAAACCTTCACTGTCTCTTGACTTCACCAGCTCTAAAAGTTGGCTTAACTTTTGTTGTTGTTGTTGTGCTAGGAATTGAACCCATGGCCTTGTGCATGCGAAGTGAGATAGGGAATTGAAAACAACCATTATGTTTGGCTTCAGTTTTCATCTGTAAATTGTAGGGCAGTCCTGTTTTCTGAGAATGAGCTGGAGTAGAGATGAGGTAAAAAGAAATGAAAAAACAAAACCTTCATCATTGTTATGGGGAATACAAGAAATATATAGAGAAATAAAAGCTGAGCTGATTGAAAACCAAACATAATTGGAAGAGGTGTACATTCTCAGTAGTGAACTACTGATTTTTTCTTTTTTTATTTTTTATTATTATTATTTTTTTTTTGGTACTTGGGACTGAACCCAGGGGCTCTGAACCACATTCCCAACCTTTTTTTTTTTTGAGACAGGGTCTCCCTAAGTTGCCAAGCTGGCTTTGAACTTGCAAATCCACCTTGCCTCAGCTTCTCAAGCTTCTAGGATTAACAGTTGTGTGCCAACACACCGGGTGAAAATCTACTTTTTTTTAAGATTGAATAGATTTTAGATTTTTAACGATTACTTTTCAGTCTGAAGTTAAAAGTATTATAGTTAATTTTGACTTGAAATTATTTTGTATTTAAACAGGAATGATTGTGATAAGTATGTTTATCGTATGCAAAAAAATCATAAAAGTAATGGTGGCATTGTCTGGGGCAATGTTAAGAAAAAAAGGGTAAGTATTTTTATTATTTTATCCAACATTTATCTATAGAACCCTGTAAGATATGACATATTATAATAGCTATATAATAGTCCATGCCCTACAGATACTTAAAATCTAATATGTGGCCATGATAACTAAATAACTACTGTAAGATTACAGATGGAAACTCGTAGACCAAACATTTGAGCAAGGTAAGAATGAGTAAAAAGAGTGTCTATTCAGTTACCAGGGAATAATCAGACTAATTAAATCATGATTTTTATAGAAGACATTTCATCAGCTTCCATGCAGCTTTAAAATAATTTTCAGATGATTTTCAGATTCATCTACTTAATGATAACCAGACATAAGTAGCAAGATTTTAGAATAGCTAATTCACCTCAAATTTCCTCAAAGCTAATCTTGCAGAATAATTTATGGGGACAGGACATTCATACCCTAAAAGTACTCCTTTTCTTCCCTAACTTAACTTGAAATGTTTATGCTGCATACTGGCTAGAATATAATTCCTCTCTCAGTCTCTCTAAATATTGGCATTACATAATCACATCCATGTTCCTGGGCTTCACTTATACACAGGAAATAGTAGGTATTTCACTGGGACCTTGCTTTAAAATCAGTCTGGGGACTCTTGTTCTTCCAAAGAAATTTGAACTCCATAAATGAACTAGATAGACTCCTTAGTGATCCTTAAGATTCCCTTTCTACAGTCCCACATCCTTAGGGGGAGAAAGCCATGGAATGAATGGGAGTCTAAAGATTTGACTCATCCAGGCATTGTGGCACACACCTGTGATTCCAGTGGCTTACGAGGATCATGAGTTCAAAGCCAGCCTCAGCAACTTAGTGAGCTGCTAAGCAACTCAATGAGACCCTGTCTCTAAATAAAATACAAAATAGGGCTGGGGATGTGGCTCAATGGTTAAGTGTAAGATTTGTCTTTTTTTCCAGTAAACTGATTCTTGCTAAATTCTCCAATTCAGTGCTTCTCAAATGTGTGCACAAAGAGTGCCAATTGTGGCTAGTACTTTGAAAAACCTTGTATATGAAAATGCACTTAAAAATTTGCATATGTTACCACCATTTTAAGCCAAGACTTTGAGGTAGGGGGAACTAATACTTTGATAGTATAATGTTTTCCAAATATGGACTTATTTTTTTTTTTACTATAGTCAGTTATTTGATTATGATAAAATATATTTTTACTAACAAGGATTTAAGTGAAATAAATACTTCAATATTAGCTTTTTGAAGCATATAGACTATCCTTTAGCCATTGTATGTAGCATTAGTTTGTAATGTTTTCTTATAGTAATGTTTGCCAACAATGAGAAACAACATCGAACAAGTTGTGATTTTTGCCCTGGATGAATGCAAAATAAAATTAGGCTTTTGACAAATAACTATCAAGTGATTTAACTGTTATACTATGTATTAAGCATACTTAATTTTGTCTATGCTTGAGGAGGCATCAAAGTAGGTACCACTTACCTATAAATGTGAACTTTTTTATAGGTTGAAACTAATTTCTCAACTCCAACATCAAGAAAAACCCTGTTTAATCAAGGTAATTTATTTTGTAAATAAGGCATCTATTATTTGGTAATATTTATTTAAACAATCCTGAAATTGTTGTTTGTTAGCTCCAAAGAGAGTTAGTTCCTTACACTTTTTCAATTTTCACTAAAATTACTTGGATATGTATTAATCCTTTTTATTAAATATCTCCTTACAGACTTAGGAGACACATCTGGTATTGGAAAACTTTTAACTAATGCTATGGAACCTTCAGATGAAGAAGAAAAAGATGATTATTTTTCAAATACTGATTCTGAATAGTAAAAATGAGAATGATTTAATGATTTTTATCATAAAGCAGACAGTATATTTGTATCTCCATTGGGTGAATAAGCATTTTTTTCATAATGTAGCTTCATATGAAAATATGGATTTTTTTCCCCAAAGGTTTCATGTTTGTATTAAAATATCCTGTAGAATATTCCTCATTGCTGCAGCTTGTTTACACAGCTATATATTTGTGTGTTTTGTAATATTAAAATATAGTCAAGTTTCTTATAAGCATCTAAGTCTGTTTACTTTAATGATTTGATAAAATCATGTCCCAAATAACTTTTTAAAGTCTTGCTACCCTAAAAAGGGGAGGTGGGGAGATGAAAGAAGTTGGATTAATGACTTCTGAATTCATGAAAAATTACAGCATTTGTCACCACCAAAGTTGATTTAATGTTTAAATTATGCATTGTTTTAAACTATTTAACATTTCTCTCATTTCTCATGATCTCCCTATGAAACCAATGTAACTTTAATTTATTGATTTTTAAATGTTTTACTAGAGAACAGATGCTGCTGCATTCTACCAACCTGCTTTCATTTGCAGACATACAAGTTAATAGATCCACCATTATAAGGAGCCAAGTTAATGAATATTATGTCATAGTAAACATCCTTTCTTTTACTTACAGCTCTTTAGAAATAACATTTTAGCGTAATTCTGTCATTATGTTTCAAAGTTTGACATAAAAATATTTTCTTTCTGGTTATAGTACACATTCATTCCTAACTGTTCAAATAAAGTTAGTCTTTACAGTATTTGTTTCCAGGTTGTTTTTATTTTTGTTTTATTGACTGATCAGAGAAAGAAAACAAATACACATTTTGTTAAGGGTGCTGATTAAGTTTCTTAGTAGAAGTTTTTCTACTTGAGCATTTCTAAAAAGTTTACTTGGGGGCTGGGGTTGTGGCTCAGTGGTAGAGCACTTCCCTAGCATGCATGAGGCACTGGGTTCGATTCTCAGCACCACATATAAATAAATGAATAAAATAATGGCCCATCAACGTCTAAAAAAAAAATTTAAAAGATTACTTAAAAATACCATGATTGGACTACCCTTCTTCTTTAAACTACTATAATTATTTCCATTCCCACAACTCTTATTTGATGTAGGATGGAATAAAGGAAAGGAAAGATATAAAAGGTTTATTTTAGAGTGGCCCTAAAAAAATACCATTTACAACTTAGGTGCCAATATTTGATATTACATTCTGCTGCTTAAATTTACCGTAATATATTAGAAGTTAAGAAATCCATGACACAAAAGTATTTTATAACATTAAGTCAAATCTAATAACAAAAAATTTGGGAATGGCATACACTTGACCCAGAACACAAGTCTTACTCTCAGTGCTCATATTCCCTATGTCCAGTCTAAACTCCTTCAGTGTCCTTTTCTACTTTGGTCGTCTTTTTTCTTTTTCTTTCTTTTTTTCTTTTTGGTATCCTACCCTGCCAGGTTCCTGGTAGTCCCATTTCTATTAGGTCATAAAGTAAATTAATAATGTTTAAGGTAAGATAAGTAACCTCTAAAGAAAACAAAGCAAAAATGCAAAAGACTTTAAAAGGCTCAAGGATTAAAATAATAAGATTAGTAATCAAAAAGATGAATAGTAAAGGGACACAATTGAGACTGCTGCTTATTAGTTCTTCTAGACTGACTTTAAAAGAGTCTAATTTATATTCGAAATAAAAACATAAAGTCATGTTAAATTAATAACATCACAAACATAATGGGTGAAAACCAAATACATTCAATAACTTGTTCAAAAAAATTTTTCCAGCCAGGTACTATGACATACATCTGTAATCCTATGGACTTGGGAGGGGAGGCTGAGTCAGGAGAATTGCCAAGTTTGAGATACTGTCTCTAAATAAAA
Organism: Marmota marmota marmota; assembly: GCF_001458135.2. Classification (NCBI taxonomy): domain Eukaryota; kingdom Metazoa; phylum Chordata; class Mammalia; order Rodentia; family Sciuridae; genus Marmota; species Marmota marmota. The sequence continues at coordinate 15,319,109 of NW_025999900.1, forward strand.
AGGACAGGGATGTAGCTCAGTGGTTGAATGTTCCTAAGTTCAATCCCTAGTACCACACATACATGGGGGGAAAAAGTATCGCTTTTTTTCTATTCTATATAAATAAATCTACTTTGATTAAAGATAAACCTCCCTAAGCAATTTGGTGAAAACTTGTCTCAAAATAACGGGGGGGTAGGGGATTTAGCTCAGTGGTAAAGTAGCCCTGGGTTCAATCCCTAGGGAAATCCACCCCCTTCACACACACAAGAAATACTAAGTTCAAGCTCTTATGCCACTTAGAATATATTTCAACAACAAAAGTAATAGTTGAATATACTTGACTTGTATATGACAGAAGAATGTGATTCAATTCATAATACACATATAGACACAATTTTTCATGTCTGTACACAAAGTAGAGCCACACCATTTGTGTCTTCATACATGTAGTTAAGATAATGATATCCATCTCATTCCACTGTCTTTCCTACCCCGATTCCCCTTCCCTTCCCCTCCATCCCCTTGCCCTATCTAAATTTTCTATTTTCCTAGTGACTGGGTCATTGATCTGACAAGACACCTACCACTTAAACCTTATCAATATATATGTTTAGATCCAGTACATTTAAAATATTGGCAATATTGTAGTTCATATATAGGAATAATGGTTTGTGACCACTAAGTTGGCAGTAGACATGGATACTATTCATGCTAAGAAATAACAATGACAATACATCTTGCAGGGAAAATCCCAGAACACATCTCACTCAGCTTTTATTTTCTCCTCAATATTACCTGTAACAAAACATTGATTTATTAAATAAAGAAATTAATTTCATAATCTAGTCAAAATGTTTACTAAGCATTAAAGAATTTCTTTTAAAATAATTTGTATAATCTACATAAATAAAAATGTACACAAAATATCTTTAAGTGATAAGGAAATATTCTGTTACATATTTTAAACTGGCACAAACCACAGCAATGATTACTGAAGTGCATTTAGAATTGTGAGAGTACAATAACTGTATCTTGAGTAGTCTCTGATCATGTATCAGATTTCAATCTATCTTTAAGATCATTTGGTAACATTTCCTTATCAAATATGTAGTGAACATATCTATAGATCTCCTCAGCTTTTTGATGAGTTACTTGTGCACAAGTGGAGATTTCTTGAGGTGAGCTGAAAAATAAATGGGACAAAAACATTATACTATAACTTTTGGTTTTTATAAAATTTAATATTCTTACCTTACCTAAAGAACACCAAATAGCATTTAAGAAAAATCACATCTTCCTGAGCATTACACAGGTGACTGATAAAGTCTTTAGCATTAGTTAAATAAAACAAAAACATTTCATTTATATAAAATCATCTGCATTAATGATTTCAATATGTGTAATCAACTGAATATTTGTTATCTCCCCAAAATTCATGTGATGGAACTCTGATCCCAAATTGATGGTGCTGGTTTCTGTCTCCTACTACTACCATCCCCAAAAAAGGTTCATGTGTAGAGAACTTGGTCCTCCAGGCGGCAGTTCTGGAAGATGGTATGGACCTTTAAGAGGTGGGGCCTAGTGGGAAAAGTTTAGATTCCTGGAGTCAGCACTGCCTTTGGCAGGGATTGTAGGATCCCTGTTTCTCTCCCTGTACCTGGGAGAGAAAATCATGTGCTCCATAAAATCATGTGCTCCTGCCTTTGCTATCCACTCCATGAGGTAACACAGAATCACTACAGAGCCTTTGCTGTGCTTGTTGAACTTTCAATCTCCAAAATGGGCTAAACAAACCTTTCTGTGCCAGTTACTTCATTAGCATAACAGTGGGATGACTTAACACAGATGATATTTGGAGGTGGGGACTATGGGAGGTAAGTAGATCATAAGGGTAAGAGTCCTCAGCACCCTTTTAAAAGAGGCCCCAACTAACTCTGCTTCTACCCGAGAGAATACAGGAAGTCAGTAGACTGCAACCCAGAAGAGAGGGCCTTTGCCAAAACCCAACCATGTTGCCACCTAGACTTCAGACTTCTAGCCTCTAGAACTCTTTGTAAGTCAGCCAACCAGTGTATGGGATTATAGCAGCCCAAATTAACTAAGACACCATACCTTTTATGGACCTTTAATTAAAATAAACTTACGTTCTAATATATCCTTCTGCAAGCAATATAATAATCAAAAACCAGGCTAGGGGTATGGTTCAATGAAAAAAGTACTTGTCTAGCATGCACAAAGTCCTGGGATTGATCCTTGGCACTTTAAAACAAGCAAAACTAGTATAATTCTCAACTTGAATGTTCTAGTTACAGAACTGAATGGCCCAGAAATGTTAGAATGCAAGGTCAAACTGTTGTCTATCTCCCCATAGAGCTCTAAGCACCTTGAAGGCAAGGCCTACTCCCCCACTGCCCCCAATTAGTGTCTCATCTTCATGAATTAACCAATACTTAGTACCAGTTAACAGGCAAAAACAAAACAAAACAAAAAAACAATTTATTAATGGTCACTGAGTCTTTTTTGAAAATATTAAAATTCTATGAAATGCTTCTAAGAATCATTTAAAAGTAATCATTATAAAATGTTACAAAAATAGACATACCTGTTAGCCATCTCTTGCACAGATGTAAACTGGTGACACATATTTAATGCAGTTATATAACTTATATTGGGAATACTTAAATAAAATTGAAGTGCCTCACATTTACTACTGTTTACCACTGTTGGAACATGAATACCAACATTCTTTCTTTGTTCCACTAAAGACAATTCCTTTAGCAAATCTGCAGTTTCTTCTTGGCAGGAACTGAAAAGAATTCGAATTCCAGCACCAATTAAGGTGGTCAGCAGACTGTCATAACTCTTTGTTCTCTTGAACATCCTTGATGTGTCTCCTAAATATTTCATGTTTAGGAAAATATAAAATTTAGTAACTAACACTAAGTAGAATCATTAATTTATATTTTTTAAATACCAAGATCTATAGCATTGAACAAACTAGTGCTACATTCTGCTAATGAGAAACTGACAGCAAACGTTTTAAAGTGACTCTCTAATATCTAAGAGATATTAAGGAGAACTTCAACTGAAATCAACATAGGAAGGTGAAAATATAAGGGAGAATTTATATTTCTAGATAATTCACTTTTGAAGACCAAGGCTATATTATTAATTTCTTATTGCTGGCATAGATGAAGGGCTCCTTAATTATTGGTTTAACTAATATAAAAAAATTATCTCATGTACTTATTCCAAAGGTAAACTACAGAAATATCCTGCATGCCCATTTTAATGTTACTTCATCATTAATTTATTAGCCTAACATTCCTGGTCATTTTCTTTTCCATATTCTAGGTACAACCTGTTTTTGGCATTCCCCACTTATGCCCACCCCATTTATACCATTTTGTAACTGGCCAGTTAACCAAGAAGCTGGTTATATAATTTTTTTCTATGTTACTTTCTCTCTGTTCTAAATCTAATTCCTTTATCCCTCACTTGTTAAATTAAAAAGGAGAAAAAAAAAAACACCTTAATTTAACTGAAAGATAAAATTTACTTATCCAAGGTCAAATGGTTCACCAGTGATAGTATGGAGGATGAAAAAGTTGCCTAATTCTCAAATCAATGTTTTACATAAACTATACTATTTCGTTTCATGTGTAAGTCTTCAATTTGTCCATAATGGCTTTTGCCTACATGATTTCACTTAATGCTCATAATATGATAAAATGAGTGTTACAAGTATATGGTTAATACTTACTCATCAGAGGGAGTGATCTATCAAGGTAACAAACATCACATAGCTATAAAGAAGCTGGATTTCGTTTGTTCTGTTTTTGTTTTTTTTAGCAGTGCTGGTGATCAAACCCAGTGTCTCAGGAATGCCAAGCAAATGCTCCACTACTGAGCCACATCCCCATCAAGAAACTTGAAATCAACACATCTGGATTCCATTTCCTTTGATCTTTTCACTATTCTCTGGAACTCCCCATACATACAATTAAATAATAACCACAGAAATTCCCTAATTTGTAACTCCAATTTGACATTTCCAAATTTATCTTAGCACCCATTTCAATGACCAATTGCAAAGTTAATCTTCATGTTCATTCAAAGTTGAGTTCCCCTTAAATCTGCTGCTTTTTTTATAATCATATTGCAATAAACAGCACCATTACCTAACTGGCCAGTTACCAAGAAGTTGGTCAAGTAAGAGTAATTCTCAACTCTTCCAACCAACTCCTACAAATCCTGACTCTTAAGCATCTCTTTGATCCTACTTCTGTTCTCCATTGCTGCTTTATTTAAGGCCCTCCTCTCTCGGATTCTTGAAGTCATGATTGACTTTACTTGCCTTCAGTTCTCATAGGTTTCATTTAATTACAACAACTGATGATAAACATAATGGCATTAAAATGTGAAATGACATTCATCGAGTTAAGTATTTATATTTTAAGAGTTTTCTATTGCTTGACAGTAGAATAATAAAATAGTCAAGTTCCTATTCAGGCTCGTAAACAAATATTTTAAAATACAAACCTGTTTTTTCTCTGTCTTTTTCCACAATCACACATATTCTTTCAAACATGTTCTGTAGGTGCTGGATCTGCTCGATGAGCTTGTTCTTATTGACAGTATTTAACATCTCAGATTGAGACTTCCTTTCCACCACCATGCGATTACTCACAATGTAATCACAGCCATTAAGAGGACATACCTCTACTTGAAACCCATGGATTGCTCTTAAGGAAGAAATAACTTCTACACCAGAAGTGATTTCACGACTGTCTACAAGAATACAGGTTCTTTTTCCTTCCTGTGGAATTTTAAGAGAACTATGCATCTCAGTCAAATGTGGTCTTGAACTGAAACCGTATGAAATTCTAGAATCCTGCAAAGTACTACAAACCTGAAAGAAGAGAAAACACTGATCACAAATTGGTTAAATATGTATTAGTGTCACAGACTTTTCACATCTCATGCTGATTCTTCTTATTGATAATGTTCAGGTCTTTTCCTTCAACAAGTCTAATGTGACTGTAATTAAAGAACAAGTCCCCATTTTTACAACTCAAAAAACATTGTAAGGCTATAATTAAAAACAAAAGCCAAGAGCAATAAGATGTAATTAAAGTAGGAGAAAGTCTAAACAATGAATAGGAAAGGAAAATAAGTTTTTAAAAGTAAAGTTGTTCTAAATTTTAGCCTAGCTAGAGATTTTTTAAAAAATGATTAAATAATAACCTGAAAGCAGATTTGAGTTTATCTCAAATAATAAGAAAATTAGACAAGATGTCATTGAAAAATAACTGGGAGATTTTGATAACCAAAAAGTGTCTTCATCTGAAAACAATTAAATCTCCTAAATAACATTGTTTTGTTACAGTGTTGTGCTGGGTAAAGAACCCAAGGCTTCATGTATGCTAGGCAAGAACAATGCCACTGAGCTAAATTCTAAATAACATATTTTAAAAGATAATTAAGGGCTAGAGATGAAGGCTCATTGGTAGAGCACATGCATAGCATGCTTGAGGTCCTGGGTTCAATCCCCAGCACAGATCCCAAGTTCAAAGCCAGTCTCAGCAATGGTGAGGCGCTAAGCAACTCAGTGAGACCTTGTCTTTAAATAAAATACAAAACAGGACTGAGGACGTGGTTCAGTGGTGGAATGACCGAGTTCAATCCCCAATACCAAAAAAAGAGAGTTCTACAAGTTGATTAAGGCAGAACAAACCCAGATTCCCTTAGAAAAATTCTACCAAATCCTGTGGACCATTACCTTTTCTTTTCAGAGACACTACATGAAAAAGATGCATAGTACTAGCTGTCCAAACACCTACCCAAAACACAGTTAAACAGTATAAATGCTTAATAAGAAATAAAATCTATTCCACAAAAGCAGAAAGAAAAAAAACAGTCAATCTTGACATCTGAAAAGGAGGGGAAAATCCTATCAGAATCAGTAGTCACAAACTAGCCCTTCAGTCCTGTGAGCCTGTACCAAAATCCTGTACACAATACACACAAACCTCAAACAATTTGAAACGCGCTCAGAAAAGAAATGCAGGGGCTGAGGTTGTAGCTCAGTGGTATGTCACTTGCCTAGCACTGGTGAGGCTCTGGTTCTATCCTTAGCACCATATAAAAATAAATAAAATAAAGGGCTGGGTGTGGTGATGCATGCCTATAATCCCAGAAACTCGGGAGACTGAGACAGGAAAGATTGCAAGTTCAAAGCCTTTAGCAATTTAGCAAGCACCTAGCTAATTTACCAAGACCCTGTCTCAAATTTTAAAAAAATGAAAAATGAGGGCTGGGGTTGTAACTCTGTGGTACAGTACTTGCCTAGCACATGAGAGGCACTGGGTTTGATCCTCAGCACCACATCAAATAAATAAATACACATACTCTGAAAATGGTGCTATAATAAGAAAAATGACAACTTGAAATGACACATGAAAACACCAATTCTCATTATACTGATAACATTCTCTATTAATGAGGATCTGGAAGAATCAGGAATTCTTTTACATTGCTGGTGGAAAGGAAAAACAACAACAAAAAAAAAAAACAGTAAAACCCCAATGGAGAAGTTAGCAATATCTGGCACCATTATATCTGCATTTACCTTTTCAAAAACCTCATTTCCAAGAATCCACCCCAAAGCAGTACTGTCAGAATACAAGAAGATATACACACAGCTATTTGATACAGGAGTATTTATAAGAATGAAAGATTAGAAACAACTATATTACTATAAAGTAAATCCTAGGATATATATATTTAAGTGAAAAAACAAGGTGGAGAAAAATGAATGCTATCATCTATTTAAAGGGATTCATATATAATATTTCAAAAAATGGAAAAACAAATACATATATTTATAATATTATATATTATATATAAATAAATATATATATATTTATAAAATTAAAAATATTTATGTTTGAGGTGGGGCTGTGGCTCAATGGTGGAATGCTTACCTGGCATGTGTAAGGCACTGGGTTTGATCCTTAGCACCACATAATAATTAAAATAAAGGTAGTATGTCCATCTACAACTAAAAAAATTTTTAAATATGTATATTTAATATACATACTTAAATATTACAGTTGTACAAGGGAGAATCTCAGTCTTGTGATGTACAGATGATGTACAGATTCACTGTGATGTACTCATACATGTACATAGAAAAGTTATATCAGAATCATTCTACTGTCTTTCCTATTCTATCCTTCCTCCCACACCTTCTTTCCCCTTTGTCTAATCCACTGAACTTCAAGTGACCTATACAGATGAACCAAAGAAACTGGTGAGAGGCAGAAGGGGATGTAGAAAAACACACACACAATATGAAGATTTAAAAAAGGCTGAGATCCAGTGGGACACGGCTCTCTGAAGAGGGAACAGAGTCTGAAGAGTTGGCCCAACAAGCTTACTTTTATAAAGTGTCATAATCAAGAAGTAGAATTTCAGGCTGCAATTCACCTGCGGCTTGCAGACAGATTGCTAGGGTTCAGCGCCTGGGTGCTTCTTAGAACCTGAGCTTATCGGAGCGAACACCGAGCGCGGGGCGGCCGAGTTCCGGCTCCCGGAACCGTTCCGCGGAGCCTGCGGAGGCTGCTTCTCGGACCCTGCTCCTATCAGAGCATACAACAAGCACTAAGCAGCCGAATTCCGGCCCCCGGAACTGAGCCCGCGGGGACTGCTTCTTGGAGCTTACACTTATAGGAGCTTACACCGAGCACGGAGCGGCCGAGTTCCGGCTCCCGGAACTTCCCTAGACCGGGGCTAGGAGCCCGCGGAAACTGCTTCTCCGTACGGGTCCTGCTGACGGCCGGTCAGGACTCACCCGTTGCTTTGGTTGCCCGGCAAGAGGAACGAAATGCTGCCATTCGCATAGGACACCAACATGGCAGAGATCTGATGTCAGCAGAAAGCGGCAGAGGAGAGAACTTCATCAATTCCAGCGGTGACATAAGCAGTTGGTCTCCTGGTAGGGGGGGTGAGGCACAGACACCCGAGTCTCCTCAATTTGTCGTTGAGCCAGAGGGGAGAAGCCGGGCCGCTGCCAGCGCCCGGAGCAGGCCCAGCGGCTCGCCAGCGTGGTGACCGTGTGGCCCCAATTGGAGAGGAGGCGGAGCGGAGCCACCACTCGCACCCGCAAGGTGGGCAGACCCGCGACCCAGTGGTACATGGGCGTGGTAGGAGGGGCAGGGCAGAGCCGCCGTTCGCGCTTGCAAGGTAAACAGACCTGTGACAGCCGGGCAGGTCAGGCCCAGTGGCCTGCCAGTGCGCTACACATGTCACCCCAACTGGAATAGGGGCAGAGCAGATCCTTCTCCCACGCCCGGATCAGGCCCTGCCAGTGTGGTGGTCACGTGACCCTAATTGGAGTGGGGGCGGAGTGGGGGCAGAGCGGAACCTCCACTCGCGCCCGCAGGGTGAGCAGACCAGTGATCAAACTGCAGATCAGACCCAGGGGTCTGCAGGCGTGGTAGGAGGGGCAGGGCAGATCCGCCGCCCGCGCCTCCAAAGTAGGCAGACCTACAACAGACCGGTGGATCAGGCCCAGGAGCCTGCCGGCATGGTACAAACACCACCCTAATTGGAGTAGTGGCGGAGCAGAGTCACCGCCCGTGCCAGGAACAGGCCCAGCGTCCTGCAGGCGGGGTAGTCACGACACCCCATTTGGAGTAGGGGCAGAGTAGAACCGCCGCCCGCGTCTGCAGGGTAGGCAAACCTGCAACCGACTGGCGGATCAGGCCCGGTGGCCAGCCGGCGTGGTACACT
>NW_025999900.1:15328519-15336652 GCF_001458135.2 Marmota marmota marmota
AAAAAAAAAAAAAAAATGGAAAAACAAATACATATATTTATAATATTATATATTATATATAAATAAATATATATATATTTATAAAATTAAAAATATTTATGTTTGAGGTGGGGCTGTGGCTCAATGGTGGAATGCTTACCTGGCATGTGTAAGGCACTGGGTTTGATCCTTAGCACCACATAATAATTAAAATAAAGGTAGTATGTCCATCTACAACTAAAAAAATTTTTAAATATGTATATTTAATATACATACTTAAATATTACAGTTGTACAAGGGAGAAAACAGGGTGAAAGGCACACAAACACAAGCAAGACTTCTTTGTATATGCTTTCTCAAAATAAAAAATGACTAGTAATAGAATTCTGCAATAAAATGCCCCTGGGGTTCAACTCCCAAATACAAAAAAAAAAAAAAGATCAAAGACTACCAGGGCCCTATCAAAGCACTTAGGAGATATGTGGAAGAAGGGTCTCAATGGCCAAATTTGGGACATCAAAACAACCTGTAATGGTTGAAAGTTCATGAGTCTATAATGTTAAAAAAATACATAAACTACTGAGAGATGCTGGTAAAGAAACTATTGTTCTAACACTGAAGGGGAAGTATCTAGTACTAAGCCTTCCTTTCCTTTACAAACTATACTACAAGGCCAAACAGAAGACTCAAATTACTAAAAGTAGCAACAAACGGGGATATTACTTCAAGTTTTATAGAACTAAAAAGGATTATAAAAGGATACAATGAAAATAACATATGCCAACTGGAGCTAGGGATGTGGCTCAAGTGGTAGCGTGCTCGCCCAGCATGCGTAAGGCACTGGGTTCGATTCTCAGCACCATGTAAAAATAAAGATATTGTGTCCACCTAAAACTAAAAAAATAAAATATTTTAAAAAAGAAAATAACATATGCCAACAAATTGGATGATTTATATGATAATGGACAAACTCCTAGAAACACATACATTGATGGAACTGATGCAAGAACAAAAAGAGGGGGGAAAAAAGAATAAACAGTATCTGATTGGATCAATAGAAGGAGAGATTAAATTAGTAATTTAAAAAACTTCTCAACAAAGAAAAGTCTAGAAGCAGATGGCTTTGTTGATTAATTCTACCAAACATTTAAAGAAGAATTAATTAACACCAACCTTTTTAAACCTTTCCCAAAAAATAAGAGAAAGGACTTCTTAATTTATTCTATTAAGTCAACACCAAACAAAGATGTTATGTCCGCTGAAAACTAAAAAAAAAATAAATAGAAAACAAAAATAAATAAATAAATAAAAGGGGGCTGAGGATGTGGCTCAAGCAGTAGCACGCCCGCCTGGCATGCGTGCAGCCCGGGTTCGATCCTCAGCACCACATACAAACAAAGATGTTATGTCCGCTGAAAACTAAAAAAAATAAATAAATAGAAAACAAAAATAAATAAATAAAAAAGTCAGCACGATCCTAATACGGAAGCCAGACAAAGATACTATATGAAACCACAGATCAGAATCTCTTCAGAATATTAATGCAAAATCCTCATCAAAATACTATCAAATCAAATTCAGAAGCTTTTTAAAAGATTTATACTCCATGACCAAGGAAGATTTATACTAGGAAGGCAAAGGTAGTTCAATATATGAAAATCAATACACCACATTAATAGAATGAAGGACACACCCACAATCATCTCAATTGATACATTACAAGTCTTTGGCAATATCTAACATCTTTTCATGATAAAAACACTCAAAACCAGGAATAGAAGGTAACTTCCACACATAGATATTATGGCCACTTATGATAAGCCCACACCAAACATCATGCAGCTTTTCTCTTATAGCTAACAAGACAAGGATGCCCACTCTTGACATTTCTATTAACATGGAACTGGAAGTTCTAGCCAAAGCAATCAAGCAAGGGGGGGAAAAAATCCAAATTGGAAAATAACATGTAAACTACCTCAAATCACATGACTTTAGGTAGTAACATCATCTTATGTATAGAAAACCCCAAAGAGTATCCCCCAGTGGCTTAAAGTTTGGTTTGGTTTGGTGCCTCTTCCACAGTAACTGCTGCTCACTTCCCGAAGGCCTGCACCAGGAAGGATTCTCAACTGATAAGTCTATGGAATCAAAAAGTGGTTGCAAATCCTCCTTGTGTTTACACCTCACAGAAATTCTAAATGCTAATGCAAATGCATTGCCTTTTGCAATTCATTAATTTCTTAGCTGAGTTCTTACTAGATTTAATGGTATTCCATAATTGTCCCAAACCTGCAAGTCTGTCTTTAGGTCTACCTGTCCTTCCTCATATATCAGCCTAAAATGGTTGTCTTACAGCTTTGTACTGGTTTCAAGAAAAATTATGATTTTGTAGTTCATATGGCTTTTTGTTGTCAGTGTAAGGGTGGGAGAGCAACACTCTTTCTGGCTTTTTATATCCTCAACTAAGATAGACATCTTAATCACTCAGAAATAATCTTTAAAATATGTTTAATATTTAATTTCAGAAACTATAAAAATAAATGTAATGAAGAATTGGCCTCTAGAGAACTGAAAGAAAATATTGGAAGTATTTAATTATCTTAGAGTAAGTATGGTTTTCTAAAAATGACTGTGAAGACATGAAGTATAAGGAAAAAAAATAGGAACTACATAAAAAAAGTGTTTTCATATGGCAAAAAAACACTAAAAACAAAAGGCAAATGCAGACAAGGAATACTGTTTACAATATGTAAGAAAGCAAATATTAATATTTAAATATCTGAAGGTTTTTGCCATTTTCTCAAATTTACCTTGAATATCCTTCCCCTCCTAATTTCAAGAAAGAAGCATCCTACTATATGCATCTCTATTAAATAATAGAAAAGAATTTAAAACAAGTTTCTGTCAAAATCTACTTTAACTTTTTCATAGTCCTTAAGGTTTTACTAGCCTACATCTAATTTTCAGTTAGGATATAACAAAGTTGAAATGTTTTCTAAAATGACAGTGCTTCCTGGTTCCTAAAGTATTGTGAACACATTACCCAATCTGTTCCTATATTATTACTACAGATGAAGACATTGAAGCTCAAAGAAGCTAAGCATTTTCTTGTTCCCCAGTCTAGTCCAAGGATTTAATCTAGTCAATTTAATCTTAATTATGTCTTCAAGAAATAATTTTGTAAAAAAAAGCAGGGCACAACTGGAACTGGAAACAATTATGGTTTGGGAACAATTATGTGGACACTATGGGACATGTTGCTTCGAAGGCCTAGAGTGGACTAGAACATCCTGGTAAGAAGTACGGAGTACAATGTTATTTACCAGGGCAGTGGGGCAAGGATGTAGATCCTGATGTAGATCAAATAATACAAAATTTTAGCTAGCTAGGAAGACATGTTCAAGATACCTATTACACAAGATGGTGACTATAGTAAATAACAATATGTTGTATATCTATCTGTTCTCACTACAACCATTATAAATAATTTTAAGTAGTTTAATCTGGCCATTCCACAATGTATATATATTTCTAAACACATTATACACAATGAATATAAACTATTTATGCCAATTAAAAATTTAATTTTTTAAAAAGTCAACATTCAATCTCATTCCTAGGTGATACAGAAATAAATAAATACTTAGTTAAGGGATTCCTATTACTATGATCAACCCCTATTTAGCAAAATTACTGTAACTATAAACTCTAAAAAACTGAAAATGATTTTAGTATTTCTTTTAGTAAAGAAAGATGGGGAAAAGGTAAAACTGGACTATTTATCAACAATCTGTAAAGAAACATAAAGCGGAGAAACCAGGTACGTCTGACTGTACACCCCTTTGCCTAATAAAAAGTTCTGTACCCACAGTCTTTTGGGGAAAAGTTAAACTTGTAACAAGTTCTGAACACATAATTTCTATTCATTTCACCTTATAGGAAGCCCTATTTTTCTACATGTTTTTTAATAAAATTATCAAGTTTTTTGGCAGAGTACTATTAAGAAAACTATTAATATACTTAAAAATTAAAACTTAAGCATTCTCTGAATTATTAATAATTTAATATGATTTGCTAATTTGAAATTTTTTTCTTCAAAATATTGTTGCTAATTTTTCTTGACCTAATTATTTAAAACAAAACACAGAAAAAGAAAAAAAAAAAAAAAAACAGAAAAACAAAACTAAGATAAACCCAAGAAAAACATTTCTGGTAAACATATGAAGGTTTTTTTCCTTTAATTTGATCCATACCTTTAACTGAGTTGGAAATGATCCACATTCTTTCTGTGATGCAATAGTAGTGCATGGTGGTGAGGTAGATTTGATTTGATTTTGGCTCTGAGGTCTGAAGTCCAATGTTTCAGAAACTGTATCCTTTGAATTAAGTGATGTCCGTTGTTTCTGCTTTGGTGATTGATTTACTATAGTATTATGAAGAACTTGGAGCTGCAATGAAGATCCAGAAGGCTCTAAATTCAAATCCTGTTTATTCTTGTTAACAGTGCTTGTGTTACCCACAACACTAGATTCTCTTTTATCATTTACATTGTTTTCCTCTTCACTTGAATCATCTGGTAGAATAATTCTGGATAATTTCTTTTCTGAGCGTGCACAATTTTGTTTCATCTTCATTTGCTTTAGCATTACTGCACGTCTGGTTTTATATTTTTTAGTCCCATTTGCAAAACAATCATCAGTTATTAAGTTAAAATCGACACAAACTTCTTCTCCACTTGACTGGCTTTTACAAGACTCTTCTTCATCAACACAAAAACTGTCCTCTAAATAGGTTTCATCTTGCTCAGGAATCTACAAGAAAAACACAAATAAAAATAAAATTTATTTAATATAATCAGCATGTTTTTACATATTCTTTTAAACATGAATGTTCATTTCACATATTCCTTAACTCAGTAATTTATTCATCTAACACATACTCGTACATTCTTTATGAAGGAAAATAAGAACTTGGGGTATAAAGAACTGATTTACCCTCTAGAAATTTATAGTCTAGGGAGGGTGGCCAGAAAAGTAACCAATAATAAAAATGTAATGAGTGCTATACCATAAATGTGTGCATAGAGATAAATGTATGTATACTTACATGGTAAGTATAGAGATATAAATAATCATATTATCATACCAAATATGACAATTTATGAACACAGAAATGTTATCCATAAGTCAAAGATGACCTATAGATTTTAGAATATATTTTATGAAAAAAATTAAAATTTTAAGAGAAACAGGATATGAGAATCAAATTTTTAAATAGCAGATGATACATTTCTACTCACTTCCCTTAAACATTCTCCTAATTAGAAAAAATTTTCATAGTATATTCTTTGGGGTTTTTTTCTTTGTACTGAGGATTGAATTCAGGGGCACTCAACCACTGAGCCACATCCTCAGCCCTATTTTGTATTTTATTTAGAGACAGGGCCTCACTGAGTTGCTTAGCACCTTGCTAAGTTGCTGAGGCTGAGCCGCTAGGATTACAGTGTGCACCACCACAACCAGCTTGTTGTTTTTTTGTTTGTTTTGTTTTATTTTATTTAATGGTGCTGGAGATTGAACCCAGGGCCTTGTTCATGCGAGGCAAGCATTCTACCAACTGAGCTATATCCCTAGGCCCCTTCAAAGTATATTCTAATTGGATTAAATTAAAGAATAATTTGATCCAATTGGGCCGAAAAGGGACCTCAAGAACTAATTTAATCCACATTCCTGTCTCTAGGCAGAAATCTTGAATAGCCTTAATAGCCCAGCTTTAGGAACAAAATTAAGGGATCATTAACAGGAATTTATTTCAACATCAGCATCAAGAAATTCTCCATTATTATTTCTATAGTTCATACCTGTGAGAAAATGTTTACATTACTATGTTTCTTATGGATCATTTTGTACTTATTGCTCATCAATGGACTACGCAAAGATTTCACATAAATAGCTCTCATTTCAGAATCTGTAAAAGGTAAGAATTTAAGATAAAATAGAATTATTTTAAATAAAAACTGGTATTTAACTTTGACTTCAAATTTAATGATTCAAACAATGTGAAAACATTTTATTCAAATGATAGCAATACATAACAAAATATGTTGAAAAACAGTTACTCAAAAATGCAAATTCAGGACTTTTGCTTCTGAAATCAGACATCTAGTTGGGTGAACATGATTTAGACAGTGCTTTTCTATTCAAAACAAATGGATACAAAGACTTTAGGACTATATCTGATTTATCTTATCTTTAAATCAACATTCTACCACCAAGATTATGGTGTAAACCTACAAAAACCACATTGGTTAAGATTAATGAGCATGAAAGGCATAAAATCTTATTTTGCAAATCATATTAGTATTAAGGATAATCAGAACTTTATACTTCTTTCTCTTTAAACTTGGGAAACTTTGCTGTTGTAAACCATTAGCAAAGACTGCATGAGCAGAATAAAGGACAACATCTGTGAAAGACCAGAATACTGAAGAGCGTATCAGAGTATTTCTCACTTCTGTTATAGCCAGTTTTAATCGTTAACTCAAAATGTCTGATATACAAAATATGCTCAAGGCACTGCTTGAAGACATGTTTTCTGAAACCAAATCTCCCTTACTTGGCAAATTCAGTGAAGTTTAGCTTTTTTTCTCAGATGGTTTTATTAATCCACATTGCTAAATCCCTTTTTTTTTTTTTTTTGATGGTGCTGGGGATTGAACCCAGGGATTTGTGCATACTAGGCAAGCCCTCTACCAAATGAGCTATATCTCCAGACTCAATCCCTCTTCTTCTAGTCACTAACCAAATGTCATCTTCTCAATAAGGCCTACTCCTCATCACTTTATTTAAAATGGCAACTTGTCCATTATTAACACCTTCAACCCCAGCCAGTCCAATTTCCTATATTTTTATTTTTATGTAAATATTTCATCTTATAATACACTGAGTAATTTAGTTGTTATGTATATTCTATCTCCTTCCATTCAAATATGTTTAATACAGAAAACTTTTTGTCCCCTTATTCACTGCCATCTTTCCCAAGTGCCTCATATTACCAAACATTAAATATTAGCTAAATGAACCTTTGACACACAGGCCATCGAGATCAATCCGGAGAGAATTATTCTAAATAGGCAGAAGCCTATAAACAAACAAGTCTAAAATAAAGCAAGTACTAACAGAATTTAAATTAAAATGACCAATACTACACACATACCAAATTTAATTCCCTTTAATGTCTAGTTTCTTTGAAAATGAATTAAAATATTTAAATGATATTAGAAACATTTAAAAAAAATTTTTTTTGGTACTGGGAATTGCACTCAGGGGCACTCAACCACTAAGCCACATACCCAGCCCTATTTTGTATTTAATTTAGAGACAGAGTCTCACTGAGTTGCTTAGTGCCTCACTGTTGCTGAGGCTGGCTTTGAACTCTCCATCCTCCTCTCTTGGCCTCCCAAGCCGCTGGCATTACAGGTATGCACCACGCTACACCTGGCTGAAAGACCATTTTTTAAAAAGCATCATTATAACACTTACCATTTATAGCCTGTGAAAGTTGAGTTTCATCATTTAAGAAGCCTAGTAATGAGGAATCTTGTTCATTTTCTGACTCATCATTTTCATCTGATGAAACACATTCTGCATCTTCTTCGGAAAGTTCTGCTTCATCATCGAAAAACTTCCTAGCTATATGCTAAAATAAATTAGAAAACACCCTTGAGAAAATAGTTTCTTTTCACGGTTTAATTTCTGAAAATAGATTTTTAATTTGGAGGGGTTTGCTGGGGATCAAACCCAGGGCCCTGTACTAAATTTAAAGTAATGCAACACTGGAAGACAAAGTACCAACACAAAGGAGAAAAAAATATATCACATTTGGAGATTTTAATTCCAGGGAAAAAAAACAAGATTGGTAGCAAAATACTTTTTAAAAAATTGTGCGATTTTTCTGTGGGGCATGGTGGTGTGCGCCTGTAATCCCAGTGACTCAGAAAGCTGAGGCACCAGCAAGTGCAACTTAATTAGATATTGTCAAAATGTGAAACAATGAAAAATAAAAAGGACTGGGGGGTGTAGCTCAGTGGTCGAATTCCCCTGGTTTAATCCCTAGTACAAAAAAAAAAAAAAAAAAAAAAAAAAAAAAAAAAAA
>NW_025999900.1:15336675-15365661 GCF_001458135.2 Marmota marmota marmota
AAAAAAAAAAAAAAAAAAAAAAAAGAAAGAAAAAGAAACTGTGGCATCTTTCTATAAAAAATGTATAAATAATTTACTTTCTTTAATATAGAAGCCAATGATCCTTACTAATAAAATATGTATATGTAAAATAAAGAAAAGATTACCTTTAGGTGACTCTGTGTCTTTTGGACTTTGGTGCCTCTTCTGGCATTCCTGTTACAGTCCTTGAAATCTTCTAATTGTGAATGTGGTCTGTGAAAACTCTCACCCTCATCACTAGATGATAATTCTGACTATAAAAATGCAACAAAATTTTGACATAAGCAAAAATATTTGAATTGTTTTATCTTGCATTTTTCAAGGACTGTTGCTTTCATTTTCATATTTTTAAGTAGTTGGCCCAATATTAGGAAAATAAAATTGATCTCACAACTCAGATTATTGTTATAAACACATAATACTGAAGAATTTTAAAACCAATAAGTTAAATAATACTACATGCTAATTACCAAATCAGGTTATGTAAATAATACTAGCATATATATTTATTCAATTTAATATCACAAATTATTTAATAAACTCTTATTTTCAGTTTAATTTCCTTTAAATATCCTTGAGAGTTTCCCCAAAACTAATCAAATCTGTTAGAAAATACAGGAATCCTTTGAAACCAAGAAATCAATATAACAATAACAAAGTTTGACTCCAAGACCTACCACTACATCTCTTATAATATAAAGCCCATCAAAAGAATCAATAGTTTATCAAAATAATTTCAATTCACAGAAACAATTTTTAACTTAAAACAGATTGATCATTAGCATTCAGTACTTAGCTTTTTTTTTTTTTTTTGGTACCAGGGATTGAACCCATGGGTGTTCACCCAGAGCCACATCCCCAGCCTTTTTCTGTATTTTGTTTAGAAACTGGGTCTCACTGAGTTACTTAGGGCCTCACTAAATTGCTGAGGCTGGTTTTGAACTCGGGATCCTCCTACCTCAGCCTCCCATGCCACTGGAATTATAGGCACGTGCTACCATGCCTAACAAAATATATTCTTGATAATATCCCCAGCATTTTAACATAGTACTATGCTTAGAAAAGTCTACAATAAATACAGCTCTGAAAACTAAAAGGTAGAAATTCTTCTTCTTCTTCTTTTTTTTTGGTATAGGGGATTGAACTCAGGGGCACTCAACCACTGAGCCACATCCCCAGCCCTATTTTGTATTTTATTTAGAGATAGGGTCTCACTGAGTTGCTTAGCACCCCACTTTTGCTGAGGCTGGCTTTGAACTCGTGATCCTCCTGTCTCAGCCTCCCAAGCCACTGGGATTACAGGCATGTACCACTGCACCCAACAAAGGTAGAAATTCTAATCACATCAGATATAGTATCAATTTTCCTGTTACCCATATACTTATAGATAAAATATAACTATATTTACCTATACATACATTTAAGATTTATTCTAAAAAAATCTAAATTATTATACATTATCTATTTACTTACTCTAAGAAACCTGCGCTTTTTGGCAGCATGAATTGGAGAATCAACTTCACTATTTTTCTGATCCTAGGTAAAGTAAGCAAATGGATAAACAGACTGAGAAAGGTTATACAAAATCCTCAAGGGAAGAAAATATTCTTTAATGATTAGATTATTGTAATTACTGAATGACTCACTTCAGGTGATTCTAAAACATTTCCTTTTCGTTTTTTACTTCTTAGGAAAATCTCATCATCTTCACTTTCATTGCTTACTAGTAATGGTTCATCTGTAATTTATTTTAAAAAATCCAGTCAGAGATTTGAGTTTATCCAATCATAACTACCTACCTTACAAATGGTTACAATAATGAATATTTCTGACAATCTCAACATTTATTTACTTTTTAAAAAAGTTTTTCAAAAGTTTGGCTAAAAAAAATCAGCCTGGAAAGAGAGAGAAAAATAAAACAGTGCCAATAGGGAAAATAGGGACAATAACTTTGATAATAAATCCTGAATGAGATTCAGCTTTATACATTGCATGAAATGAGAACAAGAGAAAGCAAGATGTAATTTTAGTCTAGAATTCATCTCCAAACCTATTATGGTCTTTCTGCCCCTTGCACTTATTATCCTCTTTCTTGAATGAATGAAATCATTAAAATACAGTCTACAAAATTATGTATTAAAAGATTCTTTTTTATTTCTCTGTATACATATGTGTACATGAACATGTACGTTTAAGCATAAGATTTAAAAAATGCAGGCTGGGGTTGTGGCTCAGTAGTAGAGCACTTGTCTAGCATGTGTGAGGCACTGGGTTTGATTCTTAGCACCACATATAAGTAAATGAATAAAATAAAGGTCCCTCAACATCTTAATTAAAAAAAAAAAAAAGGTAAGATATTCACCAAAACGTAACTAGCATTACATATTCAGGGTCAGAGGGAACGTGAAAATGAAAACCCTCAGGCTTGTGGCGTAGCTCAGTTGTAAAACGAATACTTTGCATGAACAATGTTCTGGGTTCACTGCCCAGCACCAAAAGAAAACAAAAACAAAGTCCTCATACGCAAAATCAACTACTTCACATTTTTAAGTACTTAATTAAAGTTCTGTTTCTACATTTTGATAAAATTTTGATTGAAAACACCCTTTGATTCTTCATGAAACCTTCTACAAGAGCCCTGTGGTAGTTTTAAGATATGTTTGCAAGTTCTTTTGCAGGCATATTATTTACAAGTATAAATCATAAGAGGAATTATGTTTACATCCTTGCTCTTTTCTCTTGTATTACCTGCATGAGGAGAAGCCAGATGCTGTTTGTTTTGCTCTGATGCCCAGGCTAATCTCTAACTCCTAGGCTCAAGCAATCCTCTCACCTCCACTTCCTGAGTAGCTGGGACTACAGGCATATATCACCATCCCCAGCTACCACATGCTTTGTTTTAAGGACATATCTAGGACCCTATGGAGAAATCCACACATCAAACTGAGGTTTCCTACCAGTAGTAATGTAAATCAACTTAAAAGCAGATCCTCCAAACCTATTCAAGCTTTCAGATAACCAGAGCCCTGGTCAATGTCTAAATTACAACTTCTAAACTATCCTGAGCCAGAACCTTTCTAAACTACCCTAAACTTCTAATTCATAAAAACTTTGAGAAAATAAACAGTTCTCTTTTAAGTCATTATATTCTGAGAGTAGCTAATTAGGCAGCAATAGATAACAAATACAGATTTTGGTACTTCAAAAGGGAATTGACATAAGAAAAACCTAAAATGGGGAAGCAACTTTGGAATTAGATAGTGGGCAGAAACTGAGAGGATTTTTAAAAGTTTTCTTGAAGCCTTGAAGAGCCTCAGAGACATTGTTCATAAGAATATTAATGCCACTTGAGGAGTCCACAGGTAAGAACTTATTGGAAATAGGAGGAAAGGAAATCTTTTATAAACATTGCCAGAAAGTGTGGAAACACTGTAATTAACATGGAAAGTAGAATATGTACCTACTGACTGAGGTGATCTCACTAAACAGACTTCTAGACAAATGTTTACAATATCACTTATTGCTTCTTGCTGTTAAAGTAAAATACGAGAGAGAGAATAAACTAAAAAAAGAACTATTAAACATGAAAGGGGGGGTGCGGGGGCGGGGGTTGTACCTCAGTGGTAGAGTGCTTGCCTAGCATGTGTGAGGCACTGGGTTCCATTCTCAGCACCACATATAAATAAATGTAAAAAAAAATAAAATAAATAAAGATCCATTGACAACTAAAAATTATATTTAAAACAAAACATGAAACGGGTGGAACATGCTGCTTCTGAAAACTCCAGGCATCCTCAGGTGGCAGACAATACTAAAATTAGTAAATTTTCTAATAAAACTGTTGGGAGCAGTGAATGAATTACAGGTTTCTCGGAAAGTCCCAATGCAGAAGCAATGCCCTTCTCAGAACTCTCAGTGGAAAGGCACTGATTGAGATTACTTAGTCACTGGTGACATCTGTTCAAAGGGGGTTCTGTAAAACTCACAGAACTTAATGGTTCATGGATTTGTGTTCAAACAGAAACTGCCTGGAGGTAGAAGAGAGAAGGGTGTAAGCTGATAAGCCCCAATTAGGCTGTTTCCACTCACAACTTTGTTGTTGTTGTTTATCCTGAAGAAGCTTTCTCAAAGTAAATCCTTTTGATGTTTAATCAATATGTAGAACCTCACGTGATCAGTCTCTTTCCCATCAGGAGTTTAGTTGGTCCACCAAGTCCCATTTTCTCTATATTTGTATGTGTGTGTGTGTCTTATTTCCAATACTCTCACTGGCCCAGTGAAATCAAAGGTGGTGCCTCAAGCTGATGCAATGCTAAATGCATGTAATACCAGCAACTCAGGAGGCTGACACAGGAGGATTACAAATTCAAGGTCAACCTGGGCAATTTAGCAAGGCAAGGGCTGGAGATGTAGCTCAATGGTAAAACCCCCTTGGGTTCAATACCCAGGAGGTAAAAATAAAATAAACTAAAATAAGGTGATGCCTCAGAATACTGTTCAGTCAGACAAAAGGTCCCTTAAATATTTTAAGGATGCACCTCAAAGATTCTCTCAAATAACAGACTTTTTAAGAAGCTTAAGAAATTATCTTCTAGATATCTCAGCAAAAGTCTAAGGTATGGGGCTGAAGATATAACTCAATTAGTAGAATTCCTGCCTCGCATGCAAAAGGCCCTGGGTTCAATCACCAGCAACACACACACACACACACACACAAAAGTCTAAGGTAAAGAAGGACATTTTTCTTCCCCAAAAAGATTTATGGGCATAGATAATTGACAATATATAATGGAATAATGGAATGGACTCCAAGAAGATTTATAAGATGCTCATCAAGACTTAAAAGAAATAATATTGGAAGATAAATAGCCAGCTGCAATTGAAAGGGATAAATAGCATAAATTGAAAAGGCAACTCTGACTCCAAATTTATAACAAAAAGCAGCAGGCAGGAGTTACCTGTTTAAAGAAAAAAATCAAATATTCAGAGGATGGAGCCAAGAATCAGAGAATATTCCCATATTTTGAGCCCTAATCAAGGAACTTCCAGTTTTAGCCTTGCTGGATTTCAGTCGCTATGGACTAATAACTCCTGTGTACCTTCCATTGCTCCCTTTCCCTTTTTTATTTTTATTTTTTTTTTGGTACTGGGGATTGAATTCATGGGTACTCAACCACTGAGCCACACCCCCAGCCCCACCTTGTATTTCATTTAGAAACAGGATCCAAGTTGCATAGCAACTTACTCTTATTGAGGCTGGGGATAAATTTGCGATCCTCCTGTCTCAGCCTCCAGAGCAGCTAAGATTACAGGTATGTGCCCCTGTGCCTAGCTTCCTTTTTGAACAGGTCATCTTGGAAGCAGATTCTCCATGCCTATTCAAGCCTTCAGATGACTGCAACCAGAAAAAATCCTGACTATTAACAATTTAATGAGAAATCCTATGCCAGAAAGTCACCTAGCTAAGCAACTCTTGAATTCCTGATCTATGAAAACTGAGATAAATGTTATTCTAACATTTACCCCACAGAATTTTGTGGTATTCTGTAACACAGCAATAGATAATACAAATCCACACAATAAGCTTTTCCTCACATTCCGTGCTAGGGAACATCTACCCAGACAGATAAACCTGAATGATTCCTTTTTGCAAAGAAGCACTAAAAAAGAAAAACAAACTAAAAAACTTCTATGAACGAACCACATATTTGTGACCAAAATATAGAAAATGATTTAATAAACTAATGATGAAATTACTGGGGGAAGGGCACTACATAATCTGTTTTTTTCCTTTTTTCATTACCTTGTAAGGAAGCCAGAGTTAAATGAAGGGCTAGGCTACAGTAAAGAACTAATTATAGAAGGATTCCTTTTTAACTGCCTTAGTATTGTTTAAATGAGCTATTTTTTAATATATATAATACGGTAAGTGATCTTAAATCCTTCAATAGATGAAATCAAAAGTATATATTAGGAAATAAAGTATATTAGGGAATAAAGACATAGTCCCTAATAAATAATATATATATATATATATATACACACACACACACACACACGCAAGATTATATTGCTCATCATTGTAGTTAAGTACAATGCTAAAAAAATTTTTAGCATAAATCTAACACAGAAACAGTAAAATAACCTCACCCATTAACAAAGACTTAATACAGTCACATTAAAGCAAATATTGAAAGCTCAGAGGCAAGATACACTTAGTGAAAATACATATGTCAGGACACACCTCAAACTATGCAGAACAGTCATGTTTTGAAAATTAAACCTATTTCCAGAACTCACCTTAAAAATGCTTTCATCCTACATAGAATATTCATGAATGATGCCTTCAATACTAATGAGAATAACATAAGGAAAATATTTTACAGAGGAAACTCTCATTTTATCCTACAACTATTCTTTTTCTTTAGTTATAAGGAATAAAATTCATAAATGGCAAAATAATTTGTAAATAAATTACAGTTGTGATCTATAGAATTTAAAAAATACTTAAGTCATTTTAATACCAAATATTTAGCATTATATTCTCTAGTTTTTCTGTAGCTATTAACTCAGATCACAGAAATTTTCTGGATATTCTGTGGTCTACTCTCAATCCTCTAAATATGGTCTTATGTCTCAAATATTTTTGGATAAATCCTTTTACTTCAAACTATCCCACAAAATTCTTTACCTTCCTTCTTTTCCTTAGTTTCATCATCTTATTGCACATAAATTCTTTATTATTTTCAATATATCTAAATTTAAAAAATTCTGAGGAGATAAAATGACAATTAACATATATATGAAGGCTTTCCAATATAACTCAAAAGTTTGTCATCTCCTGAACCTCCTAAACAGCCACTGTCTTATGGTAATTTCCACATTTTACTGACATCATCAAACGTATGCTATATAAATGTGTTTTACAACCAGAACTTTATATTTATTTGTATATTTTACAGTACCTAGCATAATACTTTTCCCATGGCATGCATATAAAAATCTTATATTAAGAAAAATATAATTTGACAAATATACATGTATACACACACACACACACACATACCCTTTATACTAAAAAGTTACATGTGGAAAAATTACAGGCATATTTCTAGACTATTCTAGAGTCATGGGTTTTTATAAAGATGGAATCTTTTTTTATTTTTCAGTTGTAGATGGACACAATACCTTTATTTATTTTTATGTGGTACTGAGGATTGAACTCAGTGCCTCACACGTGCTACACAAGTGCTCTACCACTGAGCCACAATTGCAGTCCCTAAATATAGAATCTTACCTTCAGCAGAATAATCACAGAATTGATGCAGAGAAATTTGATCACTGCTTTTAGCCTTTTCTGGAGAAAATTCTGAACCATCAAAAACTGAATCCAATGTTTCTTTGAAACGTTGTAGATTTACTTCTTCCTTATTAGAATCTGGTGTCTTAAGCATATCCTCTCTTATCTTAGAAAGTGAGCTCAATGTGTTTTTAGGAAGTGGTGTACTCATAACTTTTTCTCGTACTGGCAAAGAAAACTCAGAAAATCCAGGAGATACAAATTCTTTACCCTTTGCTGCAGTCAGTGGAAAATGTACAAAATTTGGACTGTGTATATCTTCACTTGATGGGATAGGTATGGCTCCACTGGTAAATTTTCCAACATGATCTCTTGGTTGATTTGAGACATAATGTGTATCCTTTGCCTCCTTAATACATACATTTCTTCCAGACATATCATCTTGAAGTCTACTGTTATTTGTGTCTGATGGCTGTTCTGATATTTCATCATCAGAATCTGAACTACAAAATCCTAAATCAAAGGTAATGGAAAATAAATCCCCAGAGCAATCAAAAGCATATTGATCACTCTTCCGTTTTTCCTCATGGATATCTTTCAAATCTTCATGAGATTTCCAGCTATTAGTACCACTAATAATTTGATCTTGGGATTGAGAATTATCACATAAATGTTCATCAGAAATTAAAAACTGCGAGACAGGAGCCATTTCACTTATAACAGTTTTTTTTGACACACATAAAGATTTGCAATCACTCTTCAAAGGAGAAAGGGTCACATCATTAAACTCTTCACTACCTTCTTCAAATAATGATAAACTCTCATCCTGATTAGTTAACAACACTGGAAGGTCACTTTTAACAATATCACAGTTATTTCCGTCAACTAAGTTCTTCGCAGGATCTATGTATATTTGAACATGGTTGTTAGTCACTATATTTTCATTTTTAATATTTTTATGTACTTTATCATCAAAGCCATGGACGCATGACTCATCAGAAATCTTATCATTAGATGCATCAGAGAGACAACTTTTTTCCGAAGAATGATTGATAAGTTTAAGTAAATCCAATCCTAATTTTTGTTGAGAATTCATAGCTGAACATGACATCAAAGAGGTGGACTTACAATTTAGTATGTGCTCTGCATAGGGTAGGGAAAGCAAATTCTCAAATGTAAAACCCTTAGCAGTTTCACATTCCAAGTCTGAGAATCCACTGAAAGGTGGAGGAGAATGAGATAAAAATCTCTCTACATTAGCAAGTACCTCTTTTGTCAATGAGTGACAATTATAAAATTTATCATCTGTTCTATCTATATAAAGCTCTTCTTCAAATGGAAGAAACAAATTAGATGAAAGAGATTTCTCATCACTAAAACTATTATAACCAGAATCTAAAAAATTTCCAGCAAAAGAACTAGATTTATTTGTAAACTGACCCTCTGTTACTAAGACACCTGGCTCATTAACACCATTTTCATTAATAGTACATGTGGCAGAAATTCCATCTGTCTTTTTACCATTTATTAAGTCTACCTGAAAAATAGTTTCAACAGTAGAATTTCTGTCAGTATCTAAAGAATTAATATCATCACAATTTTCTTTATTAGGCCAGTCTTTCTTCGTTTCTTTAGAAGTTTTTTTATTTGCAGAAACAATTTTAGTAGGTTTGATGTGAGTTTTTTTAAAAATTTCAGCATATTTCTCATCAGATTCTGTCATTAAAAGTGAACTGCCTTGATTTATATTCTTTATAAATGAAGATTTCTTGTGAGTAGTTAAGGTATCATCGGTAGGATTATTACAGTCATTCCTGGGAATGCTAAATGCCAAGCTAACATCTTTCATTTGTAAATAAGATTTCATTTCCAATTCATAGCTGCATTCATCCTGTAAATAAGGAACATAAGAAAGTCACAGGAAAACAAAACAAAATTATAATTCTAAGAAATGTTTCACTGTATATTAAATACATTGTAAACAATATTTCATTAAATGATTATCTTTTAAGTCTTAATTTCTATTTATAACAAAGTCCCAAACAAGAACTTGTAAAGTGAATTTAGGAAGGAGCTTTACTTCTCTCTCAGCCATTAAGCTAAAATTACAATTTTCACCATCCCTCTTCTTTTCCCAAAATGCTACTTACTCAGGATTCCTCCCCTACTCACAGATTTGAGCAGTTAACGCCCCACTTTTTTGAATAATAAATACAATAAATACTAAAATAAGCAGTCTGTTTCCCTGCCAATAGATATGCTCCACAGAGACAGAATGTTTTATTTAGTTTATTCACTGATGTGGCCACAAGGCCTGGAACAGAATTTGGCATACGGCTGGAACTCCGTAAACACATGTTAATTTGATGACATTGTTTTTCTGGAATAAACAACTAATTACTTTATTTACAAATATTCTCAAACAATAACTATAATAAAAATAGCAGTCACAATTTATTGAGCGCCTATTATATGCCAATTACTATTTTAAGTATCTTACATGTATTGTCATTTAATCTTCACAATAACCCTATGAAGTATCCATTATCATTATTCCTATTACATAGATGAAACTGAGGCAGATAAAATGATAATACTTATTACTCAATAAATATAAATAATACTTTTTCTTATCATTATAACTTCAAATTAAGAAAAATAAAGGGTACTTTATTTTATCACAGCAACAAAAGGAAGTTATATAAAACACTACCTCTTCATGTCTCATTCCTTCTATCATTTGCATAATGCTTACAAAATGGTGGCATCGATCTGAATGGTCAACTTGATGTGTAGGAAAAGGATGATCCTGCCACACTCTCCATTCAGAGAGAGAGAGCTGATGAATCCCAAGAGTTGGTAGAGTCTTGATTAATGATTCAAATAATAATAAAAATGATAAAAACAGACACACAGTGAGATTTCAAACTAATTTAAAAAAACACACTTAATATGCAAAAAAGCCTAACAAATAATTTTAATTCATTTAGTCTTTGTCGACTAAAATCTCAAGGAAAATGATTTAATATAAATTTGCTCCTTTAAACATATTTTTAAATAATTGTTATATGAATTACAATTTGACCATATTCCTATTTATATAGTTTCATGTTAAGAGCAAATATTTAAGCAAATATTTTTGGCTTCAAAATTATTATTTTGCTCGGTCTATAGTATAATCTAACAAGGAAATATTCATAATCTTTTGGTGATACTGATCCCAACTTTTCATGCCTGCTTCCATTCCTTACTCTTCCTTTTAATGAATAAAATAAATTCTAACAGCTGTATCTTATAGGCTTTATACATCTTCTGAAAGAAATCATTTCTGAGGTTGTTTTTCCAGCTATAGTAATTACATATATGCAAACTTTGATCAGTTCTTTTGACTTTCATTAAGCTTATCAATGTGTTCATAATACATGAAAAAAACAAGTAACACCCAATTTAAAGTTTTAACTATACTTTAAAAACAAAAATCAAAATAGTTTGTAAAAATAAAAATGCACATGACAACAAAACTTAGTTAAATATTAAAAAAAATCCCAAAACACAAAAGGAAACAATAGCATAGCAAACTACATGTATTACAGAGTAAAATGACAAATATGTGCCCATTTTGAAACAATTATATGGTGGGGTAAAAAATGGAAGAAAAAGCAGAACTTATGCAAAAATATCAGTTACATTTACATATAATAAATAGGAAAATTAGTAATTTTTAAAAGACAGTCTGGTTTTTCTTTTTAAACTGATTACATTCTTACTTTTTAAAGTAAGTTGATAACTCCAATCACATCACTCATTACTCACAAATCTACTGCATAATCATTATAAGGAATATCTGAAACCATGATCAACTTACTGATGTGTTTTCTCCATCCTGTAAAGATACAAACTGTACTTCAGGTAGTGTTATTTCCTTAATTTCATCGCTGTCTCTTAATCTATAGACCCTGTTCCATAACTTAAATTCTTCCTCTGATAAAAACCAGTTATTTGAATTATTTTGCCTTATTCCTGTAAGTGAAAAAATTATTGAAAAACAGTTTTTAAAAATCTGCAAAGGCAAACACAAAATATATAAATATCAACTTAAACTGTTTTGTCTACTCACATTCTCTAAGTAATTCAATTTCTTTTTTTTTTTTTTTTTAATTTATTTTTCAGTTTTCGGCGGACACAACATCATTTGTTTGTATGTGGTGCTGAGAATCGAACCCGGGTTGCACACATGCCAGGCAAGCGCGCTACCGCTTGAGCCACATCCCCAGCCCTCAATTTCTTAAAACTATAATTTGTTATAGGAATGCAATCTGTTTATCACTTTCTGCTTCTACATATCTTCTAAACTTCTCTCATCTCTTTTAAAGTACTCCTCTGTCTAGGAACTAACCTTTAGCAATGACTTCATTATTTTCCTTTAGAGATTACAGAAGCCAAGAACAATTAATTTTCTATGCAGCGATTCCTTATTTATTTTAGTCCTAGGGATTGTCCCAGGGGCACTCTACCCTGAGCTATATGCCTAGCCCTTTTATTTTTTATTTTGAAACAGGGTTTTATTAAGTTGCCCAAGCCAGCCTCAAACTTGTGATCCTCCTGCCTCAGCCCCCCAAATCACAGGGAACCAGGAATGCACCCAGCTCAACTCTTGTTTTTATGCTCAAAACCTACTGCATCTCTTTTTTTTTTTTTTTAAATATTTATTTATTTATTTTTTTAGTTCTCTGCGGACACAACATCTTTGTTTGTATGTGGTGCTGAGGATCGAACCTGGGCCGCACCCATGCCAGGCGAGCACGCTACCGCTTGAGCCACATCCCCAGCCCGCCTACTGCATCTTGGTAAGTTGCTGAGACTGACCTGGAACTGCCTCAGTTTCCTGAGTTTCTGGGATTACAGGCCTTGCTACCTGCCCAACCTATTATGCAGCTTTTTAAAAGCTTTTTAATTTATTTTTTGTAATGTCAGTTTTTCATTTTTGTTGTTGTTTTCTGGTATGGGGATTGAATACTTTACTGCTAAACCACATCCCATGCCCTTTTATTTCTTGTTTTGAGACAGGGTCTCCCTAAATTGTTGAGGGTGATCTAACTTGCAATTCTCCTGCCACAGCCTCCAAGTTGCTGAAATTACAAGTGTGCACCACGCCGAACTTATCATCTCATTTTTTTTCTTTTTATTGGTTCTTTTTAGTTATACATATCATTAGAATTCATTTTGACATAATTATAAAAGCATGAAATTTGCTAATTCAGTACCCAGTACTTCCCCTTTCCCTCCCTCCCTTCTCCTCTCCATACTCCCTTCCTTCTACCCTCCTGATCTTTCTATTATAGGTTTTTTTTTTTTTTAATTTTAGTTAGTGTTATTATGTCATTTTTGGAAGTACCAGGCCTATTCCCCCTGCACTTTACTTCTCTTTTCCCACTGCCTATTTAAAAGTTTAAGCCTACAACCTTTTTAGTGTTAGCTTTTATCCCCACCTCAAATTTCAAACTTTCCAAAACTGCTACAATACAATCACACTAGTTTTCACTTGTAAGTTTTCATACTATATTTCTTCCAGACTTTAGATAACAAAAAAAGTCCAAAAGAAGCTATGCATGAGAATGCATCTGTAGATTCAAACAACCTCAGACTGGAAATATTCGAGGTGAGGGGGATTATACCTGTACAAACATGCAGACTTTATTTTCTTGCTATTATTCTCTAAACAACACAGTATGACAACTATTACCATAACATTTATATTGTATTAAGTACTATAAGCAAAGTAGAAATGATTTAAGGTATACGAAAGGGGTCTGAGGTTGTGGCTCAGTGGTAGAGTGCTTGCCTAGCACATGTGAAACACTAGGTTCTATCCTCAGCACCACATAAAAATAAATAAAGAAATAAATAAAATAGAGGTGTTGTGTCCATCTACAACTAAAAATGGTGTTTTTTTTTTTTTTTTAAAGTATATGAAAGGATGTCCCTAAGATATATACATATGTTATATGTCATTGTATTTAAGGAACTTGAACATACCTGGTGGGGTCCTGAGACCAATCCCCAACAAACACAAAGAGATGATTATACATTTTTGTTATCTATCTTATCATGCAATAGTTGTCCAAAATTTATTCTTCCTAACTGCAACTTTTTACCCACTGACCAACCTCTTCCCATCCACATCCCTCCTCAAGCTTCTGGTAACCACTATTATACCTTCTACATCTGAGACACATAAAACTTTTTTAGTTTCCATGTATGATTGAGATCACGAAACATCTATTCTCTGTGAAAAGCTATACTTTTTATCTAGAAGACAAAATCAAGTCATCTGGAAAAACATACAGAGACAGATTTTTCAACATAAGGTATAATATTCTACAATTACATACACTTGTTCAACAATGAAAAGAATCCTCATTAGAATACGATATATTCCATGATTATTTAAATACAAACTAGATTCTGCTGTAATGTATAAAATAATTTTTTTTAAAAAAAGAACTCTCATAAAGGAATAAAAATCTATTTTTCTTTTTTTCTTAAAGAGATAGGATCTATATTACAAAGGCTAGCCTCAAATTCCTGGGCTCAAGGAATCTTCCTAACCCAGACTCCTGAATAGTGGGACTATAGGCACAGGCTACCATGCACAGGGAAGAAGTAAAATTTCTATTAACAGAAATATTCAAGTTAAGGCAGGGTATGCATTTTAAAAAGATGTTGTAATAAACATTCCTACCTTGATAATAATGATGATCCCTAAGATTCCTTCCAAATCTTAAATTACTATTATGTATTTATGATTCTTTAAAAGCCCCTTTAACATTAAGTAAAATCCAAGAAATAAACTTTTTTATTTCTAATTTTCATAGTGCAAATATTTCAAGATATTTTTGGGGGATACTGGGGATATGGCTCGGTAGTAGAGCACTTGCCTAGCATGTGGAAGGTCCTAACTTCAATCCCTAGGGTGGGAGCGGGTAATTTTCTTGGTATCAGCAAAGTCTCTACAGCTTCTAAGCTAGTGATTCTCATTACTGTGTTCTTGGCAAAAATATTTTTTTCAAAACATTATTTGTTTTTTACTCTCTCAATATTACCAGTAACTGTCTAAATTTAACCATTATCTGTTCTAAGGGTAAATATTTATGTTTCTTCCATCTGAATAAAGGAAAGGTGTTCCCTCCCCCTTTCTTAGAACATTTCCAGAGGCACTTAATGTTTCCAAGTCCTTCTTTAACCCTTTGACATATATATGGAAATCTTTAAAGGATAAAGGAGCTGCTACACAGCTTTTCAAATAAAAAATGTTCATCTTAAGAATTGAGGTGCTATCTCTTTAAAATGCAAACATCAAGGAACCCGACAGTGTCCCTACCTTTTAATCACCATAAGAGTTTAGCTTAGGCACCTTTCTGGAAGTTGTCTACCTCTCATTGTCATAGAAGTAAGAGAAGTTTTATTATTCCTCTGAATAAAGGCAATTACTAACACAAACAGTTATCTCAATTACCAGGTAAATTTAGGATAAACTAGGAAAGAATGTATAGTATATGAGGACAAGTTACTGTTAATCTTAAGAACATATGTAAAGGATTATAATCACTCAGTGATATACACAGGGAGAATTTCTGTCTTTGTATTATCTTAGTAGATGCCCATAATGCACACTGTAATCTAACTTAATGCTTATTCAATATAAAAAATAATTTTCTTTTCAATACTTTGTGGAGAGGATTCTCTGGGTCGGTGATATTATTTTCAATTTTCCCCAGCGCTGCGTTTCTATCACTCTGTAAGGACAATATGTCTTTCCCCTCGCCACATGAACAGTTTCTTATTCTTCCAAAGAAAACACCCAAAACATCTTAGAAGATATACTGAGATTTTCAAAGAAATATTATATCAAGATATGACCTATCTTATCAAGATAAAAATAAGGGGGTGAATGAAGCATGTGTCAAATGGGAAACTTCATTTACCATTTCTACAGGAAAACAGAGATGAGTTCCGCTGTACATTCCGAGAGGGCTTCTTTGGTTTATACACCCCATGTGTGATGAACATTTTATGTAATTCTGGATTGATTCCATCAGGAACCATTCGTGGACTTCCTTGGTAAAAATGAAGGACATGTCTACTATCTGAAATAGCTTTATAAATATTTCTTTTGTTGGACTGACTCTGGTTGTAAGTCTGAAAAAAGAAAAAATATAAAATGTCAAATCACATTATTTCTATTATAACCACTCAGCCAAAATAAGCAATTGTTCTATTAGTTGGGGCTTATTATAAACATTAAACTAAATCCTGATTCACTTAAATGTGTAAAGAATAAAATTTCTATTGCCCCAAATTTTAAAATATAGCAGAATAATCATTGATGAGGTGTTAATTTCCAGAATATACAAAGAACTCAAAAAGCTTAACACCATAAAAACAAATAACCCAACCAATAAATGGGGAAAGGAACTAAACAGACACTTCACAGAAGAAGAAATACAATCGATCAACAAATATATGGAAAAATGTTCAATATCTCTAGCAATTAGAGAAACTCAAATTAAAACTACACTGAGATTTCACCTCACTCCAGTCAGAATGGCAATTATCAACAATACAAGTAACGTTTGGGCCCAGTGGCATAAGCCTGTAATACCAGCATCTCGGAGGCTGAGGTAGGAAGATGGTAAGTTCAAAGCCAGTCTCAGCAACTTAGTAGGACCCTGTCTCAAAACATAAAAACGGCTGGGAACTAGCTCAGTGGTTAAGTGCCTCTGGGTTCAATCATGGTACCACACTCCACTCCACACCCACCTCCCCTACAAAAAAAAAAAAAAGAATACAAGTAACAATAAATGTTGGTGAGGATGTAGAAAAAAAGATATATTCATACATTGTAGATGGGAATGCAAATTGGTACAACCACAATGGAAAGTATGGAGATTAATTAAAAAACTAGGAATGGAACTACCATTTGACCCAGTTATACCACTCCTCAGTATATACTCAAAGGAGTTAAAATCAGCATACTACAGTAACGCAGCCACATCAATGTTTATAGCAGCTCAATTCACAACAGCTAAGCCCACTCAGGTGCCTTAAACAGATGAATGTTATATAATTTATATATATAAAACATTACTCAGCCATAAAGAATAATGACGACCTTGGGGCTTGGGATGTGGCATGCGTGAGGCATTGGGTTCGATCCTCAGCACCACATAAAAAAAATAAAATAAAGATATTGTAAAAAAAAAAAAAAAGGAAGAATGACCTAATGATATTTGATGGTAAACTGAAAGATCTGGAGACTACCATTCTAAATGAAATAAGCCAATCTCCCAAAACCAAAGGTCAAAAGGTCCCTCTGATATGCAAATGCTAACACACAACAAGGGGGAGGGAGTGAATAGAAATTCATTGTATTATACAAAAGGGAATGAAGGGAAGGGAACACCAAAAAAAAGTTTGTTAACACTTTAGCCCTTTTTATGTTTTATTTTGAGATAGGGTCCTGCTAAGTTGTTTAGGGCCTCACCAAGTTGTTGAGGCTGGCTTTGAATTTGCCATCTTCCTGCATTAGCCTCAACTGGGATTATTAGGAATAGGAAAGGCAGTGGAATGAATCTGACATCACTTTCCTATGAATATACCAGTGAATCTCAATATCACCTATCTCCACAAGACTGGGATACTAAATAGAATAAGATATACTCCATGTTTGCACAATACGTCAAAATAGACTCTACTGTTATGTATAACTAAAAAGGACACATTTTAAAAAAGAATCCTTGATGAAAATCATTTCAAAAGCTATTATTACAGCCTAGTGTGTGGACCATGCCTGTAATCCCAGCAGCTTGGGAGGCTGAGGCAGGAGGATTGCAAGTTCAAAGCCAGCCTCAACAATTTAGTGAGACCCTAAGTAACTTCGTGAGACCCTGTCTCAAAACAAAAATTAAAAGGGCTGGGGATATGGATCAGTGGTTAAGCATCCCTGTGTTCAACACCTGGCACACACCTCCCCCGAAAAAAAGCTGTTATTATAAAAGCCTATCTTAGCAACAATCTTACACAAAGGAAATCTATTTTTTGTTTGTTTGTTTGTTTTTGAATAAGGCAGATAATTACAAAAAAAAATGTAAGGTCACATAAGTGTAAGGTGACACAATTAAAACTCAGTTCCATTTGTTAATAATATCTAACCTTTTACAAGCTACCAAACATTTCATTTATAAGGGTCATTTTAAAGATAAACTGAATGTTATAAACAAAGGTGTTATAATCACAAGGAAAGTTTAAGGGAAAAGAATTAATTGTTTAGGCTGATTTTAAAGAAAATATAAAACACTTCAATTCAATTTTTATCTGGGTACAGAAACACACACGTGTAATCCCAGCGACTCAGGAGGCTGAGACAAGAATAGCAAGTATGAGGCCACTCTCAACAACGTAGTGAGACTCAATTTGGGGAAAAAAAGGGGGGGGGAGCTAGAAATGTAGCTAAGTGGTAAAGTACCCCTGGTTAAATCTCCAGTACTAAAATAATTAAATAAAATAAAATCATATTTAAAAAACTATCATAACTGAGAATATCTTTAATAGGAAACTAAATACTTGACATTGAACTTGCCCCAATAAAATGAAAGTTTGTTAACACTTTAGTGTAAGAAATGGAAGATATCATATATAACATTTAGGAAATTCTATCCAACATTATAGCAAAGTATGAATATAACTCAAGTTCTTTATCACTTAGAATACACGTCAACAAATTTTGATAAAAGGCCAGGATTTGCAGATCATACATACTGTCTCTGGTGCATATTCTTTGGTATTTATTTTATCAAAAACCATTCTCCATTTTTTTAAGTTTAAAAAAAAGAACTAAGATAAACAAATTCAAACAAATCTTAGAAATACAGGGAAATAGTAAAACATAGTAGTATATCCTGGTTATTACATCTAGCTGTCTCTGAATTAATGCTGAAATACTAAAATGTGGGAGGCTGGCTGGTTTGTTCTGCAGTACTGAGGATTGAACCCAAGGCTCCTCCACAGCCCCAGTACTTTTGATTTTGAGACAGGGTCTTGCTAAGTTGCCCAGGCTGGCCTCAAAGGCCCTGGGTTCAATCCCCAGCACCACACACACAAAAAAAATGGGAAACTGAATCTAGTTAGAAATTCTTATTATAAGAAAAGAACATTTCAAACCCAACACAAAGGGAAAAAAATAAACTACAATTACCTACAGATTATTTGGACCTAGAATGCTAAATTATTGGCAGTAGTCTTTCGACTGTATTTATCAAATTTCTAATGTCAAATCATGTTTTTATATGTCTACTTACACGTTCCTCTCGTCCTTCAGCAAGAATAACAACAATCCTGCCTTGACGTTTACGGCCAGTTCTACCCATTCGTTGTATAAGACGAATTGGGCTCTTCTGGGCATCAAAACATATTATAAGATCAACTTCTCCTATATCCAAACCTTCTTCACCAACACAGGTAGAAACCAATGTGTTGTAACCACCATCACGAAACCGCTTCACTACCTAAAATAAAAATGACTTAAAACTGCTAGATACAAATGAAAGAGAATTGTAGATCAAGGCATATTGTTCTCACTCATTACAAAATGGTGAATTCAGATTAAAAATCAACTTTAATGATATCACAGAACATGAAAAAATGCATAAAATGGCAATCTAAGCAAAAGAAATTTTCATAAAATGGAAAGAGCAGTCCCAATTATGATTCTATAAGGAATTGTCAATAATTTTAAGTTTCTCACTCAAGGAGAAGATTCTGACTTTATTTTTTTTTAAACATTTATTTTTTAGGTATAAATGGACACAACACAATGCCTTTATTTTTATGTGGTGCTGAGGATCGAACCCAGGTCCCACCCGTGCTAGGCAAGCACTCCACCGCTGAGCCACAATCCCAGCCCCCTGATTTTATTTTTTAGCATCACTAAAAGGGGCATAGGAGAAGTAAATAGCCTACAGATATTACCCCTACTTCTTACAACTTAGACCTAAATGTATGATTAGGTAAATTAAGAACGCTTTATTACTCCCAGAATTCATATCATACCTTTTCATAATGTCATTTCAGGTTTTCTCTCTGATTATTTTATGAAACCACAATAGTATAAGAATGAATTAATGAAAAAATCAGCAAAGCTTTTTGAAAAACTTTCTAGACTTATAAGCTTAGTCTCAACTGTGTGAGCCCCAGTTTTTCCATACATATCAACACCACCGCTGGCAGGTTTGTATATGGGGGAGTAATAATGGTGGTAATTAAAAGAGAAATGCAACATCAAAAGCTGAATTGGCTGATGATAGTTACTATAATGAAGGGCATACTATGTACCAAGTACTAAACTTGAGCACTAGATACTGTTCCCAACAATCCTATGAGGTAGATATCATCAACCCATTTTATTAAAGAAACTGAAGATCTGAAAGGTAAGATTAAGATGTTTGTCTAAACTCTCCTAAGTACTTATTAGCATTTGAATTTAGATATCTGACTCCAAAAATTTATTATTTTAATCCTTAAAAATAACCACCTGAAAAGTGAGGTAATAAAATATAAACATAAAGTTATCAGGTTAATTCCTCTTATAAACCTTTACAGTATCATTGATCAAATGATTTTCCTTCAATATGGAAAACCGCAGTACAGGGAGAACTAATTATCAGAACTGGAATCTGTAATGGATTAAGATAAGGGAAGATTTGGATTAAGACAAGGGAAGATTTAATATTATGTGTATCTAACATAGTAACACAGGTGTCCTTTTTTACCAGAGAAGGGAAAAAATGGGCCACAGTGCAAGAGGTAGAAAAATGAAAGTGTTTAATATAGTCAATAGATTAATAAAGGATGTTAACGGTCAAAATTTAAAGTGTTACTTATTTGCCTAGGATTGATCTGTCATTGAATATTCACTTCTGTGAACTTTTCCCATGCATTCAAGACATATATTCAATTGTATATTCAACATCACTACTGGATATTTAAAACAATGCTACTCAAAGTGTGGTCAATGATCTGTTTATACTGTGCCAGCCTGTGAACTATTTATTACTGGTTGGCAACAAGTACAAAAATTGAAAGTAATGGTTTAGAAATTTGACAGAATAAGTTTTATATTTGCTGACTCTAACGAAAAAAAGTAAAACAGACTAGAGCTTTGGTTTTCATCAGTTTTACTTATCTAGCAATTCATTTTTATTACATTCTTCAAAAGTATCAGTTTGTGAAGCAAGTGGAAGGAAATAAAGTGGTCATTATCAGTTTTGGAAAAACATTAATCTAACAGGCCTGACACAATTAACATATCCAAAACTAAGCTCCAGATACTCTCTCCAAAACCTGTTTTTACTGCACTCTATCCATCTAAGTTGATAGTTATCTCAGCTGCTCAGACAAAAAAAATCTGGAATCATCTTAGGAGTTACACTTAATGTTCCTTTATCTCACATACTATTCTAATTTGTGGATAAATATTATCAGTTTGACTTCTGAAATATACCTCAATTATTTCTCACAAGCTTTCCTACTACGACTCTAGTTCAAGCCATCATATCTTCAGTTTGAATAGTAGTAAGCCTCAACTGTTCTCCCCGTGTCTACCAAGGTGATTCTTTCAAAATATAAATAAAATCATGAACTTCCTCTGCTCCAAACCCTCCAATGATTTCTTCTCATCTCATTTAGGGTAAAAACAGAAATCATTAAAATGGAAATGACCGGGCTGGGGATACAGCTCAGTTGGTAGAATGCTGGCCTTGCACGCACAAGATCCTAGGTTCAAACCCCAGCACCACAAAAAGATAAATAAATAAATAAAATGGAAATGACCAACAGAGCCCTAAAGGATCTGCTTCTACTGTTCCTCCTTGACCTAATCAGTTTCTAAATAAATGGATAATTTAATCACAACTATTTGCATAAAAGCCCATTTCAGAATAAAATGGCTGTAATGAAAGTAATTATATAAAGAAATAATAAGAAGAGCTGTTACCTTGGCCTACATAAAAAGATTATTGATATAAATAAACAAATCCTAACTCACTCAAATTGAACTCAGTGGCACTTGACTACTGAGCCACATCTTTAGCCCTATTTTGTATTTTATTACAGAGAGGGTCTCACTGAGTTGCTTAGTGCCTCGCTAAATTGCTGAGCCTGGCTTTGAACTTGCAATCCTCCTGCCTCCACCTCCCAAGCCCCTGGGATTACAGGTGTGCACCACCGCACTCGGCCCAGTTAAGTTTCTTACAGGGCCTAACAAGATCAGGAAATAGTGACTTCAGGTAATATTGACACCGGCAAAGACCAGATTGGATATTTCCAACAGACACTGTATTTCAAATATTGAAAATGCTTGACCCCCCCAAGGCAAAAAATTTGACTTTATTTTTCATTTATATATAACTGTTAAAATTAGCAATAATCACTAGATGTCTACATCCTTTAAATTACTTATAATCTGATGTTACAACAGGTAAAGGTGTTGTTTTCTTCAGACTGAAGAAATTTCCACACCATATTCAGTAAGCATAAATGGCTTCTTGAGAGTACAGTGCAGACAAGTCTAACAGTATTTAAAATAAGAGGAATTCCTCAACTACTACTGTAAAAAATCAAGAAAGGAGCTGTTGAAATGAACTGCACATTAAAGACACACCTATTTATAAGTAACTATTGATATATGGACTAAAAATAGCTAATCTGCAAAAACCTACAGATTTATAAAAACCGATAGTCTAAAATCCCCCTCAAAATGTCACAGCACTTCTTAAATTTATGACTTCTTATTCAGAGCACTGGGCTACCTCATATATATTATGGTTTCCTCTAACCATACGTTTAAAATAAGATTTTTAGGGCAGGGGTTGTAGCTCAGTGGTAAAGCACATGCCTAGAATGTGGGAGGCACTGGATTCGATTCTGAGAACCATATAAATAAATAAAATAAGGTCCATGGACAACTAAAAAAAAATAAATTAAAAAAAAAATCCTTCTTTAAAAAAAGATTTTTAAGTAACTGATGAAAGAGATAAGCTCATTATTGGTTTAGAAGAAATTATTAAAGTCACTTAAATAGTAAACATTTACTAAGAACTCTACAATAAGATATCACTTAATGCTTACAACAACGCTGTGAAGTATATTTAAAAATAAGTAAAAAAAACTTGTAAGTGGTAGAATTCCAACCTAGATTGTATGGACCTAGTATAATATATTAACTATTATACTTTAGGTTATGAAAAATAATAAAGCTTTCAAAACCACTAAAACACTACCTGATCTTTCAAAATAAGATAATCTTTATTCACATACTTACTATAAAATTATTTTCAGTAGTCAATTGCCAGTACGTTAAAATAAAAATAACCTTAAGTATAAAGATAATCAATTTTATTTTTATTTCATCACCTCCAAAAATACTTACCTCCAGTTGCTCCTTCTGAGTAAAACCTTTCATGCTTTTCCCTGAAGCATGGCCAACAAAAGTCATTACCCTAATAACTGGCTGATGCTGTAAAAACATTTCTGCAATTTCTTGAACACTATCTCGAAATGAAGAGAAGATCATAACTCTGGTCTCACCAAATTTCTTTTCGGAGGTGTTTTGAGCTATATAACAGAAAATATTTCAATTAAAAGTTTCTGAAAAACATTTAGATAAGAACTAGTCAAAATACAAGTCTGAAACTATATACTAATAAACAATAATTCTTTTTAAAAAATATTTAACTATATTTTAACTATTCTTTACTATATTTTCTAGTAATTTTTAATAAGGCTGGCGCCCTATTTCTCATTGGCTGTCACAGTACTAAATAAATCACACAAGAATTATCAGAATCACTTTTGACCAGCCCTTCTGTTTACTAAAGACTAATTTAATATAGGCCATGCATCCCAAAATCTGCTATACTTGAAATTCCTAAACATAAATGCAGAATATACTCTACAGTCAATTCCAAAGCTGTTCCCAATGTATCTACGCTTGGGAGACAGTAAATAACCTAATGAGAACATGATTTTTGTGGCTGAGCCACTTCCTTTCTGGGTGATTGTAAATAAAGGTATTAAATTTCTTTGAGGTTTAGTTTCTTCTTATTTAAAAAGGATTGATGATTAACAGGAAGTAAAAAATAGTTTTTTGCACGTAATAATTGATTCATAATTACAACTTGAGTGGATGTTTTGGTGATTATTTCTTTTTGTCCAATAAAGGCTATTTTTTTTTTTTCCGGTGGCAGAGAGTATGCTGGGGATTGAACCCAGAGGCATATTACTACTGAGCCACATCCCCAAACCTTTTTATTTTTATTTTGAGACATGGTCTCATTAAGTTGCTTAAGTTCTCACTAAATTGCTGGGGCTGAACTTGAACTTGTGAGGCAAGCACTCTACCAACTGAGCTATATCCCCAGCCCTTGAACTTGAACTTGTGATCCTCCTGCCTCAGCCTCGTAAACTGCTGGGATTACACCGCACACAGCTTATTATTATTTCTTTTGTTTATGAATTTGGTTAGGAATTTTACAATTCTTTTTTTTTTTTTTTTTTGTGGTGGGGAGTTACACTCTGAAGTATATTTAAAAATAAGTAAAAAAAACTTGTAAGTGGTAGGGATTGAACTCAGGGGCACTAAACCACTGAGCCACATCTCCAGCCCTATTTTGTACTTTCTTTAGAGACAGGGTCTCATTAAGTTGCTTAGCACTTTGCTTTTGCTGAGGCTGGCTTTGAACTCTTGATCCTCCTGCCTCAGCCTCCCAAGCTGCTGGGAATCCAGGTGTGTGCCACACATCTGGCCCTTTTTTCTTTTTTATGACTTATATTAACTATCAGATGTGTGCCAAAGACTACAGTACGCATATTTTATATTAACTAATTTAATCTTCACTACAACCCTAAAGACTAATCTAATGCATATAAATTATAGTACTTAAGCAACAAGCAAGTTCACAATCCATACAAGCAATAAACACAATAAGCAAAAAGTAGGACTTGCAGGAAGCAGCTCTAACAAGTAAAATTATTCTAGACAAACCTCCTTTGAATTGTCATTGCATCAAGCCTTTGTATCTGTTAACTCCTGATACACTGCTACTTTCACCACGAAGCCTATCTCTGACTTACTGGAGCTTGCCTTTCTACCCTCATTTCAATGAAGCTCCTTGTACCAAAGCTATCCACAACTTTCATATTGCCAAATTCAATGAATACTTTTCAGTTCATTTTACCACATTTCTCAGCAAAATTGAACATTATTCACGCTTTCCTACTAATATAGTCTCTTCCCTCAGCTTCTATCATACTTCACTTGGTTTCCTCATCAAGATCCTTGGTAGCTTTCTTTCTCTGAACTCTAAATGCTGTTATTCTTCAGGACACCATTCTGGACCCTCTTCTGTCTCCAAACTATCTTCCTGGTGATCACATCCATTCCTGAAACTTTAAATATTATCTTTATGCTGATGACTCCAAAATTTATTCATATATATGCAAATACATAAAAATAGCCCAGACCATTCTTCTGAAATCCAGATTTATTTGTCCAGTGCTTACTTGACATTTCTACTTGGATGACTCAGAACCATCTTAACATGTTTGCTCTTTCCTCTCTATGTTGTTCTTGTATTTTTTAATTAACAAGTGAAAATACATTTATGATATACACTTTATATACATATGTATATATACATACACACATACATTTTTGAACGGTTAAATCAAGCTAATAAACATATGTGCTACCTTACATATGTATCCTTGCTGTTCTTTGCTGCTAGTGATGGTTTCAAAAACCATAAACAGCAATAGATTAAAAAACCAAGTTTTGAGTTGGCCTACCAGCCATGCATGCATGATCTAGCCTTTGCTACCTCTCACCTATACCACTCTCATCCTCATTCACACCACTATAGCCACATTGGTCTGCTTACTAGTCCTTAATCATCATACCAAGCACCCTACTGCCTCAAGATCTTTGAATCTGCTATACTCTGCCTGGAATGATCCTCCCCCAGAAATTCTGAAGGTTTGTTCCACTATCACTCTAGAGGCAGGTCTTCTCTAGTCGCCCTATAAAATAACTCTCATCCATGATGTTCCCTCTCTTTCTCTCTCTCCTTTCCTACTTCACATTTCCCTGCCACTATATTATACAAAGTTTCATTGCCTTCTTCCCCTGTGTTGCACCAAACTGAATTTTTTTGTAGATTAATTAACATTCCCACTATTTCCCTTACTCCCACCCTTCCAAACTTTCTCAGAGCTTTTAATATTCATTATCCAGAATAATTAAAAATCCACCTTCTTCAAGAAAAGTTAGTACAACTTCAAATTTAGTTTTAGTTCTTTCAAAACTTTCCTTGAACCATAAATTATTACCTACCATTCCATGATCTGAAGTGTTCAACTACAACTTCTTCTAATTTCTTTAACTTTGGATGACTATAGAAAAACTTTTTATCTTTATCTCCTGTGGAAAAAAAATCAAACATTCTCTTAGTATTTTTCCATATTAATTATTCTAATGTATATGAAGATATCCTTTTCAAATTACATGCTAAAATTTTCCTTTTTTTTTTTTTTTAGTGGTACCAGAGATTGAAC
This sequence comes from Marmota marmota marmota, assembly GCF_001458135.2. Lineage (NCBI taxonomy): Eukaryota > Metazoa > Chordata > Mammalia > Rodentia > Sciuridae > Marmota > Marmota marmota. The sequence continues at coordinate 15,362,663 of NW_025999900.1, forward strand.
CCAGAGCATCAAGCATGCTATCTAAGTTCTGTACTGCTGAGCTACATCCTCATTTTAAACAGTAAGTAGCATCTACATAGCACATAAGCATATCAGAAGAAAATATTGGAATTTTTATGAAACTTATATTCTAAAAGAGAATCCAAATTGAAAAAGGGGAAAGAGTACATATTTAGTCAAACTCTAAATCAATTTTTGGCAGTTCTGAGAATTTCACTATTAGTAACCACTACTAATATCTATTACGTATACGGCTGACTACATTAATTCTAACAGAATAAAATCTTTAAACCTGTTGTTACATAAATACAAATAGACGTTTACATCAACGGAGCAAAATTTCAAAATTAATTTTAAATATATATTTATTAATTTATAAACTAATTTTAAACATACATATATATATATATATATATATATATATATATGAATGATTACTGGTTTTTTATACTGAGACATGGTCTTGCTGTGTTACATAAGCTGGGCTAATGCAATTCTCATGCCTCAGCTTCTCAAGTAGCTGGGACTACAGGCATGTACCACCACTCCTGGTAAACCAATATATAATTTTTGTTTTAAATCAGACCTTTTTGGATAGCAGAAACGTCACTTGCTGAAGTATCACACATATGTGCAAATATGCTCTCTAGATGATTATAGAGTTTCATGAAGTCCTCATTTCGACTAAGCTCATTTTTGGCCCGTGTCATTCCTTTAAAATTTAGAAAAAAATTTACAAATAAACTTAATAGCAATCTAGTCAGATTTATTATTTATTAAAAAATTAAACTTCAACATTGAATGAAAATTTTAAAACAATGATCTCATCAAATTTATTTATTTATTTTAAATATTTATTTTTTAGTTGTAGTTGGACATATATGTTTTTATTTTTTATTATTTATATGTGGTGCTGAGGATCGAACCCAGGGCCTCGCACGTGCCAGGCGAACACTTTACTGCTGAGCCACAACCCCCAGCCCCAACCTTATCAAATTTAAACATGAAAGTCAGCAACTTTTGGGCTGGGGATGTGGCTCAAGCGGTAACGCACTCGCCTGGCATGCATGCGGCCCGGGTTTGATCCTCAGCACCGCATGCAGGCAGGGATGTTGTGTCCGCCGAAAACTAAAAAAAATTAAAAATGAATATTGAAATTCTCTCTCTCTCTTTCTCTTTAAAAAAAAAAAAAGAAAAAGAAAGTCAGCAACTTTTTCCAATTCCATATTCACATATATATTAATAAATTACTTTCCTTTTTCAGTAATTTTCAAAAACAAATACAGCCATTTATTACATAACTAGCCCCCTGCTTTGAAGAATAAAGCATTTTTAAGACACTCCAATTGGTCAATTTGTCTTTAACCAAAATGACACGTGCATTATTTCTTTAAATAATTTCATATAATTTACCTTTTGTTCCATCCATAATTCCACAAAGGAAGAAATATAATGATCTCATTCCCATTTGCTGTAATAATTCATAACCGTGATATAAACTAATACAAATGGCAAACTCTCCCTCAATTATGCCTTGTTGTTTTCCCTATAAAAACAAGCACATATCACACTTAAACAAAGAAATGAAGATATATCCTCCATGCCTAAGTTATCAGGCCAACAGTCAGTATATCATTTATAATAAAATTTAAATGATCATAATAATTATTCCATGCTAGACTAACATTTACTGGTTCTATTAAACAGCAGTGTACAGAAAAGTATACTTTCCATATGAAATCTGAAGTTTCCATATAATATCTGCCCCCTTACTTTTGTCTTTAATTCAACTGAAAAGTTTACATTTTAAAGAAAAACAGAGAGAAAAACATTTATCATATTATTTCTCTTTATAGGTAAATTACTAGTCCTTTATAAATTCATGTCCTTTCTATTTATTTATTTATTTTTTAAATATTCTGTGCTGGGGTTGTACCCAGAGGTGTTCTACATCCCCAGTCCTTTTTATTTTTTTTATTTTGAAATCATCCCAATAAGTTGCTGAGGCCGGTCTTGAACTTGTGATTCTCCTGTCTCAGCCTCCCAAACTGATACTGAGACCCTTTCTCAAAATAAAATATAAAAGGGTCTGGGTATAGACCAATGATAAATCACCTCAGGGTTCAATCCCAGGACCAAAAAGTAATAATAATAACAAAGACAATTTATTAAGTACCTACAATATGCACTAAGCTGGATATATGAGATACAACAGAAATGGACATGTCAGTTCTGGACCTATCCTCATGAAAGTTATCAGCAAAAGGACAAATGTTTAATCAGACTGTTGAACACCAAGGCTTAATACCAGGTATACATGTCATAATATCTGACACAGAGCACTAAACACTGTTCTAAGTATATTACCCAAACAAAATAATTTAATATTTAGGAAGTAGGTACTATTGTTATACTCATTTTACAGAAAAGGAAAGCTCAAAAAGGTGATAAGTAGCAGAGTTAGTACTTAAATCCAGGAAATTTGGTCAATAGACCTTGTACTTCAATCAGTACTTATCCTTGTGGAAAAATGTAGCATACATTCCTTTCATGGGAGTGTGCAGCAGGTGTACTCACATAAGAGAGTTTTAAAAGAAGTCCACTAAGAATATATTTTAGTTATTTTACTTTATTCAGGATGAAAACTGTTTTACCTTACATTTTTAGAAATATTTAACATTAGTGACAGTCATTTTAAATGTTTCCAGGGCAGCAATAAAGCCTAAAATGTCACCCTAATTAACCTAAAAAAAGCAAATCCACCTTTCTATAAAACATAAACCCTTACCAATAAGATCAAGTTCAACAGTTATAAAAGTTTATTAAAGTTATTTAAAATTTCAATGAACTTTGAACTCCTAGCAAAAATTAAAACCTTTTTATTAAAGTTTTATATAACACACTAAAATTTCACAGAAAATGATCCTTTATTTTTTGATACTGGGGATTGAATCCAGGAGAACTTTTTTTTTTTTTTTTTTTTTTAAAGAAAGGAAGGA
>NW_025999900.1:15365686-15483070 GCF_001458135.2 Marmota marmota marmota
TTTTTTTTTTTTTTTTTTTTTAAAGAAAGAGTGGCGGGGGGGGAGAGAGAGAGAGAGAGAGAATTTTTTTTAATATTTATTTTTTAGTTCTCGGCTGACACAACATCTTTGTTTGTATGTGGTGCTGAGGATCGAACCCGGGCCGCACGCATACCAGGCGAGCGCGCTACCGCTGGAGCCACATCCCCAGCCCCCCAGGAGAACTTTTTAATTTTAACTTTGAAACAGGATCTCACTAGTTTGCTGAGGGTCTTGTTAAGAAGTTGCCCAGGCCTGCCTCAAATTTATGATCCTCCTGCCTCAGTGTCCCAAGTTGCTGAGATTACAGGTACACATCACTGCCTTCTTTTAATTGGTTCTGTTCTTTTGCACATGAATTACCTCCCAGTTCAAGAATGACTCATTGCCTTCTTAGGCCGGTGAGCCTCTCTGACTATGAACCTAGCTTGATGGATATTTTTCTATTCATCTACTTTTTTTCCTATGAAGATTAGGAAAAAGAAACTTGCTTTGATATTTTCTCCAACTGCTAGTGAAATGGCACCCTCTTTCTCCACCATGGCTGATTTTAGGACTGTCAGCAAAAGAGTCTCTGAGAAAGAGTCCAATGTAGATAGACTTCCTATTTTCGTGTCGCCCTGTTTTACTTGGCCACTGGCTGAGAAGATACCAGCACTCCAGGTGCTGGACACCCCCTTACTAGTTTTTCACAAATGTATCCAGTATAGTACTTTGAAGAAATGTGCAAACAAGGCCTCTGGCTTTGAGCTGGGCTTCACAGAGATGTCTACATTTTTAAGATAAGTTACAAATGGGCTCCATGGTAACAGCTGGCAGGGGAAAAATAGAAAGGGAGAAGAAGCTCTCCCCTTCTCAGGTGCTGTCCTTGAAGAGTTAACTTGCCCAGAACAGTGAAAGATAAAGCTGCTTTTATGTGAACTTCTGCAGACTTTGAACTTCTGAGCCCCTCCCCTTACATGCTGGGTATAAAACTCTGAAACTCCCTGAACTCGGGGTTCAGGAGATTGATTACAGCAAAAGCTGTGCCCTCTGAACCTGGCTGAAGCCAAATAAAACTGTTTCCAGCTATCTTCGGTGCCTTGCCTCATTTGTCCCTACAACACTAGTATTAAGAGTAAGACTGGGACTGGGGCTATAGCTCAGTGGCAGAGTGCTTGCCCAGCACATGTGAGGCACTGGGTTCAATTCTTAGCACCACATAAAAATAAACAAATAAAATAAAGGCATGCTATCCATCTACAACTAAACAAATAAATAAATAAATAAAAGAATAAGACTAGGGCTGGGGATATAGCTCAGTTGGTACAATGTTTGCCTCGCAGGCACAAGGCCCTGGATTTAATCCCCAGCACCACCAAAAAAAAAAAAAAAAGAGTTAAGACTAAATGCTCTGGGTCTCAAGTTTAGTTAGCATATACCACCTCAAGGATATATGACTTTACAAAATAGAAATGGACTTAAAGATCAATTTTTTATTAAAAGTTAAAAGATAAATTTATTTTAATTCAAATAATTAAATTGTATTCTTGTTAGACTTTTATAAACTATATAAATCATATCTAAGTCCTTCTATGCTTAAAACTCATCATTTACATTTTATCCTGGCTCTGAGCAAAAATTAAATCAGTCATCAAAATTTATTTTAAAATACTTACTACAATATTTGGAGATGGATTTTTCCTAAATTGATCTCTTGCCAGAATTATCTGGTATTTTGTTAGATTGGGAATATCCCTTTTCATCAAAACATTCTTCTGAATCAAAGAACTGGCAAATGCTTCCAAAATCTATAAATTAAAAATAATAATAAAATTAGTTTAAGCTTATTTTAAAGTCCTTTTTCAAATACAATCATTTCACCATATATTAAAATAGGAATTATAAAGTTTAATAAAGTTTGTCATTAAATGAATTTTTAAGTAAACCCAGCAAAGATAACAAAATTTAGAAGTACTTGACATGCAACCCCAGATAATATCCACAAGTCAACATAAGGAATTACTTTGTCAGCTACATTTTAAGAACATATTTATTTATTTACTCATCTCCTTGTCAACCTACACACACTCTAAGTACCATGAAAAGAGGGCCTTGGATTTCTTCACTGTTGCATCATCAGTGCCCACAACAAAGTATACTACATAGCTTTTCAGAAAATATTTGTAGCCTACTAAATAAACTGAAATGTCTTGAGTATATTTAGTTTCACTAATTGATTTACTCTTTCAAAAATATTTATTAAGCATTTATTACATAAAAAGCATTGTTGTAAATTGTGCTTAATTTGCTGCCAGGCAAATCCTATAATCCTAGTGATTCAGCTTAAGGCAGGAGGATCATAAATTCAAGGTCAACCTCAGCAAGTTAGTGAGACCCTGTCACAAAATTAAAACTAAAAGGACTGTCGATGTAGCTCTGTGGTAAAGCACCCCTGCGTTAAACCCCCTATATAAAAGAAAAAAAGTTGCTGTTCCCATGTAGTTTACATTTCAGTGGAAAGAAGCAAAGAATAAAGAAGTAAAGGGTGGAAGGATGCAAAAATAAAGAAGTAAACAGAGGACTCTGGATGTGGCTCAAGAGGTAGCATGCTCCTCTGGCATGCATAAGGCACTGGGTTCGATCCTCAGCACCACATTAAAAAAAAAAAAAAAAAGATATTGTGTCCACCTAAAACTAAAAAATAAATTAAAAAAAAAAAAAGAAGAAGAAGTAAACAGAGACAGGTCTGGAGATATAGTTCAGTGGTCGAGTGCTTGCCTGACATACTCAAAGCTGTAAGTTGAATCCCCAATACTAGAGAGGGAAAAAAAACTGAAAAATTAAAGTAGGTAATATTGATAATGATAAAGACTCTTAAGACTCTAAAACATAATAATGCTCCAGAATCTTTGAATACAAAATATTTGAGTTGCCATGTGAATAATGAGGTATGTCCACCTTGTGAGTTTTCAAGATAGAGCATTCCAGAAAAGAAATAGCAGATCAAGAGTCCTGAGACAGGAATAAGCTTACGGCACACTGAAGAAAAAAAGAGATTTTCAAATGAAGACCTACTACAGCGATATGTAATTGTTTAAATTTTGCCTAATTTTTATTTCATAAAATAGTTATATAAGTAGATTTCTCTTCTTCCCTTCCAGCATTTCTAATTACACTGCCTAAACAAGTACTCTAGCCAGGCAGGTGGTACACACCTGTAATCCCAGTGATTCTGGAGGCTGAGATAGAGGATCACAAGTTCAAGGCCAGCTCAGTAACTCAGCAAGGCCCTAAACAACTTAGTAAGATCCTGTCTCAAAAAATAAAAAGGACTGGGGGGGCTGAGACTGTAGCTTAGTGGCAGAGCTCTGGCCTACTTGGCGTGAGGCACTGGGTTCAATCCTCAGCACCACATAAAAATAAATAATGGGCTGGGGTTGTGGCTCAGCGGTAGAGCACCTGCCTAGCATGTTTGAGGCCCTGAGTTCGATCCTTGGCACCACATAAAAATATATAAATAAAATAAAGGTATTGTGTCCAACTGCAACTAAAAAATAAATATTAAAAAATAAAAATAAATAAAATAAAGGCATTCTGTCCATCTACAACTTCAAAAAAAAAAAAAAAAAGGAATGGGGATGTGGCTTAGTGATTAACCTTCATGGGGTTTAACCCCTGATAACAAAACAAACAAACAAACAACAACAACAAAAAAAAAAACCTAGAGACAGCATAATAGGGAACGCTTGTCTCAATTCCTTGATGTCTGGTGTCTCAGACAACTGGCAACAAGAAGTAATTTGACTGAAGCCATATATTTGGATTCTTGATTTTACCTAACGACTTGCTCCTGCTTTCCTCTCAAAATGACTAACTTGAGATTGGTTATGGCTAACTTGGTCATCCCATTCTATATAGGTCAGTCACAGGGCCAGCCTAGATTTAAGAGAAGGGAAATTTTATCTCCTCTCAGGGCAAGAAGTGGCAAATAAATTGCAGCCACCTTTAATCTTTGCCTATGTAGATGTGAAAACATGTTGTTCTCCTACTACGAGACTAATTATAAACTACAGAAAAACAATGCCTTACCTCAGATTTCTCCTATTTAAAGTAACAACTGTCTAAGCAGTTTTTCAACAGCTACAATATTGATACTTGGGCCAGAAGTTTCTTCATTGTAAGGTGGTTATCCTGTCCATTACAGGATGTTTAGTGGCTTCCAGTTATAACAACCCAAAACAACCCAATCCATGTCAAGACATTGCCATGTCACCAAATGGGCAAAATCATTTTCACTTGAGAACTGTTATACAAAGGATCAGGAAGAAAAATATTAAAAATATATCTCATTACAAGGAAACTTCTGGCTGATTCTGGGTGTATGTTATGGGTATGTTCACTTTGTGAAAATTCACTCAACAACTCAAGTTTTGTGTAGACTGCTCTTTAGATATGTCTGTGTTCCATACTAAAGTTAAAATATTTACTTAAAAAAATAAACCTGGGGCTGGAGTTTTAGTTCAGCGGTAGAGCGCTCGCCTAGCACATGTGAGGCCCTGGGTTCGATTCTCAGCACCACATAAAAATAAATAAACAAAATAAAGGTATTGTGTACAACTAAAAAAATAAATAAATATTTAAAAAAAAAAAAAACCTGGAGGCTGAGATTGTAGTTCAGTGGTATAGCACTTGCCTAGCATGTGTGAGGTCCCAAGTTCAATCCTCAGTACAACAAGAAAAAAAGAAAAGAGAAAAAAAAAAGCTATAATTAGCTTTAGAAATGGTCTCTTATGTTTCCCTTTAACATAATACTTGGTTAGCACATATAAAACATGGTGCTCATTCCAAAAAAAATTTCCAAACAATTTCTCACATGTTAATTATATACAATGAGATACTGTATATCTCACAACCAAATTCTAAAATAATTATAATACCAGTTCATCCATCAAAACCCAAATTGTAGCCGGGCACAGTGACGCATGCCTGTAATCCCAATGGCTTGGGAGGCTGAGGCAGGAGGATCCTGAGTTCAAAGACAGACTCAGCAAAAGCCAGGCACTAAGCAACTCAGTAAGTCCCTGTCTCTAAATAAAATACAAAATAGGGCTGGAAATGTGGCTCAGTGGTTGAATGCCTCTGAGCTCAATCCATGGCACCCAAAAAAACCCAAAAACAAAACAAAACAAAAACCCGAATTGTGATTAAAAACGGCTTACCTGGATATATGTCTTTTGAATGGCTACAAGTTTTTCACCAAGGGGAACAACAAGCTTTTCTACTCGCCTTGCATGAGAGTATGGCAAAATATCTGGAGAATCTTCAGAACGAAGCTCTATTTGACCAATTAGTAGGTTGGTAATAACCTGTTGCACTGCCTATGTAAAATCAATCAAGTATGATTATAAATTATATCACATTAAATTTGGGGGGTTTAACTTACTAATAAAATAGCAATAAAATGTTGAAAGAAGCACTAGAAATTCATATCATTAAATTTCAAAGAGAAAAGAAAAAAGACAAGCCTATTAACCAAGTATATCACAAGTAGCACAATAAGGGAAAATACTTTTGAACATCTTTTCCCCCCACAACCTTTTAAGCCAAGCATCCAAGAAATAAGAATATTAGTAAATGTCCAACAAGTTCCTCAAATGTATTTTGGCACTTTCCAAATGGAAAAAAAAAAAAAAAAGTTTTAGACAAAACCAAAGTTGTAGATTGGCAAACTGAATCCCCAAAAGCTTATAAAACACAGTCAATTTCAGAGCCAGAATTAGAACACAGGTTTCCTCATTACCTGGCATAATACTTTTCTTCTACTGATATTTTTATGGGAAAAGCAGAGAGAACTATTAAAGGAAACCAATGTATCTTAGGAATAGTTTATAAATGGACTTGTTGAGACGGAAGATATATACTATATCAACTTTTAATAAATTAGTAGAAATTTTTCATTTAAATTAATGTAAGTGCTGTGAATGTATTTCTGGGCTAAAATTCATTCATCTAAAGCATATAATGGAACTCAATTATTAAACCAGGGAACTGGAGCAAAAAAGATATAACGTTTAGGTATAAGCAACTACAACATCAGAAGACTATAACACTGAAAATGTGATTTAAAAGTCATAAAGAAAGAAACAAACAAAAGAAAAGGGATCCTGAAAGTGTCTAGAAATTAGGTACTTTTTTTTTTAAACACTAGAATTCCTCAGGGGCTTAGTTTAAGTAAAAACCACCCTAGGACAAGAATCATATTTCAAGTCACCTTTGTATTCACAACACCTACCATACTGCCTAAAATAGTACACTACAGCTACTGAGGATCTATATACATTCAAAATCTAGAGTGCATTTATTACTATTTCATAAAATTAAATTTCAATATTTTCAATAAATCATTCATTCGACCAATGTTCAAGTAATCCCACAGGCCAGCCACTAAATTAGTAATAGAACTAAAAATAGAATAGTCATAACCACTACATTCATGTAGCTGACATTTTAGTGGAATAGACAAACAAAAAAAATGGGCAAAAGAATGACAGGCTATGAAAAATGTCTAAGAAAAAATAACAAGATAGGGAAAGCTGATTTTTGATAGCTTAAAGTGGATCTTTCTTAAAGGAATGAAATTTAAGCAGAGATTTAGTATCTGACTGAAAAACAATTAAGCATGTTTAAACAAGGGGTAAAAGAAATTTCTAAAAACATTATCAAGGCTACGGACAGGAAAAGTCTTTCAGCATGGCAGGGGTACAACAGAAGACCATTTAGAAGTACTACAACCAAGATAATATAGAATACGGCTCAAAATTCTGCATCTTAGGGGCTGAGATATGGCTCAGAGTAAAAAGTGTGCTTAACAAGTACAAAGGCCTAGTTCAACCCCACTACCAAAGAAAAATCTGCAATTTTATCATTCTCCAAATAAAGGAAACAAGAGCTCCCAAGAGAAATGGTTGATTCCATGGCTGAGATAGGAAAAATACTAAAATAAAATATTGCGTGATGCCAGAAAGTTAGGATGCACTTTAACTAGTGGGAAAGGAGCATGTCTAAAAGACACAGGAGCCATCTTGAAGAAGCTCCCAATAGCCAAAGCTGAAACAATCTGAAAAACAAAACTGCTATTAATAGTGTAGAATTGTAGGGGCTGGGCCTATAGCTCAGCACAGAGTGCTTGCCTAGCATATATGAGGCACTGGGTTCAATCCTCAGCAGCACATAAAAATAAACAAGTAACATAGTTTCTGTTCATCTACAACTACAATATTTTTTTTTGAGAGAGAGAGAGAGAATTTTTTTAATATTTATTTTTTAGTTTTCGGCAGACACAACATCTTTGTATGTGGTGCTGAGGATCGAACCTGGGCCGCACGCATGTCAGGCGAGCACGCTACCGCTTCAGCCACATCCCCAGCCCCTCAAAAAAAAAATTTTTTTTTAAATAGTGTTGGATTGTAGTACATAGAAGAAATAAATATCCATTAGTCTATGTGGATATAAATAAAGAACTAAAATAATTATAAATGGAGGAGAAAAAATACAACTCTTCATTATAGAATTCAAAGTAAGAATGTAAAAGACATGGAAAAAAGAACCAATGATTAAGCAAACACCACAGAAGTAATCTTTAGCAGTGAAAACCTTAGGTAGATGTAAAACAGGATATTTACATAGTCTCGAAATATCTCCCCCACAAGATATTTATTAATCACAAAGGGGAAAATTAATTTTACAATTGAGAAACCCAAAAACATCATCTTACCCAAGTCAGGATTAGTAGCATCACTAATAAAGCAAATCAATATTATGTGTTCCCTTATACACTGAGAAAGTACAACATCACTTCTAGAATATTCTCACAAAAATGTAAAACCTTATTCCATCATGAGAAATATCAGACAAACCCAAATTGAATAATATTCTACAAAATAACTAGTACCTACTATTCAACAGCATGGAGATCATGGAAGACAAGAAAAGACTAAAGAATTATAAAAGATTGGAAAGGAGTAAGGAGACATGACAATCCACTGTAATGTGAGATCCTAGACTGTATCCTGGAGCAGAAAAAGAAATGGTTGTAAAAACTGCCAAAATTTGAATAAGACTGGCAGATTAATTACTAACATATTAATGTTAATTTTATTTGATAACTGTACTATACTTATATAAATGCTAACATTAGGGGAGGCTAGTTAAGGGAGTTATAAAAACTACAATTTTGGCAAATTTTTTGAACGTCTGAAGTCATTGCAAAGTTATGCTTTAATTAAAAAGAACTAAAAACATTAACAATTTTTTTAAATACACTATTAAGCCAGATGCAATGGCACACACCTGTAATCCCAGCAACTCAGGAAGCTGAGGTAGGAGGATCGAAAGTTCAAAGCCAGCCTCAGCAATTTAGTGAGGCCCTGAGCAACTCAGCAAGACCTTGCCTCTAATAAAATGTAAAAAAAGGGATGGGGATGTGGCTCAGTGGTTAAATGCCCCTGGGTTCAGTCCCCGGAACCAAAAAAAAAAAAAACCCAAAACAAATAAATGCTACTATTGAAAAATTCAGTATTTTTAACAAATAGCTTTAGGTGATTCTTATGCACACTTAATTTAGAAAAGTACTAATCTGGTGGGTACAGTAGCACATACCAGTAGTACCAGTTGATCTAGAGGATAAAGCAGGAAGATTGTTGCCCAGCTTGAGCAACACAGCCAGACCCCATCTCAAAAAATAAATAAATAAACAGATAAATAAATAAATACCTGTTTAAAGAAATGCCTACAAACATAGAAGAAAAGTTAGGCCTGTTAGAGGAGACACTAAAGTCAGACTATATAAATATTAGAATGGAAAAATGATCTGGCCCCATACAGAAATTCTTATTTTCTTAAATGTTAATAAATGGAAAAACATTTTACTTACCTTCATATCACTACCTGGTGTGGCACTAAGAGCCAAGATTCTAAAGTGATTTGTGTACTTGACCAGTTCTCTTACAACCTAAAAAAAAAAAAAAATTCTTTAATTTCATTAGTTCAATGCAAAAATAATAGTAGTTCTGCTAAATAAAGTTGTTCTTTCTAGTCTATTATCATTATTCCAATGGCAGTGATAGTTCAGAGTGGAATTACCACTTGTCTATTATCTGAAAAGCAAATGATTTAGGTTTAATGAGACTCATTCTGAATCCTGATTAAGACTCAGTAATATTATTTATGAAATTTTTAGCATAACCCAGATTACATATGAAGAAATAACTTTATACTCAACAGAGACCTAAGTAGAAATATTCTAATTAAGAAGGTCTGGGGATTTAGTTTAGTAGCAAAGCACTTGTTTAGCATATGTAAGGCCCTAGGTTCAATCACCAGCATGACCCCCCCACCCCCCCCAAAAAACTGTTGGAACACAAATATCCTTGGTGCCAGAAGTGATAAGTGATGTCCTCAGATATCACTGAAGGATAAAAAATGCAACAAGAAAGATGATCTAAACAGATCACTTGTTGGATTAGTCTTTTAAAAATCCTTTTTGTATGATAGCCAGAATTCAAAATGTTCTTTCAGATTACAAACCAATTCTGGCAGTTCAGAATGAAATAGTTTTATTGTTATATGCCACATGTACCAACAGACTTTCCAAAATTGTTACACATGAAAAACAGGCCAAATACATTGCTTCTTTTCAAGAGGGATTCTTAAGCCATCTTGGAAAAGAGGAAATGGTGCTGTGTTTTCTTAACATAGGAAGCTACATGCTTCATGGAGCTGTTGTGCCTATTGCAAATTAACTCTGGAATCTTTGCGTAGCATAAACTCAGGACTATTTGGTTATTAACAAATTCAAATCCGTGTTGGATTGTATGCAATAAAATCATAAAGCTGGCAGTTTGAAAAAAACAACTAATGCCTAGAAATTTTTTGAAAATAAGTTAAATATAACTTACAAAATGAATCCCATATAGTTATAACAATTTTTTAAAATATCCCTATAAAGTGGAAATCTCAATACATAATTGAAAAGACATATCCATTTCCTGGATATATTTTAAAAGATCAAATATAAGAAAGACGGGCTTTCAAACTATCAAATGCCTTCACAATGCGGTCCTTAAGCAGAACAGAAGAGGCAAAGTTTCCTCAATAAAAGAGGTAAATAGAAGGTTAATTCCATTTAGTGAAAGAGATGAATAACTTTTACAACCATATTCCACCATTTCCACCTTTATACTTTACATCCCTATAGTATTCAAGTGGAAGGCACTGTTAGGCATTCTGCATACATTATGTTTTTTAATCCTTAGAAAAATAATGTTAAGTATTATCCTATCCAGTTGCCAAAGAATGGCCCCACAAATCTACTACCAATCTTTGGATTATCTTAGTTTCCAAACACCGTACAGATTCTACTTTATGTTTTATCTATTTTAACTAGTGCGTTACAGTTGTGCCTAAAAGTTGGGCTCATTTTGACATAATCATACATGCATGTAATTTATCACCCATCTCCTACTTTAAATCACTACCCCAACCATAACCAGGCTCTCAAAATCCACATCTCACGCTAGTGGACTTGTTAATGTTTAAAAAAAAAAATGAGAGTAGAGGTATTTATTTGAGTGGAGAAGGAAAATTATTTACAATCACCATTTGTTGAGATCATAAATAAATCTAAGGCTTTTAGAGTACCATCAGTAAGTTCCACTACTAATAACTATCCCCCCAAATACTCCTTAACAATATGGGTATACTACTAAATATTATTTTACAAAATTATTACCTGACAATAAGCATAGTTTCCAAGAGCCTTATGAGCTTCATCAACAACTAGACACTTTATATCAGAAGCAGGGCAAGCTCCTCTAGTAAGGTCATTTACCATGATCTGAGGTGTAAGAAAAAGGACTCTCTTACTGCACCATATTTCCTTCCTGGTGAAAGCTTGAGTGGAACCTGTAAATAAAGTGAAAGTCTATATTTTAAACTCCAGACGGTTTTTTTTTTGTGGTGCTAGAGATTGAACCCAGGGACTCGTGCATGCTAGGCAAGCACTCTACGAACTGAGCTATATCCCCAGCCCCAGACTGATATTTTTAAAACAAAAACAGTCTAGCCTATCTTCAAAATGTAATCATGCTTTAGGAATGTGCTTAAGTGGAGAACAATGTGACAACTCATTGGAATGCTACTTGTTAAATCTCTGATTTGCCCCAAATGTCAAAGAGCATCATTTAAATAGACTGTCCTTATAATTCCTGCAAAATGGCATAATGTTAGAAGCAAAGCAAATTCTTCAATTGGGAAATCATTCTTAGTAAGAATGCCCAAGGGATATAATACACGAATGCTTCTAAATACTGACAAACCCCAGGGATTCTCTGAAGGTTTAATAAACAATCCTGTTCATCAGTGCTGGACCTACCACATTCCGAAAGAATGTAAGATGAGAATATTTGGATCTAGTAAGTATTCCACATGCATCAGGAATTTCTTTAGCTCTATTTCCACCACAACGTATGTTCATCCCTAGAAATAAAGCTCTTATTTTCAAATCAACCCATTCTTTCTCAAATACCTGTCATTTCTGCCATGTGGGACTGCGGGATACCCATCACCTGGTAGCAAGCCTCGATCTGCTGTGTCACCAAGGGTTTCGTGGGGGCCATAAAAACAACCTTGCCGGAAGGAAACCAGCGGTAGAAATTGTACATGACCACGGCGGCAATAAAGGTCTTTCCCAGCCCGGTAGGAAGACACACCAGAGTGTTGCAGAACAGAGCGGTCCTGGAAATGCGCAGCTGGTAGTCCCGCACAGGGTAATTAGTGGGGTAGATCCACAGGGCACCCGCTGAGGTGCAGAACCCGCCATTCTCTAGACTTAGCTGCCGCTCAGCCTCGTACACCGCGACTAGTAACACATCATCGTCCGACTCCGACTGAGACGCAGCCGCTGCAGATAAACGCGCCTCTGAGCAGGCCTGAGGCCGTTCAGTTCCGGAGCTGCAACTAGGAGTCCCAACCGATCGGGAAACGCTTGAGCCCCACGTCTGGAAAAGCGTTCTTTGCCGTCCACTCATGAGGCCCACGTCCACCAAAAGCTTCGTTCAGGAACCGAGATCCACAGCGGTTTTACCCGCTCAGTTCCGAGCCCCATCAGTTTCCTGCACACAAAGCTAAGGAACCAGAGGGCGGAACCACAGCCAGGCATCCAGTTGAAAACGCCGCCGCTGAGTTTGCGTTGTGAATACGATTGGCTTGCTTCCCGGAAATACTCCATGACCTCCTGGAGACGCATGCGCATTGCTAAGGAGTTGCTCTAAATTTAGTCCCCTTCACAGTTTTAGCAGACTCTGAATTTGAGTTCCGTTTCCCTCGATTAGGTGTCTGCGCGTCATTGCGAACGTGATACCGTTTACAATGATTAAAATAAATGACCTTGAGATCCCGGAGACAATGGGATGCTCATAATTTTGTGAAATTAACGTTATTGAGCACTTAAATCAGGTGATGTGGTGAAAATCAAAATAGCGTGGATAAAATTAAAGATATATCTTATTCCTCTCTCTAGACTGAGAAAACTGCCTGATCGTTTCACTGTGTTGGGATTGGCAACCCATTATTCTAACAATTTACTATTCAAAGGAAAGTGAATGTAGGCTGGTCCCGTTATTCGTTAGAAAATTAATAAAAGGTATTCTGAAGTTACACTATTTCGTCTTTACTACAGATTTAGAGCAGTGAATTTAGATGTGCGATTACTCTACCGTTAGTTATAGCTACCTGGACTTGGATGCAATTCCTGGCTTCTCTACTTTAAACCTAATGACTTAATCTACAAAATTTGTTCCCTCTTGCATTGATGAAAAGTAGAAATACACCACGTAGCTTCTATAAGCATTAATAATGCCACCCATCATAAGTAAGTCGCAGCCTAAAGTACAGCTTCTTTATTTTATTCAAATTTCTGAACAAAATTTTCGCTTTTCGTTAGGAAGAAAGGGGTTTGTATTTAGGTTTCGTTTATGTGAGCTTTAATAAGGAATTAGCGAGGTATGGATTGTTCTAATAGACAAGGACAGAGCCAATTCAGAGATGAATCATTAGGATGTAACTAGCTAAAAATGAGATTAGGAGTCTTGAATGTTGTTTTCTTTAAGCAGGTTATAGACTGGACCTTTAAGGCATAGCAGGCCATAGTAATAAATAGTGTGGATAGTGGCTGGTAAACATCACTACCGTCAGAGGTCGCCCCACAAGAAGTCCAAACGAGAATATAATACTGCGGGATGTTTCCTGCGCAGCCCATCGGCGTGGCCACTTCTGCAGGGTTTTAACACCCACTCAACAAAGACGCCCTCAATAGCACGGCCTTGACGTCACTCAAATACAGGCACCAATCCCACCCGGTAGCGCAGTGACCACGCCCCGTCAAGCTCCCGTGCGAGCCCACGCCACGCCCTAGGGGCGGGGCGGCGTCGAAGTGAGGCGGGCTGGCTCAGTAAAGCAGAGGCGGCGGGGGAAGATGGCGGCGGCCGTTCCACAGCGGGCGTGGACCGTGGAGCAGCTGCGCAGTGAGCAGCTTCCCAAGAAGGACATTATCAAGTTTCTACAGGATCACGGTTCAGACTCGGTACCAGAGGCGGCTGGGAGGCCGGGCTGGCTCAGCTGAGGGACGCCTCACCCCCCCGGAGATGCCCATGTATTCCGTATTCCTCTGTGCCCCCGCCTTCGTCCTCCCCGGCCCGTGGCGCGGAAGGTCGGAGCGGCTCCAGTGCGCTCCCGNACGTGGGAACTGTATGTGCACCTTGCTTTCCTCACCAATTCACTAAATAACAAACATTAATCCGTGTGGATTTTTCAAAAGCTTGTAGGTTGTGGTTGAACTTAGAAAAATATTAAACCTTTTTCATTTTTGAATTAACGAAGTTACGTGTACACAGTGGTCTCCCAGAGTTATAAACAATCAGATTAAGAAATCTTTTTGGTATTCTTTATGATGTGTGCCCTCCATTTTTTAGCATAGTTTCTATCATAACTACCCAATTGTAGTCTCTGGTTATTTTTGTCAGACCTGACTTTTTTTGTCCTTCAGAAATGAAGATCCTTTATAACCTTCATAATTGCTGAACTACAAGTCATTTAAATGAATTTTCTCTAGTGATCATTCACGTATTTAAACCTATGTTTTAAAGTTATTATTTTCCTGCTTTTGGGAATAGGTGGAAAAGACCCTATGTCAGGGATCTTATACCATTTTAATGAAATTATTTTCTCTTGAGTAATATTTCAACTGAAACAATAGAAATGAGTACAAATATTGTAACAATATCTCAGTATTGTCTTTCATTAAATTCTTATAAAACAGATCATCTCAATGTGAATCTAATGTCCTGTAGGCCAAAGTGGGACAATTCCAGAGATTTGTATTATATTTATATAACATTAATCATTTAAATGCATGTTCTCTGGAACATTCACTTACATAAACCTATATTTGCTATATTTTACAATCATTTTATTGATTACATCGAAGAGATGTTTATATTTTAGGTATTTTTCTTGAACTTTTCCTAAAGTCATGAGTGCTATGCAACTGATTATTTCTAGATAATCAACTTTATCTCCTTTCTCCAGTCAGCCTTTATCATTTAGAACATTTCTTCAAAAGAAGGAAAGCAAAAGCAAAGGGGGAAAAATGAGTAGTGATAATGTTAGAAACACTGAAGGACTAGGGATGTAGTTCCCTGGTAGAGTGCTTGCCTGGTATACCTGAGGCCTGTTCAGTTCCCAGTACCACAAAAAGAGAAAGAAAAACAGGAGACACCAAGGGACAACTTTGAAAAAGTAATAAAATGGAGAACTCTAATAAGGACCACAAGGCAAGAAAGGAAGCAAAATAAAATAAAATGACATCATGAAAATTATTTGACATTAACATTACCTGATTTTGAGATGAACCTACCACAACTTGATGTTTCAGTAGTGGTATTTTGGTGTCCATTTGTCAACTTACAGTCTTATATTTCAAAAAAAAAATAATAATAATAATGATTACTGTGAGCTACTTAATACATTATAGCTAATAGTTCTTACCATGCAACACACTTTTAGCTAAATGCATTAAATGGATTATTGCATTTTATCCTTATCACAGTTCTTTAACAGATTCTGTTATTAATCTTCCACTACAGATATGGAAGGCTTGGTCCTCTGTACAAGATCAGAGAGGTGGATTTTAGCCAAGATAATATGACTTTACAGCCCATATATAGATAGATGATTCTGGCTATCTTGACCTATTTGTAACTCATTCTTAACCAGCTATGGGTTACGGATAGGTTAAGAGAGCCATGCCCAGCATAACTACAGGCTCCCAAAAGCATTTATTTAATTTCTTCTTTATTAATACTTTTGAAAATATAGCTAACATTGAAAGGTCATTTGCTAATTTTTTTTTGTTGTTCTTTTTGAGACAGGGTCTTACTGTATTGCTCAAGTTGGTCTCAAACTCTTAGGCTCAAGCAATCCTACATCAGCCTCTCAAGTGGCTAGGACCATAGGCCACATAATCACACTTAGCTCTAAACCTTATCTTAGAGCCTTCTTGAGGGGAATTATTTTGAGTAACCGGCTTTTTTCTTTGTAGTTTCTTGCAGAGCATAAGTTATTAGGCAACATTAAAAATGTAGCCAAGACAGCTAATAAGGACCATTTGGTTACAGCCTATAACCACCTGTTTGAAAGTAAGGTGAGTATTTTTACATTCTATGAGCAGAAATCATTTTAGAAATTTTATTTCCAAAGAGAGATTTTAAATGCATTTATTTGCAGAATTGGGAGTTTTCCCACCTGCAGTCTTTCTTAATTATAATCATAATTGGACTAGCTATCAAATCTAGCAAAACTAACCTGCAGTATGGCACAATGTTTTGGTATTTTGAGGGTTTTGCTTTTTGTTTTGTTCTGTTTCTGTGGACTGGGGATTGAACTAAATTGCCAAGTCTGGTCTTGAACTTGTGATCCTCCTATCTTGGCCTACTGAGTTGCTGAGATTACAGGTAGGCACCACTCTGCTCAGCATCTTCTGGTATTTTGAAAGGGACCAGATTTTTAAAAATAATTTCCTGACAACAGATTCTTAAATGATAAATCCATTAGTCATTTGGTATTATCATATGAAGCATTTACACTGTATATAAAATGTTATATGGAGGAAAGTAAGGTCCATTTCACTACAGAATTTAATGACTGGTTCTGATTTAAGATGAGCCTTTAGAAAAACATTTTAATGTATTCTCTAATATTTGTTCACTATGAAATGATCATCTTCCACAGAAAATAATCTTTATTAAGAAGCTGTTTGAAGACTGGGGATATAGCTCAGCTAGCACCACAAAAAAGAAAAAAAAAAAAAAAAAGCAGCAGCAGCAGCTGTTTGAATAGTATTCATATCTCACAAGTCTGAGTTGGCTTTTCTAAAGGTCATGTTTCTTATTTCAGAATTTATATTGTTAGCTAATCTTAGTATCATGCTTTATTAAAATACTTAACATATTTCTTCCTTTGTTCTTAGGTGAATTAAGTTTGTGTTATATAACCTGTATTCATCATTCAGATACTTATTGAGAGGCTAAAAATCTGAATGCCCCTCCTAACGTTTAGCCTGTCCTGAATGTTAATGTTAGAATATTTTTTACAGCGATTCAAGGGTACTGAAAGTGTAAGTAAAGTGTCTGAGCAAGTTAAAAATGTGAAACTTAATGAAGATAAACCCAAAGAAACCAAATCTGAAGAGACTCTGGATGAGGTTTGTCTATAATATTTTCATCTTTTATTACTCAAGTCAATTTTAGAAATATTGTTTCCTTCTAGCACTGACTTTTCAGAGGGATGGTTGAATACAGACACTATTACTGAGCCAAACTCGGAATTCTGGTATGCCATCTCTCTTGGGTATTAGGATAGAAATCCAAAGAATCATTTCTTTACAAATAGTAGCTTATCTTGTGAAATACTTCTTTGTATTTAATATTGCCTCATGTCTGGCCAGATCTTCTGAGCTTTGAAAGCTATTTAAAGGACCTGATTCTCTAGCCAAATTGGACTGAGTAAAAGAAACTTTTTTTTTAATAACTATTTTTAGCTTTTTCTAATGTACATGGTATCCCTGGCAGTGGAAATAATTTAATCCTGGCTATACAGTATGGATTCATTTGTCCCATCTTTTCCAGCCCAGATTTTATATTTTGATGCAAAGATTCAAAGAACCAGATAACAGCATTTCTGCATCGAAATCCTTAAGAGCTACGTGAATAGAGCTAAACTGACTATAATCTTTGCATTTTTTATAACATATCATTGAGAGCAATCTTGGTAATAGTAATTTATTTTTAGTTCTTATAAACAGGCATGGCCTTTTGATGAAGACATAGCATTTGGGTATTTGGGGACAGTGAAATTTCAGGTAGACATATAGATGTTTTTATGATTAAAATAGTTAATTTTGCATGATCTCTTCATATTGGTTGAAAAGCACAAATTAATATGTGTGGGTATATACACACATTAAAATATTTTGGAGGTTTATCACAACTAATGTTTGGTAAATGTAATATCTCCTGAGCAGTTACTAAGGTACGTAGAACCATAATTACTGAAGGGTTGCAAAAACAATTGGCACATTACCTTCCAGAAAATTGGGATGAGGGTGGTATTAGGAGACAGATGTTACATCCTTAAAGGGTCAAAAAAAAAAAAAAAAAAAGAATTCCAAATGAAAGTCAAGTTTTTAAGGCCTAAAGACAATATAGAGAGGTCATATGGGGGTCCTAAACTCATTTTATTTTTCTTTTTTCATGATACTGGGGATTGAACTTGCACATGCTAGACAGTGTTCTGCCTCTTATCTCTAGCTATCAGCTGTATGATTTTCTGTAAGAGTTGTAGTTATAATCATTCCCTTCTTCCCTACTTAAAAGTTCTGTGAATGTTTGACTTTCCTTTTCCTTCACATGACTGTAATTATAACCATTCCTTTCTTTACAGTTTAAATGTTCTCCCTTCTCATATCTCCTTCTGGACTAATGCTCTCAAATATATTCCTTCTTTTAAAATCTATCCCATTTCCATTTTAAAGCAGCCAAGGCCTCAGAAGTTGTTAGAAAAGCTGATTTCTTGCCTTTAATTTTCTTCATCCATTTAGTATAAAAATGGTCATTCCAGTAAGCTATCTAAAGAATTATATTTAATAAATAGTAAAGTAATACTTTTTTAACCATACCCTATTAAAAAAGAAAAGCTTTAGTACAGTAATTCTGTGCTTTGTAGAACTATACTGTTCAATACAGTAGTCACTACTTTTGTTAGTCAGCTTTTCATCACTGACAAAATACCTGAGTTAAAACAGCTTATAAGGAAGAAAGGTTTATTTTGACTCACAATGTTGGTGGTTTCAGCCTATGGTCAGTTGGTCAGTGGCTTTTCATCCGGGTGTGAGCACTTTGTGGAGGAAGCCCTGAACTCATGACAGGAAGCAAAGAAAAACTGGAAGTGTCTAGGGTCCCCCAGTCCCCTTCAAGGGCATGTCCCCAGGAAGCTAACTTTCTTTCACAGGGCCCCACCTTGTAAAAGTTCTACCACTTCTAGTAGCACCATAAACTGGGGGCCAAGCCTTCATCACATGGGCCTTTGAGGAACATTCATCATCCAAACTATAAGCCAGGAGCGGTAGCCCACACCTGTAATCCCAGCTGCTCGGGAGGCTGAGGCAGAAGGATCACAAGTTCAAAGCCAAACTCAGCCACTCAGCAAGGCCCTAAGCAACTCAACAAGACCCTGTCTCTAAATAAAATATTTTTTTAAAGGGATAGTACTGGGGTTGTAGCTCAGTGGCAGAGTGCTTGCCTAGCAGGTCTGGGGCACTAGGTTCAATTCTCAGCACCACATAAAAATAAATAAATAAAGGTATTGTGTTAATCTATAACTAAAAGTATTTAAAAAAAAAAAAAGGACTGGGGATGTGGCTCAGGGGTTATGCACCCCTGGGTTCAATCCCTGATTTAAAAAAAAAAAAATCTAAACCATAGTACTAGCTTTATGTTGCTACAGAGCACTTTGGCTAGTTCCAATTTAGATTTACTTTAAGTTATTTTCTTAGTACACATTTACTCAAGCTGTGGCTTTTGACTTAGGGGAACTGCCTACGTTTCATTGAAAGTGGTAATCCTCAAACTGAACTGGATAGCCTATGGTTAGGTGGTCAGTGTCTTTTTATCCTGGTGTGAGCACTTTGTGGATGAAGCCCTCACCTCATGACAGCCGGGAAGCAAAGAGAAACTGGCAGGGTCTGGGGTATATTTGCACTATCCACACCTTACTTTCTCTCCAGAAAATAGAGAAAATACCACTGTTCTTCTGATAGTTAAATGAATTGAATTAAGTCACTTGTATTAATACCTGACATCCCATATGTACTCGAGAGGTAGAGAAGTGGTTAAGATCATAGACTAGATACCCAGTCTGCCTGTTTCCAATCCTCAACCATTCAAAAGTTGTTAGACCTTAAGGGCTTGGATGTGGCTCAAGCGGTAGCGTGCTTGCCTGGTATGCGTGCCGCCCGGGTTGGATCCTCAGCACCACATACAGGCAAGGATGTTGTGTCCGCCGAAAACTAACAAATAAATATTAAAAATTCTCTCCCTCTCTCTCTCAAAAAAAAAAAAGTTGATCCTCTGAGTCTTTGCCCATCCTTAAAAAAAAAAAAAAAGTTGTTATACCCTAAGCAGGTTACTTAACTATTCTGTCTTCATGTTTCCTTTATGTATTACCTACCTTATAAGATAGTGACTATTTTAAGAGTTAATGCATCTGAAGCATTTGAAATAGTACTAGATACGTAGAGGATGAGCAGAAATTAACTGTTTTAACTGTTAACATAAACATTAATTATCATTATCACTATTTCTTGAGGTGTTGTGGTATAATGGAAAGAACAGGGGCTTTGGATTCAGACAAACCCCTACTTCTCTACTTCTAACTACCTATGTGAATAAATTCCCTGAACCATCTGCAAAATAGTAAGTAGGTGATATGCTCTTCAGAGAACTGTTGTTAGGTTAAATGGGAAGAAAAGTATGTGTTAAATGACTGGCAAATAATAGGTATTTAATGTCTAATTTCCCTTTCCATTGCTTAGTGTAGAAGTATATACATTCTAAGGTTTTGGCGCATATTGGATAAAATATAACAAGCAGATATTACCCATTTATCAGATTTTTTTAAGGCGGGGGTTTACTGAGGATTGAACTCAGGGGTGCTCTACCACTAAGCCACATTCCCAACATTTTTTTTTTTTTTTTTTTGAGACAGGGTCTCACTAAGTTGCTTGGGGCCTCACTAAGTTGAGGAGGCTGTCTTTAAACTTGCAATCCTGCCACAACTTCCCAAGTTGCTGTGATTATAGGTATGCACCACTGGGCCCAGCTCATCAAATTTCTTGATATGTTAATAGTTTTTAGTTGAGGCACTGTTCAGCCTGGGCAGTATCTTTTGGAGTTATGCAGTACTAGGGATTGAACCCAGGGCACTCAGCACTTTACATTCCCAACTTTTAGTTTTTATTTTGAAACAGGGTTTCCCTAAATTGTCCTCCTGCCTCAGTCTCCCAAATCGCTGACATTATAGGTGTGTACCCCACACCAGTTTTAGGGATTTGTTTATTTGTTTTTGTGCAGTAGTGGAGGTTGAACTCTGGTGGCTTTATCACTGAATTATATCCCAGCCTTTTTAAGTTTTTTTTTATTTTATTTTTAAGCGAGGTGCTAGAGGTACACAAGTATAATCTCAGCAACTCTGGAGGCTAAAACAGGAGGATTACAAATTCAAGGCCAACCTGAGTAAATTTGTAAGACCTTGCCTCAAAATTAAAAAGGGTGTGGGTCAGTGGTGGAGCACTCCTAGTTTCAGTCCCCAGAACCAAAAGGTCTCCCTAAGTTTCTGAAGCTAGTCAAACTTGCCAAGGCTGGCTTCTAATTTGAGATGATCTGCCTCAGCCTCCCAAGTAGCTGGGATTAAAAGTGTGCACTGTTAAGCCTGGCAGTTTTCTAGGTCTGTAAAATACAGTGAACTGGAGGTATTTTTAAATTATTCTTCAGTAAAGCTAAAGTAAAATTGATAGCAGGATATTTTTAGAACTACAGTCCCAGAAAATAGACTTTTCCATAAAGAAAACAGATAATTTCATATCAAAGAATTTAAATGCTGAGAATTCCTTGCTTGCAATCACCCCACTTAAAACAAAAGATACTTGATAAATACATAACTATATTAAATCACTTTTAAATGTTCTTAATAGAGACTTTTAATAAGAAAGTTCCAATTTTCTTTCTAGTGGTATATTTTTTCAATCTTTGTTTTAATGAAAATTTGAATGTGTATTAATCTAAGTGGTATAATTTATAGTATATCCTAAAGGGAAGCTGGATTTTTCTGAAAAAATCACATAAGATAGTATTAAATTATTGAGATTACCAAGTGCTTATTTTGTTTGTAAACCACATGTTAATTTCCAGCCCAAATCACAAGAGTAGTAATCAAAATGCCAATTTATTTTTAGTGGATATTCATATGAGCTGAAGATATATTTTCTCCTATGTAAGAAGTTATTCATTTTCTTCACCATTCAACATTTCTTAAAAATCAAGTATATTGTAGACTTAAAACATTTTCCAGCCTCGGAGTAATGACATTTTGTATGAACAATTAATTCTTTGTTGCTGGGGCTGTTCCAGGCTGAAGGATGTTTAGTAACATACCTCGCCCCTACCCACTAGGTGGCAGGAGCATCCTCTCTTCCCCAGCCCTTCTCACTAGTAACAATTAAAAATGGGGCTGGGGACATAGCTCAGTTGGTAGAGTGCTTACCTTTCATGCACAAGGCCCTGGGTTCAATCCCCAGCACCACAATTAAAAAAAAAAAAACAATTAAAAATGTCTCCAGATCATACTGAGATGTCCCTGGGGAAGCAAAATTGCTTGTTTGAGATCCCCTGATCTAGACCTTAGAGTTAAGAAATTGCAATGTGGGGGCCTGGGATTGTGACTCAGTGGTAGAACACTTGCCTGCCACCTGTGAGGCACTGGGTTCCATTCTCAACACCACATAAAAATAAACAAAATAAAGGTATTCTGTATATCTACAAATACACAGTGTGTATGTGTATATATATATATATATATATATATATATATTTTTTTTTTTTTTTTTTTTTTTTTTTTAAGAAATTGCAACATGTGTATCAGGTGTTGCAATAGAGGTTTACAGAAGGCATTGTAGAGACACAAAATTATAGCTGCTAGCTCTATTAACAGTGGATAGAATTCTACAGATAAGGAACCTGCATGTATGCCTTTCAGTGTACACAAGTGTAGCAGTAATAATTAATTTCACTCCAGCAATTGAGTGGAGGACTGACATTGTCAAAAGTAAACACAGACTTTAAAATGGTGAAAACGGACTTTTTTCAGTCTGCTAGCAAAAAAGAAAAGTTACGTTCTGAATTGTGTAAAGGTGATTGGGCCTTTTGAGGAAATAAGTGAAACCCATCTGGGTTTGCTATCCAGCCCTTGAAAAGTTTCAGGCTACTGATAACCTCCTACACATATTAGGAGACTGGGGCCCTATCAAGTGGTGGCTAGAATGATTTTTTATACAGCTTTGAGTTTTCTCAGGCAGGCAGGCACTTTAAGGAGGGAGAGGAATCATCCTAGAAATTAGACCTTGAGCTGTTTGAAACTGTTAGTGCTTGTTTAAGACTTCACAAGTCTAGGTTTAGAGTCTAAGGTCCAGAAAAGGCTTATGGATCCTGGTTAGAGTTTGGTCAAATTTGCAGGAAGATCACACTTCTACTTGTAAGTTTTGAAAAGAAATAAAATTCTGAACTAAGAGAAGTGAGAAAGTGAATAAAAATTTATGACTTCACCCAGAGAAAACACTATTTCTTTTGCTTTCCAAACTTGGGAACCAGATAGATTTGAAGTTCTTTATATCCAGCCGTGTCTTCTCTTCTTGTATTATGAAATTTAGGAACCAAAAACAGATTTGGATAATGCAGATCCCTCCCTTTCTGAATGCAAAAACCAAACAGATTTAGGTAAAGAGAATACTTTCACATTTGCTGTAACTCCCCTTCACACCCCAAGATTCTTGACAGATCATCTCCTCTATGCTCTCTTCACTTATGATTAGGTCATCCTGTAGCCACCGGCGCACCCCCACTCCCAAGATCCTGATAATTGTTAGACCTGGTTGGGCAATTTTGGTAGGTAACTTTGTTCTTTGTGTGAACTTATTTTCAAGTTCAAATACAAAGGCAACATCATTGTATTTCCATTTTAACTGAACATAATATCTAGCAATAATTATTGCTAAAACAAACTTGGAAAAAGTCACAATATTTTATTCATTGCCTATGATTTTATAGGAAATTAGTAATTATTATTTTTCCAACCCTAAGAAATAAGTGACTTCATTTTATGGTTTGATGAATAATTAAGACTCTTGCCAGAGGTTTCCAAGATGCTGGAAGTTATTTGAAATTAAATTGTAGGTGGGGCTGGGGTTGTGGCTCAGCAGTAGAGCGCTTGCCTAGCATGTGCGAGGCGCTGGGTTCAATCCTCAGCACCACATAAAAATAAATAAAAATAAAGGCATGTTAGTTGTGTCCAACAACAACTAAAAAAATTTTAAAAATTTTAAAAATTAAATTGTAGGTATAGAAGTTACTAATAATTTCATCCCAGATGTAAAATGAGATAGTTTCTTTAATTCATAGAAGTTGACTAGAGGTAAAGTAAGTACTTTGTCATCTAAGAAGGGCATAAATTAATAACTGTATGTTGATTTATTTTTAGGGTCCACCAAAATATACAAAATCTGTTCTAAAAAAGGGAGATAAAACCAACTTTCCCAAAAAAGGAGATGTTGTTCACTGCTGGTATACAGGAACACTTCAGGATGGGACTGTTTTTGATACCAATATTCAAACAAGTAAGTCTTAATGTAATCATACCTTTTTGCCTTCAGACATTGTCCATTTATATAGTAGACAGGATAAGCAGTTAGTTGGCAGTACCTTTTCCTTGGTTGTTAGCCTTCTTTCTTCCAGATGTCTTTTTGCACCTATGATTTACTTGGAGAAGGACTTCAGTTCATGGATTATTGTCTGGCTGAAGAACTTATGGTTATTGGAAAGCAAAAAATGAGGAACAATAGTCTAAATATGGTTAATGTCTATTTTAGTCCATTTTCTGTTGCTCTAACACGTTCAACGCCCGAGACTTGGTAATTTATGGCTCACAGTCATTGCTGCTCCAAGCATGGTGGAAAAGTAGAAAAGCATGAATATGAAGGGGATGGTCCTAGGCTTGCTTTATTAATAATTCCCTCTTAGGTAACCAATCCAGGCCCACAAGAATACTCCTCTGAGAAAATCATGAATCCTTCTTATATCCAGCCGTGTCTTCTCTTCTTGTAATCACCTTTTTTTTTCCCCCCTTTGTGGTGGTGGGGATCGAACACAGAGCCTTTTGCATGTGAGGCACGCACTCTACCAGCTGAGCTATATTCCTAGCCCCTCTTAATAGGCTCTTAATAGGCCCTTAATAGCCTTCTTAGTAGGCCCAACACTGCTGCATTGAAGACCAAGCCTCAATACACCATGGCAACATCCCAAAGTGATTCTTTAGTATTTTAATATAAAAGGGAAAAGTGTGCTATTTTAGTAGGATAAATATAGGTCCTAATCTTCTACTCTTCATTTAGATCATTATTTTTATATTTAGAAATTTTTTTCTTTTTATTTATTTTTGCATTACAATTCTTAATATACCATTATACAATAATTTATCATATCTGTGATTATATATAAGGTATGTTAACACCAAATTCACATCTTCATAATATGTATTTTGTATAATGATGAGGGTCTCCTTTCACTATCCATGCTATTATTCCCCTCTCTCCCCCTAGAATTTTCTTGATGAATTTACCTGGCTTTCTGAGTTGTTATTCCTTTTCAAATATATTGCATTACAATTCTGAGGTCAATTAAATCACTGTTTCCACTGGATCTTTTTTTTTTTTTTTTTTAATTTTTTATTGTTGGTCCACTGGATCTTAATTTCTTAACACAACTAGAGTGTATCATTAATTAAAAGAAAAATCTGTTTTACAGGTTCAAAGAAGAAGAAAAATGCCAAGCCTTTAAGTTTTAAGGTTGGAGTAGGCAAAGTTATCAGAGGAGTAAGTAAAGAATAAGTTGCCCTATCTATATAAAAAACAGGGGTATTGCCTACCTCAAATTTGTTGAAAGATGAAATGAGCATAACCAAGCACAAAATATAATAAGAACTCAAATTAATTTCTTCCATGTCTAACCCTTTTAATATTTTTCTTCATAAGGAAATTCTTTGTGAGAATATTTGACTTTAAATTATAATCACTGAGAACATCAAACATTTAACAACTGAAATGTCTATTTAAATAGTTGTAAGAATTCTTAACATAATACCTTTGTACTGTGGGCAAATGTAGTTCAGACAATTATATCCAGAACCCAAATCAGAATATAAAACATCTTGAAACTAAAGGTTTAATAACACATAACTTTTAACTGATACCTGCTTATACTATATATCAAGTTCAGCAATTTTTCTAATTCTATAACTTATTTGCATACTGGTAAATTTCTTCTAGTTCATCATATTATTAATTTCCAGATATAAAAGACCTTTATCCCTTGAGTTTCATTTGATTGTTGCATTTCAACAGAGTATATGATGTTTAGAATATACTCTATATGTTTGTATCCTAATACTTGAACTGTTTAGATAACTGGCTTTAAAATCCCAAATTTGAAAACTATGGGAGAAGCAACCCAGAATCCTTTATATAAAGTTAGTTTTACGTTTGTAACAAGACAGTTTGGTAATCTTAAAAAGTTTTAAAATGCTTCCTAGTTTTTCCCTACAAAAATAAACTCCTGAGTTTGTCCTATGATAGGTAAAAGTGGAACAATTTTTTAATAGTGGTACTAATAACAAACTGATGCTGCATGTTGCAGTACAAAAGTGATTTACACTTGAGGAGTTTGAAATCACTTTTTTTTTTTTTTTAGAAAGAGAGAATTTTTTTTTAATATTTATTTTTCAGTTTTTGGCGGACACAACATCTTTGTTTATATGTGGTGCTGGGGATCGAACCTGGGCCACACGCATGCCAGGCGAGAGCGCTACCGCTTGAGCCACATTCCCAGCCCGAGTATCACATTTATTAATAATATATCCTTATTTTTTTTTTCTATTGGAAATTGAAGACAAAGTTTTAGGGATTCAACCAAGGATCTTACCCTGAGGACATAATAAAATCCAAAAATCCCCTTTTAAAAATTTATCTACATTTGCTGTTCTTATATTGCATGTATTTTTTGAAAAACATTATTTTTTATTTTTGCTCTTGGCCTTTAGTGGGATGAAGCACTGTTGACTATGAGTAAAGGAGAAAAGGCTCGACTGGAGATTGAACCTGAATGGGCTTATGGAAAGAAAGGACAGCCTGATGCCAAGTATCCTTTTCCCCCCTTCGTAATGAAAGGAAAAAACAAAAACTTGGGAAAGATCACCTGAAAGTGTTGGGAAAGATGCTGTCTAGTCTAGGATCCAGATGAGAAATGAGGAATCATCTCCAGACTAGTCTTCAAGACTGTCCAACACATACAATATAGAGAATCTTTTTTGTCTTTTGTTGCCCAGGCTAGCCTCCAATTCCTGGGCTTAATCCCCCACCTCAGCCTCCTGAGTAAGTTGGGGCAACAGGTCCATGCTACCATGCCCATGGATAATAACTTCAGCACTTACTATTGGTACAAATTATTCAGGCTTCAGCTAGACTCATCCTTTTTGTCTCTTGATTCAAGTTCTTATTTCCAAGATCTTCACTGCAAATTTTAAGCTTTCATCTTTGAAAGACAATTCTTAACATTTTACTGTTTGAAGGATTTACTTCAGTAAGTTACAATGTCCAGTACAAACAATTAAAAAACAGGGTACAAATATAGCTCATGGTAATTTTATTCTACATTATAATTTAAGGTTATTAACTAGTAATTAGAACACATATTGGGATTACAAGTGGAAATGAAGACAACCACAGGACTGAGTAGTGTTAATAACCATTTATTATCAATACTTAAGACACACTTCTGGTAGGCCAAGTTTGTGAACATTTAAAAACACAAAACGGCAAAATGACTCCAGACCATTCATTCAGACCAGACCAATTCAGCAGGTAAATGGGAATGTAGTTATTGCTATTGCTGGTTCCCTTCCTGTTGGCCCAGTTCAACTTCTAAATTTTGATGAAAAAAATTTTTTTTACAAGTTCTCTATATAGTCTTTTATCAGTTAAACTTATTTGAGAATAGTTCTCTGCCTTTCAAAACCAGATGGCCACCTGCAGCTTCCTCTCAATGTGAAGAAATATCTTTAAGACTAATCTGGTACACATAAATCACACCCTTTTCTGAATTCGGCATCTTTAAATTCACAGTAAATACCATGAACAACCTCATAAAACTGATATACAGCATATATACTCAGAATACAATGACTTTTTTTTTTCTTTTAAATTACTGGGTGGCGCTAATTTGGCAGTATTAGTGAGGTATCTATATCTAGGTTAAGGGGGAACCTAGTAAAAGTTCAGCTTAACCTAGTTAGCCTACATTGATAGGTTATGATTTATTTATCATTAAATAAACTTTAGGGATCTCTAGGTTAGTTATATATTAGCTTCTGAATAAACTACAAAGCTTTTCCTTCTAGAATTAATTATTGGGCTGGGGAATGTGGCTTAGTTGGTAGAGTGCTTGCCTAGCATGTGCAATGCCCAGGGTTCAATCCCTAGCACTGCAAAAAAAAAAAAAGATTAATTACTGATGTCTTACATTGAGGTTACTGGGGATAGAAAAGAGGTACATTTTTATCAAATTTACCTTGACTTTTTCAACAGAATTCCACCAAATGCAAAGCTCATTTTTGAAGTAGAATTAGTGGATATTGATTGAATTAACCAAGTACTTGGGATCTAAAGATGACAACAACAACAACAACGATAAAACTTGCCCTTGAAACTGAATTAGAGCTTGTTTCTGTTATAAGGGAAGAGTCAACTGGAAAATTCAAAGAGTTAAAAGTTATTTACTTGACCCCAACTTTTAAGAAATGTAATCCTTTATAAGTCCCTGAAGTCTAAAATATTTTATTATAGCTGCATAAAACTTTGGTTAAGGAGAAGAACTGCTTGGCCTTTTACCTCATGTAAACTAAAAGGCTCAATAAAAAATGTCTCCAGTATCTTGATTTGACTGCTTTATTGGTATTACTGTGTTAATGTTCTGATTAGGTAAACAGAACTAGGGACTTAAAAGGCAATAACTAAATAAAAATTACCTAGACAGCCTTGCCAAGGACATTAAATAATTGTAAAAATCTTAAGTGTCCGGCAATGATCAGAAGTCAAAGACCCAAAGCAGAAAGTTAAATAGGCTAAGAAAGGGAAAGTTCATTTCAAGACCAGTGAACCATTAATGCCAACTATAAAGTACTAGATGCTTCCCCCCAACCCACACACAAAATAAATTCATAAACAATTGCTGGATGAGTCTTCAGTTTTATTACAAAAATGAAGATGATCAGTTTGATCAAAATGAAAGCTTGCTCACAGTTTTACATGAATAATCTAAATACAAAGTCTCCTGGAACAACATACTTCTGATATGATTTTCATTATTAAAGGGATGCAAACATGACATTTTCTCAATCCAAGGCATATTTTAATATTGTATCTTTTCTGCAGTTAACATCCAAGTTCACAAGTATAACTGAAACACTCAAGACAACCTTGTCAGCAACAGTAAAAATCATTTTTGTCTGTTTTTACAAAGGAGGTAAATCCCTAATAACCAGCCCTTGTGTTTTCAGAATCTTGTACTATACTGACATGATCTGCAGTCAGTTTTTCCCTACACTTAAGGCTACAAAACTGTTGCAAATGCATTGCAAAAGAATTCTAGACCACTTAATGAAAAAATAAAAAAAATAGTTCTCCAATAAAAAGTAAATTTTATAAATGGTAGGAAATAGTATCTGGTAAGCTACTAACTGACATTTTCCCCTATTACTAAACAAATCATGTTACACAGAAACGGAAGACAAGTTATCAAATACAACAAGCTTATGCTCTGTTTACATCCCTCATTTAAAAAAAATAATTTCATACTTTTAACATATTCCATCTGAAATTTACATTTTCCCATCAGGTTGGAGGGGGGGGATAATACTGTCCATAATTCCAAGGATTCTGATAATTGTACTAAAAAAAAAAAATAAATAAATATGTTAGCATACTTGAACTATGGCTGAGTTCCAGAAATAAAAATTAAAGCAACTACATTTAATAAATGTGTTCTAAGACTTGGCCACAGAAATCGGCTATACAATTATACACTTTTAATAATATGAACAAACAATTAACATGGACTCACTTGATACCAGGCACTATAGTTATATGCAGCTTGATTTGCCTGTAAATCACCATCAATCATCTGAGTAGAAGATGAAGTTGTGTCTTCTGTGTGTGCTTTCTTCTCTTCTGGTTCTTCTGATCTATGGAAAGTCAAAATGTAAACTTATAAAACTTCCACAGAAGAACTTTATTAGATGAATGTCATCTGCATATATTTGTTTTATAGAGTTTTCAACACTTTTTTGATGGGGTAGGGGAGGAGGGAGGGTCCATTCTGGCTGAAGCAAAAGTGACAGGGAGATATACCTAGTGGCATAAATGTATAGCTGGACAAATTATGGCTTAATAAGCTGAAAACTAAACTTGATAGTATAAACTTTTCCACAGAAATCCCTCAAGTTCAATCATCTATCCAAAGAACTTCACCTAATATCTCTATAAGATGTGTGACCTCTCTAATATGTTCATCAACTGACACCCAGATTATCTGCTCCAAGCACAGATCGTGCTGTTCACTGCCCTCCTCAAAATACTCTCAGTAGTCGCCAGCCTAAATAATAGATTTCTCTAGCAAGGTAATCAAATCGCTTTCCACTCTGGCCCCCAAGAGACTTGCAGCCTCACTTTCCACTCTCTACAAACCTAAAACCCTCCAGCTACATTGGTTGACCTCTCACTAAGATATCATACTTGTGTGTCTTTATGGCATCGGTGGGAAAATAGTGGCCTGGAGATTGGAGGTGGCCCACGGGTAGGTATTTTGTTTATAAAAATCTGTACTTCTCACTTGAAGACGATGTCTACACAGTGTCCATATTCCTGAATAACACTAGTTAGAGCTGAGCAGTTATACCTAAAATGGAATGTATATCACCCACCTACACACTACTTTTAAATTTCCTAAGCCAAAGCAGTTGCACTCATGTCACTACTACCAGCCTGCCTTGCATTTGTGACCCATAGTGGGGACTTTAAGGAGGAGGCTGCCAAGAAATCAGGCTACAGGCCTTTACTCTTTGTCAATCCCCAGTCATAAATATAATAGTATCTAAATTACCACAACACTAAGCTAACACTTAAAAATTTTCACAATGTCTTTTAAGCACCCCTTTGTGATTTATGAAGTTACATACCCATTTTCTGCTTTCCTTTTTAAAGTATCCTGTTCTTTTAGGAGTGTTTGATGTTCATCATAAGCATTAAGAAGCCTAAGGAAGAAGGGGAAAAATTAAAATCCTCTGGAATATTCAATAAACATTACTTTTTTAAAATATTTTATTTTTTAATTGTAGTTGGACACAATACCTTTATTTTATTTACTTATTTTTATGTGGTGCTGAGGATAGAACCCAGGGCCTCACACAGATGCTAGGTGAGCACTCTACCACTGAGCCACAAGCTCAGCCCTACAAACATTACTTTTTAAAGATATGTTTTCATTTAGGCAAACTGCCTATATAAATTTGTAAGTGGCTAATTTTTCATATTCATTTTCTGTTTTAATTTTAACTACAACAAATCTTAGTCCTTACACTTGGAATCTCTATACCTACAACTGTGAGGACCTGAATGACATCTTTTTTGTTGAATCTTTAATTTTTGTCTGCTTATTACTGCCTTTTCAAAATAATGTCATTAGATATCATTGGTCCAAATTCAAAATAGCCTGCTATTGTGAACTAACTACTGCATGTTCTCTGAACTCTCAAGGCACAGCACAATCAAGATCATACTTCCAGTCTGGGGTCTAGCTCAGTGGCCAAATGCTTTGCCCAGCATGCGTGAAGCCCTGGGGTTCAATCCCCAGCACTACCAAAAAAAAAAAAAAAGTAACACTTTCAGTACTTCTCCAAACCTTCTAAATAGATATTACTTTTATATGAACTTTAATCTGCTTCCATCATTGTTGTCCTCTCCTCAATTATCATTAGAATCCAGGAGTAGCTAAATGAGGCTCCACCACCTCCCTTATAAGCTTCATTTATGTTCACTTATGTTTCCTCTGAGAACTGTAGCATTCAACTAAAAGGTAAAATTACATTATCTCTTTCCTTTGTATGCCTTCAGCAGTGTAAAACAGAAGACATTATATACACAGTAATGGAACACAATTAAGAGCAGAGACATGGAAACAGATTCTAATCCTAGCCCCAAAGTAATATAGCTAAGGGACCTTGGAAAAAAAATTGCTTAGTGTATCCTTAAGTTCCCTTTCTTCACCTATTTAAAAAAGTACCAGGTTGGGGTTGTGGCTCAGTGGTAGACCACTTGCCTTGCAAGTGTGAGGTACTGGGCTCAATCCTCAGCACCACCTAAAAATAAATAGAGATATTGTGTCCATTTACAACTAAAAAAATAGTGCCTATACTCATTATACTGCTATGAATTTTACATTTATTATAAAATATTAGAATGACTCCAAGCAATGTACCCTGTTTATGGATAGGCAGAACCAACATCATCAAAATGGCGATATTACCCAAAGTTCTCTACAGGTTCAACGCAATGCCAATCAAAATCCCAACGGCATTTCTGGTAGAAATAGATAAAGCTATCATGAAATTCATATGGAAAAACAAAAGACCCAGAATAGCAAAAGCAATTCTAAGCAGGAAGTGTGAATCGGGAGGTATAGCGATACCAGATTTCAAACTGTACTACAGAGCAATAGTAACAAAAACAGCATGGTACTGGTACCAAAACAGGCAGGTGGACCAATGGTACAGAATAGAGGACACAGAGACCAATCCACAAAATTACAACTTTCTTATATTTGATAAAGGCACTACAAGCATGCAATGGAGAAAGGATAGCATCTTCAACAAATGGTGCTGGGAAAACTGGAAATCCATATGCAACAAAATGAAGCTGAACCCCTTTCTCTCGCCATGCACAAAAGTTAATTCAAAATGGATCAAGGAGCTAGATATCAAATCAGAGACTCTGCACCTGATAGAAGAAAAAGTTGGCTGCGATCTACACATTGTGGGGTCGGGCTCCAAATTCCNAAAAAAAAAAAAAAAAAAAGAATGAATCCAAGCACTTAAATTTATTAGTAGCTGTATTATTCGAACTGAAATTTAACAAAACCACCAAAAATACAAAGATACACAAATAATTCTGTTTTTCTCTCTACTGGTTTCAATGGAAATCAAATTAATTAGAGAAAGGATATGGAAAACAGGTACTGAGATATTTCCTTACTAGAATCAGATAAGACTGGAACTTCACCAGTGTTCTTGCCAATATTTCTACTCTTCTATGTAGCAAACTTATCCAACACGTCTTTTCCCCAAATCTGGAGCAAACCCTTCTACCCACCCTCAACTTCAGTCTTTTATAATGCTTAGAAGAAGAGGTCATTCATTAACCATGATCTGTGGGACCAACCACACCTACCCTCTTCGCCAATCTCAAAATAAAAGTGTCATTCCTATTCCAAATTAATCCCATTTATGTTTAGTGACCTACCTACTAAATGTTATGTTTCATGGTTCAATCCTTGTTTTATTTCCCTTCATATGAGACTACTTCTTCCTACCATTTCTCATTCACTCATAGTTTAAATTGTCATTCTAAAACTAGGAAAATAGGGGCAGGGGTTGTGGTTCAGTGGCAGAGCGCTTGCCTTGCATATATGTGAGACACTGGGTTCGATCTTCAGCACCACATAATAATAAATAAACAAAGATATTGTGTTCATGTATAACTAAAAAAAATTTTTTAAATAAATTAATAAAACTAGTAAAATAGTTCTGAAGGGAAAACAAACCATGTCTTCCTGCTAAGCACACATATATTTATGAAACTGAATTTACTCCTACATGTATCTGAAGTAATCAAAGCAAACATTTTAAAATTTAACAATATATTATTCTGTAATAATCATCAACTTCCCATCCCCAAAATGCTCATTTACCCTTCAAACAGATAATATAATTAAGATCTTACTTATTAACATCTGAGCCAAAGTCTTCAAGAAATTCCACTTTTCTCTGAGAAAATGTAATTCTCATTTTAATAGGTAATGAGCCATGTATAGCTTTGTCAAAACAATTTAAGATATTGTCTTCATTTTGTTTGAGGTCACCACTATATTCCATTTCAAGTAAATTGAGGTATAACTTCGTGTTCTCCTGTGTAAAAAGCAGTATCAATTAACATTTCTAAATTAGAGATTTAAAATTCCTTAAATTTTATGTTTCAATTTAAAAAATTCAGTATTAAACCTGGTTAGCTGTTTTCAGCTTACAACTAAAGAGATAAAAAAAATCTCTAGCATACTATAGGTAGTGATACCCTACTCAAGTATAAAAACTGTTAAATGTGAATAAATCCTTTCTTGAATTTAATATGGCTTGACCAACAATGACAATTAGAAAACAAAACACAAAGAATTATTTCCATAGCTCCAATAATTTAAATAGTTAAACTATAACCACTGATTTTTCCCCCCCCTAAACTACAGACAGAAAAGATTTGTTACAAACTTTTATAAGCAGTACTGGGGGAATGAATCCAGGGACTCACACTCTTGGCAAGCACTCTTATCACTGAGCTACACCCCCAGTTCTAATGTTTTTTTGTTTTGAGACAGGGTCTGCCTTAAATTGCCCAGGCAGATCTCAAACTTGTTATTCTCCTGCCTCAGCCTTCTGAGGAGCTGGGATTATAGGTGTGTGCCACCATGTCTAGCTTAAACCTGAGTCAAACTCACTTGGCAATAGCTATAAACCTAGAAAATGAAAGTTCCAATATGTTACCAACTATTATATAAAAGGAACTTCTTTGGAAAAGGACAATTATCTCCCTGCTACATTTGCTACTGTTAGGCTTTTGTTTATAAAATGTTCTCCCAACCCCTCTCTTTTACTTAATAATCATGAAATTTTTTGTAAAATTTCTAAAGAGAAAATAGAAGTAGCAGGATGTTGGCAACCCTTTTCAACTCAGTAATCTTTAATTTTCTCACTTTTAATTCAAACAATTTGAAAATAAGTTTAATGGCAACATCAGTTTAGAGGGACTATTGTCCTCATCTTGTAACAAAATATATTACATGCAGACCAAATGTTTCATCATAGTTGCCAAAGTGAAAAACCAACCACTGGTCATTTATGAAGATACTCTAAAGAATAACAAATACATACTTTATCTCTTTCAATTGCTTCAGAAAGCACCTTTCTTGAT
The DNA here is from genome assembly GCF_001458135.2 of Marmota marmota marmota. NCBI lineage: Eukaryota > Metazoa > Chordata > Mammalia > Rodentia > Sciuridae > Marmota > Marmota marmota. Next base: position 15,400,467 of record NW_025999900.1, read on the forward strand.
TTTGGAAGATTTTTTTGTATTTTGAAGAGATGCCGGGCTAGTTTGATAGCATAAAATGATGATTCATTATTCGATTTGGCATTCTTAATAGCATCCTGTAGCAAATGTTCAGCTTCTTCCAAGTTTCCATGCCGTCGTTCTAAACTTACTCTTCGCAATCGAACCATTGCCAATCCTAGAACACACTCTTCAAATGTTCTCAAGATATTCCTGGCTTCATTAATATTACCTAGAAATAACAAATGTTTGTTTTTGTTTAAACTTCTGAAATCTTCTTTATGCCAGGTATTGAAAAACATTAGTGCTCAGGCTAAATTGTGCCCCCTGCTTGTTTTGTTTAAAAACAATTAGTAACCAACCATGCTCATTTGTTATACATTGTCTATGGCTGCTTTTGGGTTACAATCGCAAAGCTGAGGTGTTAGACAAGAGACAACATGGCCTGCAAAGCCGAAAATATTTATCTGGCCCTTTATAGAAAAAGTTAGTGAAATTCTTCTTTATATATCCCTCAACACTCAATTCTTATAATTTTATCCTGGAATAACTCAGTCTCAAGAATATCAACTTAATTTCCTTATTCTTACCCTGCTGTTCCTCAAAAGCTGCCCAAAGCATATGCACCATGGGTTTCTTTGGAAGATGAATAGTACAAGCTCTGCTGAAGACATGCCTCACTCCTTCAATGCTATGGTTTTCCATGTACTTGGCATACTACATACAGAAAAAAGGAAATACTGAATAATTTACAGTTGAACAAGCCATTAAATATGTGACAGAACGATAAAATTCTATTTTTAAACCCATTCAGCACCTTTATTGAACCACTAGACTAGTTTCTGTAAGGAAGGACGAAGAGAGGCAACGAGGTTGGCATATGCAGCAGTCAAATCTGGTTGCAAGCAGACCATCTCCTAATGCAACAGATATAGTTATATGAACAACATTCAACAGAAGTACAAAAAAGGTTAGTCACTAGATCAATGTTTATAATATATTCAAGTTTAAGAGCATACAATTTTCTTACCTTAATCCAAAACTCCTCATAGAGGGCACATGATATGACACATCTTTCAAAGAGAACCACAACTCGTTCATGAGTTCCATTTTCTATTTCAAATTCTAAGTATTCTTTCCAGTTTTTTAGTTGAGCCTTTTCCAATGGTTTCACATGAAAATACGGTCGTTTAATCTATAATGACATTATGACATGGCAATAAAAGTAAACTAATACCAACACCAAAATATTTATAAACACATTAGAAATATAAATCATTTAAAATGACAATAAAAAATTTAATCTCATAATTTTTAAAAATTCCTTCAATTCCTCAAAACTGGAGGACTAGAATGCATTTTTCATTTACTCAGTCCTTTTTATGGAACTACAAACACTTTTCAGTATAAGAAATTTTATTCTTTGTTGAATGTTTTTAACTTTTCTTTTTCTCTTTGCAGTGCTGAGAATTGAACCTAAGGTCTAATGCATGCTAAGCAAGTGCTCTACCACTGAACTACATACAGCCTCAGTCCTTTTTAAATTTGTTTTGAAGTAGGGTCTCACTAAACTTTCCTAGACTGGCCTCAAATATATGATCCTCCTGGCTGAGACTTCTGAGTACCTGAGATTACAAATATGTGCTACCAGTAGTGACAAAAAACAGATGATTGGCTATCTAGGCCTAGAAGACACTGCAAAGTGACCAAGAGTTGATAGAATAGTTGTATAGCTTGACTTCTGTGGTGATTACAATTTAGAAATATTTGTCAAAACTCATTTTACAGCCAGCCACAAAAGATCCTATACTATGCAATTCCATTCAAAAGAATGGTCATTATAGGGAAATCAATAGAAATAAACTGTAGACTAGATATCTTAGGGTTGAGGTTGGGGATATTGTAGGTAAACTAAAATTTAAGTGGTTTCTTTCTTTTTTTTCTTTATTTGGTACCAGAGATTGAAATCAGGGGCAATCAACCACTGAGGTACACCCCCAGCACTATTTTATTTAGAGATAGGGTCTCAATGAGTTGCTAAGCGCCTCACCATTGCTGCGGCTGACTTTGAACTTGCAATCCTCCTGCCTCAGCCTTCCAAATAGCTGGGATTATAGGTGTGCGCCACTGTACCTGGTTCCAGGTGGATTTTTTTGTTGTTGTTTTGTGGTGCTGGTGATTGAACCCAGGGCCTTGTTCATTCAAGGCAAGCACTCTACCAACTGAGCTGTATCCCTAGCCCGTGATTTCTTTTTGAGGCACTAAGAATATTATAAAATTGACTGTGGTGATTGTCATATCTGTTATACTAAAAACTGTTAAATTACACACTTTAAAGTGGGTGATTTGTATGGCATGTAAATCTTTAAAAAAAAGAACAAAAAAATGAATAAAGTTTATGGAAAATAAAAATTACTATACATCTCTAAATGGGGGCATTTTATTGTACAAATCATACCAATGAAGTTGATTTGAAAAATTATAGTAAAACTGTGCAGATTAATTAGACATATTGCAGTTCAAATCTGAATGCATCAAGATTCTAAAATTGATAATGGCAAATGATTAAAACTGATAATGGGGATTGGGGCTGTAGCTCAGTGGTAGAGCACCTGCCTTGCATGTATGAGACACTGGGTTCAACCCTTAGCACCACATAAAAATAAATAAAGATATTGTGTCCATCTACAACTAAAAATTAAAAAAAACTGATAATGGTAATAATAAATGAGATGCACATCTTATTACTGTAATACACAAAAATAAGTAGAAAAAATAATAGTCATTGCCATCAAGTGAAAAATATTATTATTCCCATATGTATTTTGAAGGTTATAAAGATTATGAAACAAAACACTTACACCTTCTTCAAATGTCCACCTTTTACTGACTTCATGCTCATTATAATTAAACATTTCTTGATGAATTTCAATGATTCTATGTCTCATGTTTTCTATTTCAGTAATTAACTTGGAAAAAAGAAAAAAAAAATCAAGTTAAAATTTAGTTATGTATTTTAAAAAATCTTCCATATTATACATTTAAGTATTATCCAGATATTTAGTCTAAGAATAGTGGTAGGTTTATAACTATTAGCAATTACTATTTTTAACTCAAATTTATGTACCAAAACTTCTTAATAAAACACTTTCTTACATTTCTTACACATTTTCCGGTTTTTCTTTCTTTTTTTTCCTCAGGACTGAGGATTGAACCTAGGGGAACTCAATTGCTGAGCCACATCCTCATCCCTTTTCACTTTTTCAGTCAGGGTCTCACAAAGTTGCCGAGGCTTGCTTTTGAATTTGCCATCCTCCCTGCCTTAGGATTAGTGACCCACTTTAGCCCCGCCCCCCATTTTTTGTACTGGGGATTTAAGCCAGGGGTGTTTTACCAATAAGTTACCCAACCCTTTTTATTTGTTTTTTATTTATGGGGGGAGGGGGGTGGGCGGGGGCGGGGTAGCAGGGATTGAACTCAGGGGCATTCAACCACTGAGCAACATCCCCAGCCCAATTTAGTATTTTACTTAGAGGGAGGGTCTCACCAAGTTGCTTAGAGTGCCTCGCTTTTGCTGTATTTGGCTTTGAACTCACAATCTTCTTGCCTCAGCCTCCTGAGCCACTGAGATTACAGGCGGGTCTCACTGAGCCCGGCCTGTTTTTAAATTTTGACACATAGTCTCACCAAGTTGCTAAGGACCTCACTAAATTGCTGAGGCTGGCCTCAAACTTGCAATCCTCCTGTTTCAGCCTCCCAAATCCCTAGAATTACAGACATAAATCACAGCACTAAGCTCTTTTCTTTTCAATAAGACTAGTAGATCACAACCTATGTAAAAAAATCCTTCTCAACTAAGTTATTTCCAGGTATCTCACAGTAAGAAATTCTCTACCTTAAATCTATATTTAAACCATATGAGCTAAATGGACAACTACATAACAAGGGTCTAATTTCTCATGAGCTGAATAAATTTTGATTAAGTGTCATTACCTTTGCTGGATCAGTTATGTCTTCAATTCCTGATGGTAGATCATCACCAGGAGGACCATCATCACCACTATGTCCATTTACAGAAGCTAATTCCCTTCGCAGCTGAATAAACTGCTCACCAGTTAAAAGATCTCTAGGCAAGTTATTCTGTACATGGTCTTTAAATCTAAAGGAAGAGATAAAAAGTTCATGCTATATTTTTGCAACAAAATTTAAATTCCATGTTAGATGCCCACTACGTATTGTTCTAAGTGAAGTCAAACTTAAGAGAAAGAAACCAAAATATAAACCCTCTTCTTCCTTTCTATAGTAAACACCTACCAACTTGATAAAATAGTCTATGGACATCTCCATTTCCTTCCTGCCTTAGCACTGAAATGGAGAAGAAATAGAAACAAATTCAAACTCCAGTTCTGTCAGTTATCTAACTTTAGATTTTTCTCTTCTCTAAACTATGATTACATAGCAAAAAAAAAAGGAAAAAATTCCTGTTTATATCTAACAAAATCATATGAAACATTTCTAGAGAATATCCAATTATTAGAAATTAATCACCTGAGTAATCAATGATATCAAAGATTTTTCGACCTACCTCTGAAAATGATGACTGTACAGTTGTGTTGGAATACCAAGAATACGATCATATATAGCTGTAACTTCTCTCAGGTTTCCCTGTTCATTTTCCCAGTTTATATACATTTCCCATAGTCTGTCAGATCGGAAATCTGTTCCTGCAGCTAGAACAGCATGCTCAAAAGTTCTGAAAAATTAAATTACTCTTAAGTTATCTTTCCAAAATAAAAATCATTTAAAAAATATTTCTACATTTAGAAAAAAATGTTAAATTCAAAAAGTTATATTCAATTGCTTCACATGCAAGTAGAGATTAAAAAGCAAGAGGATAATTCAAAGTATATAAGAGTTCTAAAAAAGAGTGAGAAAAAATAAAGCAGAGAGATGTACTTTGTATGTGATTTATCTTATATAAAAATACAATGGAAAATGTTCACCTTGCAAACAACAGTGACACAGAAGATACTTCAAAGTATCTGTTAAACTTGAAATGTCAATTGTATAGGTTCATTTAAGGCAAAAGACAAAATAAAACAAGAATTTAAAAGAGAAGTAAATTTTACTTCAATCTAAAGAATACTGAGATTGAATCCAGGGTCCTGTGCATGGAGGCAAGCACTCTACCAACTGAGTTATGGCCCCAGCCCTAAAGAATACTTTTTAAAAATTATTTTAATTAGGTATATATGACAGCAGAATGCATTTTGATTCATTGTACACAACTGTGGCACAACTTTACATTTCCATGGTTGTACACGATGTAGCATTGCATCATACATGCAGTCATAAATGCACCTAGGGTAATGATGTCCATTTCATTCCACCATCTTTCCTACCCCAACACCCCTTCCCATAACTCCCTCCCCTTTGCCCCACTCAAAGTTCTTCCATTTTTCCATGCCCCCCACCGCCCATTATGAATTAGCATCCACTTATCACAGAGAACATTCAGCCTTTGGTTTTTTAGGATTGGCTTACTTCACTATATCCCACAGTTTCTTTATCCATTCATCTATTGAAGGGCATCTAGGTTGCACACATATCAGAGTACTAATCTCCAGGATATATAAAGAACTCAAAAAACTGAACACCAAAACAAACAACCCAATCAATAAATGGGCTAAGGAGTTGAAGAGACACTTCTCAGAAGATATACATTCGATTAATAAATATGAAAAAATGTTCAACATCTCTCATAATAAAAGAAATGCAAGTCTAAACTACTCACACCAGTCAGAATGGCAGTTATCAAGAATAGAAACAATAAATGTTGGCGAGGATGTGGGGGAAAAGGCATACTCATTCACTGCTGGTGGGACCGCAAATTAGTGCAATCAATCTGGAAAGCAGTATGGAGATTCCGTAGAAAATTTGGAATGGAACCACCATTTTACCAGCTATCCCACTCCTTGGTCTATACCCAAGAGTTAAAAACAGCATACTACAGGGACACAGCCACATCAATGTTTATAGCAGCACAATTCACAATAGCTAAACTGTGGAACCAACTTAACGAATACTTTTTAACAAAACAACTGTCCAACAAAAGACCCAGCTGCCTCGTGAGGTAATGAGAATTACACAAATATTGAAACTCTCAAAAGCCCCTCCCAATTCTAAAAATTTAAAATTAAAGTCTAATGCAAAAATGAGTATTTTAAAATATTTAGTTCATTTAAAAAGATTTCTGTAAGCAATTTTAATCACAGAATTTGATATCCTAATGAAATAAAACTTTGAGACATATTTTCAAAATAAGTACCTTAAAATCAAGAGGGAATTTTTCAAAAAGTATAAAACTGCACAATCCCACCCAATCAAAGCACTAATGAATTTTGGGTGGAAGAGAAAATTCTGATATTTGTCTAGTCTTAAAAAAATGCAAAATGTTTTCATAAAAGACAATACAGCAGGCATTTTCCTGAAAGAGAACAAGCTATCTTTTATTATAATTATGGTAATTAAAAAATAGAGCAACAGAAGAGTGCCCAAGAAAACAAAACAGACCACTGTACATATGAGTATTTAGTATATAAAAAAAAGAGGTACTTTAAACCAATGTAGAAAGGCTGAATTATTCAATAAAGTGGAAAAAAATAAAAGGCTAGTACCTTTCTCACAACACCCAGATGAATGAATGACAAAATGTTGTTAAAAAATTAATATACAATATTCATTCTTGGCAAATTAGGAAAAAAAACTCAGAAACCAATATAAGGCTGAAAACTGAATACATTAAACAAAAATCTGTATGATAAAAGGCACTCTAAGCAAAAGTGACACATACTAACACTGGAAAAATGTTTTAATATATAGAAATATTAAAAGTATGTGTATGTGGATAAAGGTGGGTGTGTAAGGTTTTTAGAAGAATAAAATAGATATTAGTGTCCTTGCAGAAACTCAAAGTGATTCAGAAAATTAATGTATCAAATACTGACAAAAGCATGGAGAAGGAGATGGGAGGACAGTAGGTAATGAAAAAAAGACAGAGGGTTTAGATGCAGGTCTGTTTAAATAATTGGTTAGAAATCTTCACCTCCCTTTTCTGCCTTCCTGGGGGATTCAGAAGTTAGATTTGCGTTCTAAAGGCAGTTCAGATGATCATCTTCTAAAAAACTGCTTGGATCTGGAATAAGACCAATACTGGGACTACCCCCAACAAAAATCTGAGTGGCCACTTGGTCACCCTACTCTGAAGCCTTCTAGGCCAGCTGTCAATGTCCCACACAAAACACACAGACCTTCCATACAGTTTATTATAATCACATCAGAAATCCAGATCAGGAATGAAACCATAATTTGATCCGCTTATCCCTCTCTTTAGTATATACCCAAAGGACTTAAAATTAGCATACTACAGTGACACAGCCACATCAATATTTATAGCAACTCAATTCACAATAGCTAAGCTATGGAACCAACCTAGGTGCCCTTGAACAGATGAATGGATAGATAAAATATGATACATATACTCAATAGAATATTACTCAGCCATAAAGAAGAATGGAATTATGGCATTTGATGGCAAATGGATAGAACTGGAGGCTCACATACTAAGTGAAATAAGCCAATCCCAAAAACCCAAAGGTCAAACATTCTTTCTGACATGCAATGCTAATACAATAAGGGGGAACGGAGGGTCAGGAAGGAAGGAAGAACATAAGTTCATTGGATTAGACAAAGGAGAATGAGGGAAGGGAGGGGAATGGGAATAGGAATAACAGTAAAATGAATGAGAAATAACTTCTATGTTCATATATGAATACACAACCACTGAAACTCCACATGATGTTCAAGAATGGGATACTAATTAGAACAAGTTATACTCTATGTATATATGTCAAAATATACTCTACTGTCATGTATATCTAAAAACAAATGAAAAAAAAAAAAAAAAACCCAGAAATCCAGATCAGCCATTTTAGATGACAATAAACACAAGAATTTTAGAGACTACAGTGCTGAGACATAGAAAAAGTTTCTCCCTAATATTATCAAAGAAATAATAAAAAAATATTCAGGTGTGAAACAAAAATAGGAAGCTACAAGAAAAGGAACATTCAAAGAACAAAAAAGGTATCTGGATATTAAAAATCCTATACAAGGATCAAGGACTAAGAAAGGGAAACAAAAAAAGGAAGTGAGAAAAATAAGAAAATTCAATGACTAAAATAGGAGGTCTAATATCTAACAGAGAAAACCAAGGGAAAGAAATACAAAAGAATATCCACAATAGTAACATTTCTAAGAACAGAAAGACAAGCACATCCCCAATTTTAAAAACAAACAAAACCATCAACTAAAGCACAATGAATGAGAAAAAGAAAATCCACACCAAAGCGTATCATTATAAAATTAGATTTACATCAAAAATAAAGAAAACATCCTAAAATATTCCATGGAAAGAAAGTAACAATAAAAGAATCCCAAAAAGCAGTATCACACTTCTCAACAGCAACAATATAAGCTATATATAATAATGGGGTTGTAGCTCAGAGATAGAGCACTGGCCTAGCAGGCGTGAGGCCCTCTGTTCAATCCTCAGCACCATATAAAAATGAAATAAAGGTATTGTGTCCACCTACAACTAAAAAGTAAAACATTAAAAAAAAAAAGAATGGAGGGGCTGGGGCTCAGTGGTAGAGTGCTCGTCTAGCACGCATGAGGCACTAGGTTGGATCCTCAGCACCACATAAAAGTGAAATAAGGATATTGTGTCCACCTACAACTAAAAAATATTAAAAAAAAAAAAAAAAAAGACTGGAGAGTGGGCTGAGGTTGTGGCTCAGTGGTAGAGTGCTTGCCTAGCCATGTGTGAGGCACTGCATTTAATTCTCAGCACGACATATAAATAAACAAATAAAATAAAGGTCCATCAATTAAATATATATATATGTATGTATGTGTATATACATTTATATGTGTGTGTGTATATATATATTTTTTAAATGGAGAGTTTTAAGAAAAATGATTTTCAATACCAAATTCTATACCCTAATGGAACTTGAAATTATTTTTTTTTACCAGGTATCCTTTTATTAAGAAGTTATAGGGTACACTCCTCTTTATTAAGGTGGGCATAAGTCAAGGAAGTGTGGATCTAATAAACTCCAATAAACAAGCATGAAACTCAGAAGTGAGGTAAAGATATCTCCTAGAATCATGTCAAGGAAATCCTAAGATAAACTTCTGCATAGCAGAACTAAGAACAACCAGTTCAAGTTGCAGAAGAGTGAGGTAAAAAAATTGGAATTATAGGTTATCTCACAGGTCTTTCTGGAAAGCTAGACATAAAACCTTTTATTATACAAATGGGAAAAATGGGAGACGGAGAAGTAATTAACTCTGGGAAAAATAAAAGGCTATAAAATACAGAGAACAGCATGATGGAAAAATACTTATAGATCCAGAATAAATAAAACACATATAGATTTACTGCAATCTACTCAATAGTTATATTGGAAAGATAAAAACTTAAAAAATATGGTAAAATGAGCTAAATTCTCATCTACCATAATAAATACATAATGTCTGCAACTAATAGAGAGAAAGCAGTATAGAGCCACTTTTAAATACATATAATGAAAATTTCAGAAGAATCAACTAATAATATTTGAAGGAACACAAAGCAACTACTTTTTGTTATAAGCAGTTTAACAGTGGTTAAATAGTTTAACTATATTAACACAGCTTTTTTGAAAACAAAACCAAAAAAATACATCAACCAATTACTATAATCAGTAACAAAAACACAATTCCAAAGAAAATAAGCAAATCATAAGTAACAGAGCTGTAGAAGTGTAGGGTACTTGTAGCTAAGTGGTAGGGTACTTGCCTTGCCAATACAAGGCCCTGAGTTCAACCAGAGCATCAATAACAAAGACTTAAAAAATATAAGATGATGATAAACTGAGATAAGCAATCTATACACAAATTACAGCAAGAGAAAAAACAAACAAAAAAGGTGATATGGCTATGGCTATGGGGAAAAGACTAATTTTATTCACAGTGAAAGTTCAAAACCAATACCATTTTTGAGGAACATTTGATAAAACTTAGCTGTATATTCCCTTTGACCGAGTTCCATTTCTAGCACACTCTATAAAAATAGTGATTTCTATAGAAGTGTTCACTACAGCACTGATTATTTCCTACAAATACAGTATTTGGACACCATAAAATATCTCTGTAATGTTTAAAATTATATGGTATAAAGAATTCTAAAACATTATGTTAAATAATAAACAAGTCAAAAGAAAATATGTAAAATACACATACAAATACATATGCTACATATACTCGAAAGCATGTACATCAAGCCATTAACCATGAGGAAAGTGGAACTGGAGACATAAGGGGATACAAAAATGGAGGAAGGCTTTATCATCTGCATTTTAAAAAATAGTCATAAATTCATTACATGTATCTAAAGTAGTGGGAAAGAAGCACAAAAGTTAAACTTTTAAGTTAGCATTCATGAGCAGTATATCTTCAAATATCTTCAAATACAATTGAATACCAATGTCTCACATACCCTCTTATTGTACTGTTTGTCTCAGGATCACCAGGGTCCAAAGTTTCTTTTAAGAAGTTTATATAATGAATCCAAAGGTCAACACTAAGGGGTATTGCCTGAAGTCCCCGGCGATACACCTAAGAAGAAAACAATAAACTGTACTTCAAGTATTTAATTATTCCTTAACAGAGAGGCAACACTGTGTTATCCGGTGAACCTTAGAAATACTAATTACTGGAATTTTGTTTAAATAATCTACCATTACCATTTGGGTGGAGGTTGGATAGAACATGGCAATGTTCTGATCCCCACGTGCAGAGTCTTGATCTTCAAAGCGCAGCAGTCCCTGCATTCTGACCGGGTTGTGTGGGCAGGCTTTGGGTTACAGACCATAGGGCACAGACCCATTAGAGCATCAATGACAGCGTCTGACCAAAAATGCAATAAGACGTAGCAAATGTGACTAGTAAACCAACTATATTGTTTGGAAAATGAGAAATAAATGTAAGTGAGAGAAAAGCCCTGCCCTACTTGTTAAGCTGCAGTGTAATACAGAGGCTTGCACTGCAAAGCTTGACAAACTGTAGAGGTTTAACGCACCTGCCAACAAAGAGAGAAAATATTAGCTACAAATGCCACAAGAGTGACAAATGCAAATAAAATACCCTATAAAAATTGTTTGACCATAAATGGTAGGTACTGCCAGCCAAAAAAAAAAAAAAAAAAAATTCTTTGTTTTTGTTATTAACTGGCTTACAGTACCTAATGGAATCAACTTTATTCAGTGATGTACGCACCTCATCTGATTGCTTAATGTTGTCATGTCGCTTTTCAAGATCTGCATACTTTTTCCAGTAACCATAGCAATACGGATAGTGTATGAAAAATTTGTCAAATGCTTTTCTGGCGGCCATCAAGTGATTCTGATGAAAATAAAACAAGGCATTTAAATATCTTAGAAGTTTTTATCAAAAAGAAAAGAAACTAACTTTGTCAAATACTAAGGTAACTTTTTACTTTTTGTTTATTTATTTATTTACTTGTGACACTGGGGATTGAACCCAGGGCCTTGTGCATGCGAGACAAGCACTGTACCAACTGAGCTATATCCCCAGCCCTTAGTTTTATATTTTGATGGTGCTATAGGATTGAACCCAAGGCCTCAAGCATTCTAGGCAAAAATTCTAACACTGAGCTATATATATATATATCCCCAGTCTCTTAAGGTAACTTTGTATTTCAATAATTTTACACACATATATAAAAACCCCTATCACTGTACAACATTAGGCTTTAACTATACTAACTCTCCTAATATACAAATATGCTTTAAGTTATTTTCAAAACAAAAATGTATGTATTTAATATTATTCAACTTAATCTGAAATTTTTGTGTGTGTGTGGTAATAGGCACTGAACCCAGGAACATTCTGCCTCTGAGCTACACCCCCAGTTATTTTTCATTCATTCATTCATTCATTCATTCAAGGCAGGGCCTGACTAAATTGCTGAGGCTGGCCTCAAACTTGTGATCATCTTGCCTCAGCCTTTTTAGTCACTTGGATTAAGGCATGTGCCAGATTAATCTGACCCTCAGATACCATTTTAATAATTACTAACCTCCTGTTCTACATATTGAAGCAAATATACCCAGCCTGTAAAATCCTGAGGATTATTTTCTACGGTTTTCCAAAATTTTTCATATTCTGGAGGGAAATTTGTTTCCGTTTCTGTCACTGTCACTGGAAGGTCAACAGCATTTGCCATTTCACTTTCTTCTGTAGACGCATTCACATTGGGAGAGCCGTCAGGTGACTGTTCCATTTCCGTAACATTCATAATCTCAGTATTGAAATCAGCAGGATGTTCTACCACTACCTCTGAACTGTTGTCTGTGCTGCCATTATTAGAATTTCTGTAATCATCCATGTGAGAATTTTGCATAGCTACGTATTTTGTCTTCAGTTAATAATCTGCAGAAACACACACACAAAAGAGAAACATCTTCCAAATGCTAATAAAATTACTTGGCATCAACATCACCTTTTAAAGCCCTATTTACGATTAAGGAAATGGAATAGTTTGAACTTGATCAAATTAATTTGATTATTTTGTCTGCAAATAATAGAAAACCTATCTACTGATGGCAGTTTAAACAAATATTTATTTTCTCACAAAACAGAAGGCTTAGCAGCTGGATGATGATCAAATTCAAGGTAGGACATAAGTATAGATGAACTACATTGCTATAACTGTTCTTTTTAATCAGAAAATCAAAAGTTTTCCCAGAGATTTTTTTTTTCCAGTTTCACTATCCTTTATACAGGATTAGGTATATTGGTACCTTAAAGAAAATTAATGTTTACTTAGTAAGATAGACAGTGGTGAGACAAGATAATGGATAGGTAACAAAGTATCCACGAGATGACATGAACTGTTTTTGTCATTATCCTCTAAAATCCAATCTACGATTATAATGTGACCTAAAAGTTCCATTGTACAGTTTACCCATTGTAAGGATTCATCATTTAGAGAACTTGGTAGAAGTACAACTTTCTGGGCTATGCCATAGAATTGAAGCCAAGGAATCTACATTTGTTTTAAACACCTTCCTAGTTATCTTCATGGGAAATCAGACTTGAAAATTTTTGTACACTGTAGTGAAACCCAGATTTTTAAAGTAGTCATGAAATTGAAAAAAGAAAACAAAGTATACATACATGGGCGCGCGCACGCGCACACACACACACACACACACACAAAAAAAAAAATCCCTGAAGCCAACCATCCCATAGCTGGATTTTCTTTAAAATAACAAAATAAAGGTCTGAGGTTGTGGCTCAGCAGTAAAGTGCTAGCCTAGCATGTGCTAGGTGCTGGGTTCGATCCTCAGCATCACATAAAAATAAATAAACAAAATAAAGATATAGTGTCCAACTACAACTAAAAAAAATTTTTTTTAAATAAAAAATAAAATGACAAAATCAGCAGGACATGGTGGCACATGCTTGTAATCCCAGCTGCTTGGGAGGCTGAGGCAAGAGGACCATTGAGTTCAAAGCCAGCTTCAGATAAGCAAGGTGCAGCTCAGTGAGACCCCATCTCTAAATAAAATACAAAATAGGGCTGTGGATGGGGCTTAGTGGCTGAGTGCCTATGAGTTTAATACTCAGTACCCCCCACCCCTCAAAAATTGCAGACAAGCCAAAAGAACACACACACAAAAAAACCATCCAACTTTTGTAGGGAGAACAACTGTTAACACCAACTGTATTTTATTTATTTGGTGTAAATTCTTTTTTTGGGGGGGGGTGCTGGAGATTGAACTCAAGAGCACGACCACTGAGTCACATTCTCAGCCCTATTTTGTATTTTATTTAGAGACAGGGTCTCACTGAGTTGCTTAGCATCTCACCACACTGAGGCCAGCTTTGAACTCACAATCCTCCTGCCTCACCCTCCAGAGCTCCTGGGATTACAGGCATGCGCCACCAGGCTCAGTTTTTGGTGTAAATTCTGACAGATTGGTGTGCACATATATACAGTGTGTTTATTATGATATCATCAACACAGATATTAGACTACCAGAAAAATAAATTCTCTTCTTGGATGAGTCTGATGAATGTCATCAACTTTTCCAAAGTTAAGACCACTTTAGGTCCTATGAAAGGACAAACAAATTTCTAAATTTATTTTGCTCTTTTCTCTCTCCTTAAAAAAAAAGCACATTTGGGGCTGGGGATGTGGCTCAAGCAGTAGTGCGCTCGCCTGGCATGCGTGCGGCCTGGGTTCAATCCTTAGCACCACATACAAACAAAGCTGTTGTGTCGCCGAAAACTAAAAAATAAATATTAAAAAATTCTGTCTCTCTCTCTCTCTTTAAAAAAAAAAAAAAAGCACATTTGAAGATTAATTTTTCATATGCAAATTACTAACTTGTGGGTTTTTTAAAATTTTATAGTTCAGTTTAAGAAAGAAAAAAAAAAAAAGACTGCTGGTTGATGCATTATTTGGGGGAGGAATGTAGTACTGAGGATTACACCCAGGGGCCCCATAACACTGAGCTACATCCTAGCCCTTTCTATTTTGAGACAGGGTCTCATTACATTTCCTAAAGTGACCTGGGAAATTACAATCCTCCTGCCTCAGCCCCCAAATAGCTGAGATTACAGGGACGTGCCACCCGCACCTGCCAGTTGACAAATTCTGAGTCATTTACTACCTACCCTATTCTAATTGCATATTTATGTGGGACATATGGGGTTTGTTATTTTCTTTGAATCAGCAAATTTACCACACCCTTGCATCATGAGAGACTCCATACACTGTCAATTACTCCATACACTACAATTACTTGTTGTAAAAGAATTAAGAACATCAGCCTTACCCTTAGGGAATTCATTTTGATGATTACTTCATAAACCACAGGGCCAAAAGAAAATATACTTATTTTTAAAGTTATTCCAAGTCAATCATTAGTACTAGTTTATTCTTAACAAAGAATGGGGAAAAGAAGAGTTATTGTTTAATGGGTATAAAGTTTCAGATTTACAAGATTAGAAACTTCCTGAGATGTTTCCCAATCATGCAAATATACTTGGCAATACTAACTGTACACTTAAAAATGGTAAACATTATCGGGGCTGGGGATGTGGCTCAAGTGGTAGCGCGCTTGCCTGGCATGCGTGTGGCCCGGGTTCGATCCTCAGCACCACATACAAACAAAGATGTTGTGTCTGCCGAAAACTAAAAAATAAATATTAAAAAGTTAAAATAAAAATGGTAAACATTATCAATCTGAATTTAACTCTCCCATGCCTTTGGCATGTAACAAATTGTCCTTTTTCCTGATTTGAGGGGGGAAAAAATGTAAAATTTTGTTATGTAATTTTACCAAAATTACAGAAAGTAAAACATTATACAGTATAACCAAATTAGGAAATATAATGTACAAAAAGGAGCTAAATTTTTCTACCATTTGTTAAATATTTAAATAAGCAAGAGGTCAATGACCTGAAGCTGTCTCAGTACTTTTTTTGGGGGGAGGGGGTACCCAAGATTGAATTCTGGGGCACTTGACCACTGAACTACATCCCCAGCCCTATTTTGTATTTTACTTAGAGACAGGGTCTCACTGAGTTGCTTAGCGCCTCACTTTTTGTTGAGGCTAGCTTTGAACTTACATTCCTTCTGCCTCAGCCTCCTGAGCCACTGGGATTACAGGAGTGGGCCACTGTACCCAGCCTTTCTCAGTATTTTGAGTTCCTATATAATAAACTGCAACCTAACTTCAGCATATAAACAAATGGAAACCTTAGAAGCCTAATTCTTTTTAACAGAGAGCTGGATCACAGCCAATCATAAGCAGCAGAGCTTCTGCCAATCACAGGCAGCCAACTAATCAGACTATATCCAAATAAGGCAACTACCTAGCTATAATCAATCAAGCTATTTCTGTGATTACTTTTATGTTCTGTCTATAAATACTTACTGCCCACTGATGCAGACTAGATGCTGTGAACTTCTAATCATGAATTGTTCTTTCCTCAAAACACTGCTAAATTTGTCAAAAGTTTTTCTTTTAATACATCATAAGTAGTACAGCACGGGTTCCAAATAAAAAGTACAGAATGATAAATATCAGTTAGAGACCAGGGCATGATCTCCTGCATTCCCAGCTACTCAAGAGGCTGAGAGAAGTGGATCACAAGTTTGAAGCCAGCCTCAGAAACTTAGCAAGACCCTCAGCAAATTAGGGAGACACTGTCTCAAGAAAGAAAGTAAAAATGACTGGAGATGTAGGTCAGTAATAAAGCATTCCTGGTACCAAAAATTCCAGTACCTCAAAAATGAAATTGTGTATGTGTGTACACACATATGTATACATAAGAAAAGAGGGAAGTAAAGTGAATTCCACCTCTCTCCCTTAATACTGTGTGATCCTAGGTCAGTTTTTGCTTCTCACTTCTAAAGGAAACTAATAAGACTTACATTACCTGCCTCAGAGATAGGTTAAGAACATCAGATAAAATAAAAACATGAAATTCTTAAAAACTATAAATTCAAAAAAATGAAAGCATAATAGTAAAACACTGAATTCCTTGGGAAGTGATATACCAACAAGAATTTATATTTTAAAATAAATTTAAAAAAATAAAAATTACCTTCACAGTGCACTTAATTTTTTTGCATTAGAAATTTTAATAGGAAAAAATGCTACCAATTTTGAAACTGGTAGTGAGTATAGAATTTACCTGGAGGCATATCTTATTTCCTAATTTGGGGGGGAACATACATTTCCCTCTCATGATCCTAATATAATCATATCAATTGGGGTTAAATCCATATTCAGTTTTACATTAGTGTGTTTCTGTAAATATTTTTAAGCTAAACTACTCTGTATACTATAATTATGCTTTCTTGCTTCTAACCCTTTAAATCTTATTATTTTCATTTACCTTCTTGTGTTTCAAAATTGAAACCATATCCTACTAGAACTCTTATAAAAAGTCCTTCAAAAAACAATGTCATGCATATTTATCAATTCCATTTTTCCTTTGGAGAACATCTAAGGTTCCACAGCAAATTCTATTGATTCTTCTTGTCTAGGTTTGTCTATTCCTTTTGATCTAACATAGTCCTTTTACTTATTCCCTGGGGGATGAATCCTATCTATAACCGCCAAAATCTTTCTTTCTTCATTTATTCTCTTTCATTTTTTATGTTGTATATTAATATACAGAATGATGGGTTTCGTTGTGGCAGATCCATACATACATAAAAACATAATCCGATCAACTTCACTACCAAATACCCACACTATGCCCTCCTTCTCCCTCTGATCCCTTCCTTTTCCCTAATGGTCTCCATTTTCTGCTGAGTCCTTATTTTTTCACTCTGGCTTCCCCATAACAGAAAACTAATGATACTTTTCTCCTGCATCTGACTTATTTTACTCAAGATCATGGTCTGCTGTTCCATCCACTTTCCTCAAAGTGACATAATTTCATTCTTTTTTTTAATTAATGGATTAATTCCATCTTCTAGAGGATCATTACTATAGCCTACAAAAAAAAAATGATAAATTTTCTAAGTATAAGCAGGCACAGTGGCACACTTACAGCAACTCAGTAGACTCAAATAGGAGCATCACAAGTTCCAGGCCACCCTCAGTAATTTACAAGGCCCTAAGCAACTCAGTGAGACCCTATCTTGAAATAAAAAAAATAAAAGAGGCTGGGGATGCAGATCAGTGGAAAAGTACTCCCTCAAACTCCAGTAACACCAACAAAAGAAATTTTATAAGTATAAAATTCCAGACTGAATTTTTTCCTTAAGAGTTTTAGAAGAATCTATTCACTGTCCCCTAGCATCTGGTACTACTATTGAAGAAACATGGTCTCCCCCCCACCCCCGCCCTCTTAAGTACTGGGGATTAAATTCAGTGGCACTGTACCACTGAGCTACACACACAATCCTTTTTTATTTATTTTCTATTTCAAGACCGGGTCTCATTAAGTTGTCCAAGCTGGCCTGAAACTTTTGATCCTCCTGCCTCTTCTCCCAAGTAGTTGGGATTACAGATGTGCACTACCCTGCCCAGCTTGTGATGCAATTTATCCCTTATCCTCCACATGACCTGTTTCTCAGTAGACTGTTTCTTTTTTTTCTGCTTGTACTGAAACACTCCCTTAATGGGAGTCTTTTTCCACTCATTCTGCAGAGCATTCATTCGAAAACTACTTTTTTAACTTCTTAAACTGATACATAAAAATATAAAAGCTTTACTTACGGATATCATGTGATGTTTTGGTACATGTATTTTTTTTTTTTTGGGCGGGGGTAGGGGGTACTGGGGATTGAATCCAGGGACTTTTATATGCTAAACACGCACTCTACCACTGAGCAACACTCCCTGACCTACTTGTAACATTTAAAGCAGGCTAAACATACCTATTTCCTCAAACATTTCTTAATGGTAAGACATTTAAAACCCTTTCTTCTATATATTTTGCATATATAGTATCATTATCCATAGTCATCCTACTGTGCAATAGCGTATCAAAACTTTTTACTCCCTTACTACAATCTAGAAGGCCTATTTTACTTTATTTATTTGTTTATTTTGCAGCGGTGGAGACTGAACCCAGGGGTTTGCACATGCTAGGCAAGTACTTTACCACTGAGTTACATCCCCTTCCCTAGACAACCTATTTTAACCTAGATTTTTATGCCATTCTATTCTTAGAAATGTTTTGTTTTTTGATAAAATCTCTCCCTTTCATTTCTCTATTACCTATTTGATGAACTCTTATTATTTAGATGTTGGACCTCCTGAACTAATCTTTCTTTTTTTATTTTTAACTTTGTTTTTACTGATTTGACTCATTCTACAAGAGATAATCCCTTACTCCTTATATTGGATTTTTAATATAGGCATAAAGCTTAAAATTTCCATTTCTTATTCTCTGAATGATTTTTTTGTTAAGTCTCCCGTTCCTTTTTCACTAATGCAATATCTTCTGTCATTTCTCCATAATTCACTTTAAATTTCCTCAGTTCTCAGCACTATGTGCTTCTTCTAAATGTCTTTTGACTGTGTTGGTGTCTCAAGTATAGTGATCTTCAAACTTACATTCAGGAAGAAATGTTAGACATTACAAAGTTACTCTGCAAGTTAGACAGGATTCACAACTGCTGGATCTTGCTACAGAAAGACATTCTGTTAAGGGAATCCACTAAATATCAGTGCTATACATTTTTTCACCTGGGTTAAGTTTCCCCAAAGAATCTTTCAACTTAGAAAAACAGAAGAAAGGCAACCAGCATTCTGGGAGCAAAAACAACAAATGGGGCTGATGACCTCACATTCTATTCCATTTCCCATTCTCATTAAGACCTTTTACCCAGGCCCTGCATTCCACTATGTGTCAAAACTCTTGATTCCATCCATTTTGAACAATAAACATCTAATTTTTCACTGGCTATATTGGACAAAGAAGGGAAATTCTACATCTAAACTACTTCAGATTTTCAACTAATTCTACTTTTAGTCATACTGAGCATTCTTATCTTCGGAGACCATGGTTAGAATAATTCTTTTTAAAGGCATTTGGAAAAAATCAACAATGAACAAGGGTGCTCACTGAAGCACTTTTTCTAAGAAAATAACCATCAGTTGGTATACTATACAGTCTAGTTTAATGACCTAGTTGACAAGAGCAACTAGATCTCTATATCCTCTATCCCCTTAAAATTTCTTATAACTTAGGTAGTAAATCTATTATACTAGATTTACTACCTCTCAACTTATTTATCATCTTTCTTCCTTTCTGTTCTCAAAGTATTTGTTTAGTATCTTTATTGTGCTATTAGCAACAATAGTTGAAATACATAATCATTGTTTCTATATAGTCTCATAATTTCTTCAGACCATAAGCAATTAAGTGTGACTTCTTCATTTTTCCTACCACCAAATTTCTACTCTCAATGCATCTGTAACCACTTGGTCACAATGGATGAAGATCTCTGGTCCTACCAAAGGCCAATACCAGAACTCAAGACTTGAAACATTTATCCCACCCACCTTCCCAAGAATTTCTTTTAATTTACTCTTCTTATCAGTTCCTCTTACTGCATTAGATTACTTCCATTAGCATTCAAAAATAAATACCCCTCATCTGTCTTATATAATAATGAATGTGTGTGTGTAGATTCAAGTTCACAATTTCCTAGTTCATAGATTCAGCTGGATACTTGCCATTCATCTTTCTAATCTTCACAGTATACAACAGAAATATGACTTTCTATTCAATAGTAGACAGTTGTTGCTGCAGTACTGGGGATTAAACCCAAGGCCTTCCACATGTTAGGCAAGTGATCCACTACTGAGCTACATCCCCAGGACTTTTTGAGACAGAATCTTGCTAAATTGCCCAGGCTGGCCTCGAACCTGCGATCCTCTTGCCTTAGCCTCCTAAATAGCTGAGTAGCAGGGTAGCTGAAATAACAGGTACTCACCACCATGCCAGGCTTTCTTTTCTTGCCTTTTCTGACTCATGACATTCAACTGGTTTTCCTCCTATCTTGGGTGCTCTTTTTCTGAAGAATCTTTGCTTCTCACAGTCCCATAAGAATTAGTACCACTTTGCCAGGCACAGTGGCACATACCTGTAATCCCAGAGAACTGGGAGGCTGAGGCAGAAGGATCACAAGTTCAAAGCCAGCCTCAACAACTTAGGGAGGCCCTAAGCAACTTAACAAGATGCTGTCTCAAAATAAAATATAAAAAGGGCTGGGGATGTGGCTTGGTGGTTAAGCGCCCTGGGGTTCAATTCCTGCTACAAAAAAAAAAAGAATTAGTAACTTCAAGATTTTGTCCTCAGCTGATCACCTTCTCCTCTTTGATATACTTTCTTCACTTAGCTTCCAGATCATACCATATCCTGATGTTACTTGTACCTCCCTACCACTTCTTCTACTGATTGACAATCTCCTGAGATGAAGTGAGTGCTCTTCTATTCAACCTGTTAATGTTGGAGTACCCCAGGATTCAGTCTTTGGTCATTTTTAACTCAACTCCCAATCTCACAAGGCTTAAGATACTAAATATAGGCTGACCCTCAAATGTTTATCTCCAGCCTAGGCCTCTTTTCCAAACTCCAGTCATATATCTAACTGCCTACATATATAAAGTCATTTCAAATATTAAAATGCCAAGTCTCTTCCTGATTTGTCCCCCCAAATTTGCTCTACCCACTTCAATGACTGAAAAGTCCTCCTTCCCCCTGTGTAGACCAAAAAATCTTGGAATCATCCTTGCCTTTTTCTCACACCAATCAATCTGTTAGGGAATCTTTCAAATGTCCTAGAATTCCATTTCTTATAATCCTTTTTTATTCCAGCTGAGAGCAGCTGGAATACCATTATAGTCTTCTATAAGGTTCTATGGACCGCCTCCTTTTTCTCTTGCTCCACCTCCATCCCCAACTCCCTGTGTTTAGTCTATTAATAATATAGCAGAATTAGTTATGTTTAAAAAATGTAAATCAGACTCACTCCACTGCTCCATCTCACAAATAGTCAATATCCTTCAGTGGTCCACTGCCCTATAATATCTCTTTGACTCATCTACTCTTACTCTCTCAGTTCCTGCCATACTGACATCTTGCTGTCTCTCAAAGTCCATACTCTACAGACTTAGAGCTTTGCATGGCTGTTCCCTCTACAAAAAGAAAATTCCCCATACAAACATAGCTGCCTTCCTCGTCTCCTTTAAAACTTTGCTGAAATGTCACCTTCTCAATAAACTCTATTTGGATCACATTATTTAAAGTTGTAACCCATTCCCATTCGCAGCACTTTGCTATACTTTTATTCATAGCATTTTCTATATTCTAAATAGTGAATAATTTATTTAGTAGACCCTACTATGAATTAACTGGTTTAAGAATTAACTGGCTCCTTTTTATTCACAGTATTATTGATATAATTCACATATTCATTATCTCCCAACTATATCAGTAACTTTCAAACTGCAGATTGCTTTAGATCAGTTTTTTTTTCAAATGTAAAAGAGAATAAAAATTTATCACAATGCTTTTGCATAAAGACATGGAAAAACCATAATGTTTCATGACAGTTTAACACAATTATATACACATGCACAAAATTCAACTACTGTATATTGATTTGCACACAGAAGACACATTATTTTTGAAAGAATGAATGAATGAAGGCATGTCATCAGGCAGGTATTGCTACAATTTCAATTACCAGCTATCAATAATAACACTAAAAGATGCTACTTACTGATCATATATTTTGTTAAATCCCATTTTCCCACTTTTAAGGATGGAGAAACTAACATTTATTAAAGTTAAAACAACTTGTCCAAGTTTAAATAAGTTGGAAGGAACAGAGCCAAGGTTCAACCCCATCCTAACAACAACAACTCTTGCCTCTTTTCTACTAAATTCTGTAGGAACATCCCTCCCACTCCCATTTCACTGTTTTGGGACCTTACTGTAAGCTGTTCTTCTACATGAAATGCTCTCCTAACCCTCTATTCCACTCTTACATTACCATTTAATGCCTTCCAACTAACTAAAGCCTATTCATTCTTCTGAGCAAAGTTTAAAAATCACTTCCTGAAAGTGTTTCCACATTCCCCAAATAAGTTAGGTTGTCCCTAGTGACAATCCCACAGCATTCTTTTTCTCCACAGCACATACCACAATTTTGATACTTGTTCAATGTTTACCTTCTCTCCTAAATTACAAATTTCTTCAGGGTCAAGGCAAAGTCTACCAGTACATACAGATATAGTACACCTTGAGACTTAGAACACTATCAATTAACTGACAATTAACAGAGTCCTTACCCATACTAAAACCTGGCCTATTACATTCATAACCAAATAGAAAGTGGAAAATGCTTGGTCACTAGACGACAACACAACTGAACTAAAGATCCAACCTCCCTACTTATTAAGGAATTCTGAACAAGTTATTTAATCCTTTTAAACCTCATTCACAACATAATCACACATACCTTGATATAAAAATTAACTAACCCCTTCTTTTCATTCATACTACTAATATGTCGGTTTAAGTAGTTTTTATATCACCTCCAGACTGCTGTTTTCAAGCTGCAGATTGTATCAAACCAGTTTCTAATTGTAAATGCAAAAACAAATAGTAGACAAAATCAGAATACACAAACACATTAAGGGCATATTGAATGCACAATTCAACTACTGATTACAGAGTTGTAATGTTACATGTACATCCTTTTTATGGGTTGCAGTCAAAAAAAAAAAAAAAGAAAAACACTACTACACTATAAACACTACTGCTACAGATAAACAAATATTACTAGAATATTTAAAGTTAATGAGAAAGGAATCTTGATTTATTCACTGTTGTGTTTCTATAACCTACAATAGTGCCTGGTGTGTAACAGCACAATTTCTCTGAACAAGTAAGTGACACATCCATTCCTAACTTAACTTTCCAAACATATTAAACCTACAATATTCTTCCTTACTGCTGTTTCCAGAGCACATTATATTCTTCATGCCTAAACATTCTTCATGCCTTGGCACATGTATTTCTCCAGACTAACAAAATTCCTTTTCTCAACTCAAAAAATCAATTGATACCTTTTTTTAAACTATATTACACTTTCTTACAAAAATCACATAAGCATAAAATAATAAACTACAGAGGAAAACATGACAAATTATAAAATACTCAGAACAGATACAGTTCTAAAATCACACATTTAACTTTTAGTATAGTTATGATATACATTAAACACCTAACAATTAGCATGCCATCTTAAAATTTAAAAGGTCTTTGGGAAGACAACTTAAATAACCAACACTCATTTGATGAAATATGAGACATCTAATTTAATATAATTCATTTTTTTACACTCTGTATGCCTCTTACACCTGTAGCGGTAATCAAAACTTATGCCACTGATTATTCTTTTTCATGAACAGAATATATAAAAATCCAAAGTCATTACTAAAAGTCCAAGTCAAGAGTGTGGGTACTGCGGGGCGCGATGGATGGCACACATCTGTAATCCTAGCGGCTCAGGAGGCTAAGACAGGAGGATCATAAGTTCAAAGCCAGCCTCAGCAGAACCAAGGCACTAAGCAACTCAGGTAGACCCTGTCTCTAAATAAAATACAAAATAAGGCTAGGGATATGACTCAGTGGTTGAGTGCCCCTGAGTTCAATCCCCACTACCAAAAAAAAAAAAAAAAGANAAAAAATTAAAATTAAAAAAAAAACAAAAAAAAAAAAAAAAAAGAGTGTGGGTGCTGCAGATCAACTAACTAGCTTTGCAATCCACAAATTAGTTCTTCCTCAGCCTTAGATAAGCCAATTAGATTTCAGCTGTAAAAAAAAAAGGGGGGCTACTATAACCATTGGTTTGAGTACCTATTTTTAGAGGCTAAGTATAATGTTCACAGATTGACCTTTCTGATTTCCACATATTAAACACTTAATATATCCTAGAAACTGGATCTTGTATATAAATCTGCATCATCTCAAATCTTTGGGAAAAAATTATCACTGGACTACAACTACTACTTTCGTCCTTCTTTGGCTATTAAAAAAGAAAAAAAGTTCTGTTTTACCCACAACTATTAACATAGCACAGAAGATTCTGTTCTTTCTCTTGAAAATGACACACAATTTTTATCATTTGACTTACAAAATTCTTTATCTTAAATATTCAACTATATATTACCAAATATTCTGAGACTAAAAAAATTCTGCTTTTTTATGCTCATTGCAATTATCTCATACACCTACTAATTATCCTTCTCTAGTCAGCCCCTAATTATTTCAGAATTCACAATCTAAAAACCAGTGGTCTTTAGTATAACTTCTTTGTCACTTTATCCCTACAACGAGAAGAGTGGAGTTCCAACTTTTTCAACTTTAAAATGAGGTTATAAACCTGAAGGGAGGAGGAAACCTGTCAGTAGTTGCTTGGGTTGTTTGTTTTTCCAATCCATTTAAAACTGCCACAGAGCCCAAAACACTTAAGTTCCAATGTAAGCTCCATACTTCCCCCAGATGAGACATTTTCTTAAACTTCACCCTTTCCAGCTGTAAATTTTAAAGTATTTTTTGAACAGATTAAAATCAGTTGCCAAATACTGAGCCCTCAAATACGGAAGACCCCATGAATGCCAAACTAAAAAGTAACATAAAATTATATGGTATTACAGAATCATCAACAATACATTTTTTAAAAAAGAAAAAAATACATCATCAACAATACATTAACAGTACCATTAACTTCAAACATTATTTATTAATTTCAAGATGTGATTTCGGAGCGAGAAAAACACTAGTTCCTGGTCTCTGATTACGAAAGGTATAAACACTCAGATTCCTTTACAAGATCCTACTGGGATTTTCCGTGCCTAGTTTTTGTTTCTATCCTACACAGCCCAAAAATCTCTGGCTGATCTTTGGGGTGCTGTGACCCAAGGCCCCAAAACTGTTGCTTCTCCAGTTAGAAGGCGGAACAAGGCACCCAAATGCTTTATTAACAGAAGTTGTATTACACCCTCCTAATCCTCCGCGGCACTAAAGAGCCCCCTCCCATCCTCCCAGCCACGCTGGGGGAAGCGAGGGTTCAGACTTATCCCCAAATCTCTTCCTCAATCCAGTGGAGGCGGCCCACGCTTCCCCCGCCAGACTAACCGCACTTCTCAAGAAAAACGTGCAGTCTAAGAAAAGAAACCTCGCACTGCTCCACCCAACAGGTGGGACGGAAAAAGGAATGAACAACTGGGCTCCAAGCCCAAGCCAGGCCTTAAACAGGGCGGGAGAGAGAGGCCGCGGGCCCGGAGCGGCCTGAAGCACCTCAGGCCCCTTCCTGATCAGAGTCCCACCTCCTCCCGCCAATTTCGACAGGCAGGTCTTGGCTGACCTGAGGATGGATGCCACTCGATGCCATGAGCCGAAACCTGGGCCAACCTAGCTGAAGATGGCACTCCCACCGACTCAGTCCTCACAGCCACACAGTCGCCACCAGAGATACCTCCGCCTCGTCGAGGACGCAGTGCGCACGCGCAGGTATCCGGAGGCGAGCGAGTCACGTGGTCGCAGCACGCAGGTCTCGCCCTCCGCGGGATCCGGGCGGCCGANCCCCCCGCCCCACCCCCGCGAAGGCAGTGTGGTTATTGGGGATTTTCCAAAGCCAAGGGGTAGGTTTAGGGCCTCCCACCTCCCAGATCTTGCAGATACGGCCCTGAGACCCCCTTCGCACTCCACCCCCGCGAAAGTAAAATATCGGTATTCTTTTTCTGCAGTTTTTCTAAGGTTTTTCTAATTACCCAGGCTTTTTCCTTAAAAAATTTAGCTGAAAAGAGCAGAAATTAAGCATAAAACGTCCAAACTTCAAGATGGTAAGGACCATCCCGTCCAAGTTTACCGGAATTTAGGGGTTTGAAAAACTTATTAAAGGATCTCTGTAAAGCTATCCTCTGGACAAAGCGGGGCAGGCAGTTTTATGTTGACGGTCTTAGCAGACCTCTTCACTTGTACCTCCATCCCCATCTTTTAAACAAGTTATTTTTCTTTTAAATCTGATCTCTCTCCATTTAAGATCCTGCCTCAGTTGTGCAAGTGTTCAGTCGTCCCTTACCAGGCAGTCTTTTGTTGAAGGTTCAGTAATATCACAACTGGGCTTTGTTCTCTAGAATCTGTCTACCTCCAGAAATGTTTCTCTGCAAGACATTGTTCACCTGTCCAGAACTCCATTAGTCATAAATTCTCTCATCAGCACATTTTCTTCCAAATATCAACATTAGAAGATATTAGATGCTGCCTCTCACTTTCAGGAAAGTTACAGCTTTTCCCTTTCCATTTTCCTCTTCTACTCTTCAAGTTAACTTTTTTGGTTTCTCTGACAAGATAGCTATGCTTTTTAGAGATTTAATCAACAGCTTTTAAATGTTTACTTGGGGAAGAAGCAGTCAAGGGAGTGAGATACCTAGAAGCCAGGCCCCAGTCTGTGAAAAGCACTGTTAGTGGCCAAGGCACAGCCTTCTCTGCTTTTTTGATTTCTCCAATCTTCCTAAAGTGGCCTCAAATTCTTACTAAGTAAATAAAAATAAATAATAAATAAATAAGATTATTTCTGAGATCCCACCTCCTCCAATAACCGTTTTGTAAAAATCCTCCTGCTTCTTGAACTTTTAGTGACTGGAGACTTATTTCCTTCATCTTGTTTTCAACATCTTTCCTTTTAAGCCAGTGCTGTTGATTTCTTTCTCTCCTTAAAAATTTACACTGGTTTCCCTCACTGTTTATAAGGAAAACCTAAACTCCTTAGCATGGAACATGCAGTCTTTCATGATCACACTGTAACACTAGTCCACTTTATGCTTTGAATATAGCTCTTGCTGCGCTGCCACTACAGTTTATTTTTTTAAATGGGCATGTTTCTTTCTCTTCCTCTCTCCTTGCTCCCCTCGGATCTCTCCCACTCCATAATCTCAGAGGAAACTGGATTACCTTTCTTCCCCATCCTAGGCAGAGTTATCTGTCTTTGAGTACACACCCACCATAGAAACAAAGTAATTCAGACCTGGAGTTGACACCAAAAGATCTCAGAAATGAGTACCTACCAAATTAACAAGTGAATTGCAATTCCAACAGAGAACACATGGAATGTAGGCTTGGAATCACCTCTTTAAAATCCCCCTGTTCCTGCAGGTGGGCGGAATCACAACCTCTGGGATGAGAGTCCCGTTTCTCCTTTGCTAAAAAAATCTTGATTTAGATATTCCAACTACTTTCTTTCTAGAATCCTGGTTGATAAAATAGCAAACTATTTCTTGGTATATCCAGGATTAATCAGATTCTCTTTCTGGGCTATTTGGTACAAGGTTCCTTTTTATTCTCTTCAAAATATATCATGCAATGAAAAACAACCAAATGGTTCATTTTATTTACAGAATACATTTGCTTAGGGAATGGAATTTGTTAATTAACCTTATACATAAATCCATCACCAAATGAATTGTGATGTTTCTTCTATTAGGAACGTTCAGATTCCCATATTTAATGTTTCTCCTTACAGATAAAGCAAGTAAAATTAAAATGGTGACTCCAGGACATTTAAATTCAAATGCAGGGCTGGGGTTGTGGCTCAGTGGTAAAGCGCTCGCTTAGCACCTGCGAGGCCCTGGGTTCGATACTCAGCACCACATATAAATAAATAAAGTAAAGGTATTGTGTCCAACTACAACTAAAAGATAAAAATATTTTTAAAAAATAAATAAATAAAATAAAAATAAAAAATTCAAATGCAATGCTAAGCTTATTTCCTTCCCTCTATTCAATCTTTAAGACTTAGTTCAGGGTTGGGGATGTGGCTCAAGCAGTAGTGTGCTCGCCTGGCATGCGTGAGGCCCAGGTTCCATCCTCAGTACCACATACAAAGATGTTGTGTCTGCTGAAAAATAAAAAATAAATATTAAAATTATCTCTCTAAACAAAAAAAAGATTTAGTTCAAATGATTTCTTCTGAGCTAAGTGTTTCTGAGAGACATTTATTTGGGTCCCATGTTACTCCTATTTCTGACTAGTTAATTAAATTATTAATTTGTATAACATCTTTACATCTATAGAACTGGCAGGTTTAGTTTTTCCATTTCCCTATTCCAGGTTTTTTGTGTTCTCTTGTGATAGGTTTATAAAGTAGTCTGTAATTGATCTTAAACTGAGCAATTATCAAGGATTGTGCTGGGAAAAGAAAGACTTACTTAGGGCTAGATAGCTGAGTTCCAGGCACACTTCCTTCTAACTGATCCTGTCGTGGGAAAGATTTTCAGGAATAAACAGATTCTGAGAGGAAAAGGGGAGTCAGTGTGAAGCAGACATTTTGTGACCAAAGGCAAATAGCAAGAGTGTGGATTCTGGAGGTGGGCATGAGCAATTCTAGCCTAAAAAGCCATGACCTAATCCACAGGGCAGAGCAGTCCAGCCCGTGTACCCTGATGCTGAGAGCAAGGATCTGTGGAACTTCTTAGGTCTTTAAGTCAAAGTAATTCCATTTTGAAAATCAGCACCTGACCACCCAGGCATGACCTTCTTGTTAGGCCGGTCCACAAACTACCGAAACCACAGCAAACATGCTAAGTAACAATCACAGGACCAGATGGGTTATTTTTTAACTACTCCATTGTACGTGACTATATTGTTAATAAGTTGTTTTTTTTTTTTTTTTTTCCCAGCAGGCTGCTGCGCCTTGCAGAAGGGCAGCCTGGCACATATTCTCTGTCAATAAACCTTTGCTTAAACTCAGAGATGTGTCTGTTGTGGATATTTGCACCAGCTACCCTAACAGAACTAAGGATTTCTTTTCTGCCTTTGCATTAGTGACACAATGATCCTTCTCACATATTCAGATATTTTAGGAAGAAAACGGGCAAAATCTGAAAAGTGACCCAAAGACTGCATGATCCACAATAATAAAAAATGAAAGGATTAACACTGTAACTCCATGTTTTTGCCAAGAAATCCCACCACTGTTTAGTATTTTGTTTTTAGGATATTCTTTTAAAATCCATTATAACAGAAATTGCTTATCTTTAATTAAAGTTGCAATAAATATATATGGTGAATCCTGTAGTGGCCAATAAATGCATGACTCAGATCCACTAATATAGGAAGCATAATTATTTATGGCTCCAGATGTTGTGCTCTGAAATCCATCACCAATTTGTGTCAGGGAAATTCCTCTTGTGAACTACTTCTAGCCAATGACATGTCCCTCAGCAGGGAGAGTTAGCCTGGCTCATTCTTGGGACAAGTGGGTCTCCTCTGAAGCAACTTTGGCTTAAGGATTCCTGGACAGACTTGTCAAGAAACTTCTTTCCTTCCCTTCCTCTCACAGCGGTGTCAAAAGTATCCTCAGCACCACGTAAAAAATGAATGGGTGGGGCTGGGGTTGTGGCTCAGTGGTAGAGCGCTCGCCTAGCACATATGAGGCACTGGGTTCAATCCCAGCACCACATAAAAATAGAATAAAGGAATTGTGTCCACCTACAACTAAAAAATATATTTTAAAAAAAATGAATGGGTGAAATAAAGGTATTGTATCCAACTATAAAATAAATATATATTTTTTTTAAAAAGTGTATGTCTGAATACTCTCTCAGCTTTCTCCAACCCTAAATTCCTTCACAGGCATTTTCCTCCATTAATTGTGTGCACTTCTAATGTCATGTGGCATCTGCTTTTTGAAGGACCCAGACAAACTCAAAACCTAATGAACATAAATGTGACATTTAATGCAGCAGTTTTCTCTCAGTTGATTACATTACTTTCCGTATATCAGTGACTTCTGCAGTGGACATTTTTTCATTTTGGCTTCGTCACTCAGCACTTCTGTGTAGGGAGGGCATTTTCTCATTCTGAACTAGAGCCTAAATCCAAATGCAGAAGCCAAAATAGGCAAATATTTTCCTAGCTCCCCCCTCCGCCCCTGGCCACCACACACACTTGCATAAAAATACAAAAATAGGAACATTACTTGGGCTGCTTCTGCCAAGACAACCTATCCCATACTGGAATCAAAAACTCATTTGGTAACATTTAGACTCTTTTGGTGATGGTTTATGCAGCTGGAGCAGCTACATGTATTCTTCAGAGGCAATTTAGGAAACAATTTTGGGCCAGCATCCAACTTGAGAGGAGTGTGTGACATCAGTTGTGAAAGTTTTGGTGGCTGTGCTCTGCAAGGATGACAGCAGTGTCTTCCCTAGGACAGCCCTGCAGTGCAATTTAGACATTCTTTCTGGCTATCTAGTCTCCCATCCTCACAAAACTGTGTGTAATGCTACACCCTTTTTACAAACCTCTCTTTCACCTAAAATAGGTGTGTGTGTATGTGTGTGTTTGCATACACACATAATATGCACATATAAGAATCATGAATGAAACAGAGATCAGTATAAGAATAGTTGCAGATAACAGTTACAGAAATAGAAGGAAATTATATTGGGCATAACAAGAGCTGAAGGCAGAAAAATTGCAGCTAGTATTAACACATGCTTCTGATACTCACGGCACACAAAGTGTGTACCAGTACACACAGTATGAAATGATTGACTATAGCCAATTAGGATGCATCCCTCTGAAGGTAAAGCTCTGAATGGAAGTCTGAGATGGAATAATTATTTATACTAACTCCAGAGGGCTTAAAGTGAATGGACAAAGAACTCTATTTCTAAATTCTCAACTGAAAGCAGGAATCAAAAACCAAGAACTTTCTTTATTGGTATGGAAATAGCTTTTGATTCTTCACAAGTCATGGGATCAAAAGAGCCAAACATACCCAAAAGTTTGGGCCCAAAGATTACCAAAGTACAATATCAATTGAATTCATACTCTTTTCAGTTATCTTCTGTCAATATTAAAGAAGAGGAAGACACCAAATAAATGGAATGAGCACAGAGTAGAATACAAATAATTTGAAATGCCCTGAATTAAACCTCTCTCTTAGCCTCACTTACCCATCAGAAATAGGCTCATCTCTCCAGTCTAAAGATACAGTCCCTGTCACATTTAGAAATCTGTTTAGCCTTTACCTGAGAGAGTTGTGATACAATAGGCTGCAAATTTCCTCATTCCCCATTCCCAACATTCTTTTTTTTTCCCCTAAACTTACACCAGAATCAGATACTAGTGCATCATGAGTACCAATAATGACAAACGTCTACAGCAAGAAAATCAAGACATTACAAACTTATGCTGACAAAAAATGTGAGAATACATGAGAAAGTATATGTGTGTATATATATATATATATTATATATATAGTTAGATAGATAGATAGATATACTTACGTAAATATATATGTGTATATATGTATAAGTTGATTCAATGTGCTAGTGCAAACAGCCAGCAATTGTTCTAATATTTTCTTTAGTCAAAATGTGGGCATAAACTCTGCATGGACAACTTTCTTTCTTTTGTTTTTTTTTTTTAATTGGTTGTTCAAAACATTACAAAGCTCTTGACATATCATATTTCATACATTTGATTCAAGTGGGTTATGAACTCCCATTTTTACCCCGTATACAGATTGCAGAATCACATCGGTTACACATCCACGTTTTTACATATTGCCATACTAGTGACTGTTGTATTCTGCTATCTTTCCTATCCTCTACTATCCCCCCTCACCTCCCCTCCCATCTTCTCTCTCTACCCCATCTACTGTAATTCATTTCTCTCCCTTGATTTTTTTTCCCTTTCCCCTCACATCCTCTTATATGTAATTTTGTATAACAATGAGGTTCTCCTTCCATTTCGATGCAATTTCCCTTCTCTCTCCCTTTCCCTCCCACCTCTTGTCCCTGTTTAATGTTAATCTTTTTCTCATGCTCTTCCTCACTGCTCTGTTTTTAGTTGCTCTCCTTATATCAAAGAAGACATTTGGCATTTGTTTTTTAGGGATTGGCTAGCTTCACTTAGCACAATCTGCTCTAATGCCATCCATTTCCCTGCAAATTCTGCATGGACAACTTTCCACTCACCTATAACTATGTCTCCTGAGTGCTAGCAACATTCCCTTCAGAAAAAAAAAAATAAGAAATACACAGATGAAGGGCAAGACAGCATTTACAATGTTGTTCTCCTTGGCTGCAGATGCTATGGTAGATTCCTCCTAGAGGCCGTGATTTCAGCAGTAATACAAACATTTTTGAATGGCAGAGATATCATCAGATCACAGAAGTTATGGTTAGAAAAGGGGAGCTGACTTACAGTTATTGAACTGGCTGGTGTGTTAGTCAACTTTTTATCTCTGTGACCAAAATACCTGACAAACACAATTTAGAGGAAGAAAGGTTTATTTTGGGATCATGGTTTTAGAAGTTCATATGGTTGGCTGATTCTATTGCTCTGGGTCTGAGTAAGGCAGAATATCATGGCAGAAAGCATGGTGGAGGAAAGCTGCTCATCTTATGGTAGCTAGGAAGCAGAGAGTGCCAGTAGCCAGGGACAAAAGATAATCCCCAAGGGCATGCCCCCAGTGACCTACTTCCTCCAGCTATGCACCACCTCCTCACAGTTACCACACAGTAATCCATTCAAATTATTAATCCTTCAAATGGACTAATCTACCGACTAGGTTACAGCTCTCAATCTAATAATCATTTCACCTCTGAACACTCCTGCATTGCCACATTTGCTTTTTAAGGAACATTTCACATCCAAACCATAACAGATGGTCTTTATTTTATGGAGCAAACCTCTCTGATTTCACGAGGACACAGAACTGACAAAAAGTTGACTCTGCCGAATAAAATTGGCCAAATCGAGGCATAAGAAGATATTTAAAAAGTAGAGAACTATATCCCTTAATTGGAGGAGCTCCATCCATCTCCCATTTTAGCACGGTAACTGCTTATGACAACAACCATAATTTCTGAATGTTGTCATAGTCTCAATTCCTCCATAATCTCCGAAGGCCTCCCAGCCCCATCTCTGAACCTGGTTGTCTTTACCTTCCAAGAATATGGCCCATTCTTGCCTTCAATTCTCTTTCACCACT
This sequence comes from Marmota marmota marmota, assembly GCF_001458135.2. Taxonomy (NCBI): domain Eukaryota; kingdom Metazoa; phylum Chordata; class Mammalia; order Rodentia; family Sciuridae; genus Marmota; species Marmota marmota. Next base: position 15,434,155 of record NW_025999900.1, read on the forward strand.
ATCAGTATTTGTTTTCTCAGTTAATGGTATCACCACCCACTTACTTGCTCAAATCAGAAGACTGGTAGTCATTCTAGTCTTTTCCTTATTTCTTCAGTCCAAACACCCAATCTCTTACCAACTCCTGTCAATTCTTGAAATGCTTCTTGAACTTGCCGAATCTGCTCCATCTCCACACTTAACCTTAGGTAAGGCCACAGGCATTTTTCTCCTAGATTCTTAAAATAGTCTCAAATAATTTTTTGCTATGTTGAATATCGCCCCATTCAAATTCCTGGGCATAGCCAGATTAATTTTACTTCACTGTTTAAATCTTAGTCTTGACTTCCTTTAGCAAATCCAGATCCTTTTCTTTTTTTTGGGAGGTGGGGTAGGGGTGGGAAGTTACCAGGGATTGAACTCAGAGGCACCCAACCACTCACATCCCCAGCCCTATTTTGTATTTTATTTAGAGACAGGATCTCACTGAGCTGCTTAACCCTTTGCCTTTGCTGAGGCTAGGCAATCCTCCTGTCTCAGTCTCCTAAGCAGCTGGTATTGCAGGCGTGCACTGGCAAAATCCAGACCCTTAGGTTCTCCTTCTGCCTGTTAACATCGCTATTTTGGTGGGGGAGGGGTACTGAGTATTCAACTCAGGGCACTCCAACCACTAAGCCGCATCCCCAGCCCTGTTTTACATTTTATTTAGAGACAGGGTCTCACTGAGTTGCTTGGTGCCTCCCTTTTGCTGAGACTAATTTTGCACTAGCACTCCTCCTGCCTCTAGGATTACAGGCCTGTGCCACCTCCTGGCTACACATCTTTATTTTCATCTGGAACCAATCTACCGCTCACTTTGAAACGTGGAAGCTTGACTTCTTCATATTCTTTATCTCTGACTTTGCAGGCACTTAGAATGTGCTTCTTCATTCTTTTCTCATTGTTTAACTCAGTCTTCAGAGATTATTTAAAGTGTCACTTATTAAATATACCTTATTTTACCCCATAAGCCTAGGTAATGAATGATATTATTTTATTTTAAAACCATGACACATATATTTATTATGGTTGTGTTAGTTGTAGACTTGGAAAGTCAGGCATATTATGTTCAAGATTGAATTAAGGTTCTGTGCTAATTAAGATATACGGAGCTGGGTGCGGTGGAGCACACCTGTAATCCCAGAAGTTTGGGAGACTGAGACAAGAGGATTGTGAGTTCAAAGCCACCCTCAGCAACAGCAGGTACTAAGCAACTCAGTGAGCCTCTATCTCTAATAAAATACAAAATTGGACTAGGGTGCCCCTGAGTTCAATCCCTGGTTGCCCCCCACCCCCTGGCAAAAAAAAGAAGATATAGGGAAAGATTATATATTATATATTATTATAATGATATATTATCATAGGGATTAATTTCTAAAACAAATAAGGCCCAGAAAAGTCTATATTCTTCACAGATAATGCTGCAAAAAAAGAATAATGTGAATGCAAGGAAAACGTGTATGAGAATTATTCCTTCAGGTCAAGGGTTTTTCACCTTTAATTAATTTCAACTGCTAAATCAACTGGAATACTACACTCTGAATAGCTTTTGAAGAAATTGCTGCATATATATTTGCATGTATTTCTACATTGCATATGTACTGTTCTTTTTAAAATATTCATTTTGTTGTGTTAAGTATATATATATATATATATGTATATATATATATATATATTTTTTTTTTAAAGAGAGAGAGATGGATTTTTTTTTTGAAAGAGAGAGAATTTTTTTTTAATATTTATTTTTTAGTTTTCGGCGGACATAACATCTTTATTTGTATGTGATGCTGAGGATCGAACCTGGGCCGCACGCATGCCAAGCAAGCATGCTACCGCTTGAGCCACATCCCCAGCCCATATATTTTCTTTTTAACATTTTCAGTTATCATACAGCAAAGTGCCCAATTCCAGAAGTTGAATCATAATCTGTTCAAAAAAATTATGGTAATCTCATTTCTATTTGCCAATGACTGATTTAGGGTAAACACATGAATCAGTTCTGGATGTGAGACATAAAGAGAAATTAACTGTTTTTGTAGGCGAAGGGGAAATTCATTTTAGATGACATTATTTGAATCCTGATCAAGTCAGATTTAAAGTCCAAAATTTTGACTTTTCTGCTACAAGCATCAAGAAGTTTCTTCTTTTGCCTGATTTAAATTTTTTTTGTTTCATTTTTTCTTTTCCTCCTCCTCCTCCCCCTCTTTTTTTTTTTTTTTGTGGGGAGCAGGTATTGGAGATTTAACCACCTTGTGTCATTCTGTTGCAGGGGACAGAGGAGGCCAGACACCAAATAGAAACAGGAAGCAGATTTTTTTTTTTTTTTAATTTGGCTATAGCAGGTTCAGAGGGCAAAGCTTTCGCTGTGATTTATCAATCCCTGAACCTCGAATTCAGGTAGTTTCTGAACTTAATACCCAGATTGGAGTGGCTCAGAAGTTCACAGTCTGCAGAAGTTCACACAAAAACTTTTTCTTTCACTGTTCTGGGCAAGTTAACCCCTCAAGTAGAGTGCCTGAGAAGGGGAGAGCTTCTTCTTTCTTTCCTTTCCCTGCCAGCTGTTACTGAGGAGCCCAATTGGTAACTTCTCTTATCTTAGAAATGTAGACATTTCTGTGAAGCTCCAGCTCAAGGCCAGACGCCTGGTTAAAGGATCTTTTTTTTTTTTTAATCACACTTTGCATTTGCAAACAAACTTCTACAAACTACTACACTGGATAAATGTGTGTGAAAAACTAGTAAGGGGGGTTCAGCACCTGGAGTGCTGATCTCCTCCAGGCCAGAGGCCAAGTAAAATAGAGCAAACAGGAAGATAGGAAGTTTAACTACACTGAACTCTTGTAGCGAATACTTTTGCTGATAGTCCTAAAATAATTATGGTGAAGATTTCGGGAGAAGCTTAGTTAAGATTTTCCCTGGAGAAAGGGGTGGCACTACAACTCTACCATCAATCTATACCTTCAATCTGCCCAGCCTTTAAAAAAAAATTATTAGGCTGGCCCTGGTATACCCCCCAAAAAAACATTATTATTTTTTTATTTTGAACTGGGTCTTGCTAAATTGTCCAGGCTGACCTTAAATTTATAATCCTCCTGCCTCAGCCTTCTGGTAGATTACAAAGTCTTGTGCTACCACACTCAGGTGTGGTTTCCATTTTTGGTAGATTTTACTGTGTATATTTAAGGTATACAACATATTGGGATACATTAAAACAATAAAATGGCTACTATAGTGAAGCAAATTAATATTGATCCTCTCCCACAGGTACCCTCTGTATGTGAAGGGGGCTGGTTAAGAGTGGCTAAAGTCTATTGATTTAGTAATAATCCACAATATAATACAATTTTATTAACTACTGTTCCTATCTATATTACATATTAGATCACTAACTACACTTGTTCATCCTTCATATTTGTTACTTTGTATTTTCTGTATTCTCTCCCCATTTGCTCACTGCAATCCTCCAACCCCTGCTCCTGGTAACCACTGTTTTATTCTATTTTTCTGAGTCTGACTTATTTCAATTAGCATAATGTCCTCTAGTTTCATCCATTTCCTTATGTTTTCAAGGGAAAAATCTTGCAAAGATTTTTTTTGAATCTAAAAGCACAGGCAGCAAAACCCAAAAAAAGACAAATGGGCATCAAACTAAAAAGCCTCTTCACAGAAAAGGAAGCTATCAACAGAGTGAAGAGACAACCTATGGAATGAGAAGAAATATTTTTAAACCATAATTCTGGTAAGGGATTAATATCTAAAACATACAAGGTACTTGAAACAACTAAATAGCAAGAAAACAAACCAAACTAAAAAATGAGCAAAGGGCAAAGGACCCGAATAAGTACTTATCAAAAGAAAAACATATCTGGTTAACAGGTATATGAAAAAATGTTCAACACCACTAATCATCAGTAAAATTTAAACTACAACATGAGATATTACCTCAAACCTGGTCTTTTCAAAAGTCAAAAAATGTTGGCTAGAATGTGGTGAAGGGTGTACCCTTGTTTAATGTTGGTGGGAATTTAAGTGTACCCATTGTGATAAACGGTATGTAAATTTCTCAAAAATTAAAAATACTGTGGTGGTGCATTTCTGTAATCCTAGCAACCTGGGAGGCTGAGGCAGGAAGATACCAAGTTTGAAGTGGATGTAGGCAATTTAGGGAGAGGAGACCCTGTCTCAAAACAAAACAACAACAACAACAAAGAAAGAAAGAAAAGGAATCAGGCATGGTGGCACATGACTGAAATCCCAGCAACTGAGAAAGCTGAAGAAGGATTGCAAATTCAAAGTCAGACTCAGCAACTGAGTGAGGTCCTAAGCAATTTAGCAAGATCCTATCTCAAAATAAAAAATAAAAATTTGGGGTTGTAGCTCAGTGGTAGTAGAACGTTTGCCTAGCACATATGAGGCACTGGGTTCAATCCTCAGCACCACATAAATAAATAAATAAAGGTTTAAGGGGGGGGGGTAAATGCCTGTGGGTTCAATCCCTGGTACCAAAACAAAAATATGCGGGGGCACTAGAAATGTAGATCAGTGGCAGAGTGATGGCAGAGTTCTCCCCCAAAATAGAGTTGAAACTATCATACAATCCAGCAATTCTACTTCTGGGTATATATCCAAAGAAAATTAAATCAATATGAAGAGATAACTGCACTACCATATTCACTGCAGCATTATTCACAGTAGCCAAAATATGGAATCCACCTAAGTGTCTATCAATGGATAAACAGATAAGAAAATGTGGCATCTGTACACAATGGAATACTATTCAGTCACAAAAAGGAAATCCTGTCATTTGCAGCAACCTGAATGAATCTGGAGGACATTATGCCAAGTGAAATAAACCAGGCCCAGAAACAAACTTTGCATGATCTCACTTATATGTGGAATCTAAAAAAGTCAATCTCAAGAAGGGGTGGTTAGCAGGAGTTGGTGGGGGGAATTGTATCAAGAGATGAAATTTCACTTAGAAGGAACACATTCTGAAAATCTATTGTATAACATGGTGATATGGTTAATAATAATGTACATTTGCAAATTTCTAAGAGAGATTTTAAATGCTCTTACCACAAAAAATGTTTAACACGGATATATTAATAGATACACTAATCATCTTAGACATATCACGTATATTAATCATCATATAAATCATGTTGATTTAATCATCCCACAACGTATAGATATGAAAGCATCAAGTTGTACCCCATAAGTACGTACAATAATTTTTTTTGCTCATGACAGATGCTTTTTCTTTTATCTATTTATTTATTTTCTAGTTGTAGTTGGACATAATACCTTTAACTTATTTATTTTTATGTGGTGCTGAGGATCGAACCCAGGGTCGCACGTATGAGGCTCTACTGCTGAGCCACAACCCCAGCCCCCAGATGCGTTTTCTTTTTTTTTTTTTTTAATATTTATTTTTTAGTCATAGGTGGGCACAATATCTTTATTTTATTTTATGTGGTGCTGAGGATCGAACCCAGTGCCTCATGCATGCTAGGCGAATGCTCTACCTCTGAGCCACAACCCCAGCCCCCAGATGCATTTTCTTAAAAAAATATTATCTCTTGGTCCAAGTTAATACATGTGAAACTGCAAGTTGAATGTAGGAACTCTTTGTCTTTAGAGTCAGAGTCACTTTATAGCATCTTAAACACATTATATTCCTCTTTCTCCCACAAAATACTTCTCTAGTATTCTCCATTTTTGTTAAAGTCATCATCCACCAGTGGCTAGTGTTAGAACTTCTACTACCTGTGACTGTTTTCCACATCTAAGTGTATCATCAACTCAGTCAAGCTTGCCACCAGAATACCTCTCAGACCTATACTTCCAATTCTCATACCTTCTATATATTTCAGAGCTTTATCTATTGCATAGTATGGTGATTTAGAGTCTAGTTTTGAGCTCTGCATATGCAGGTCATTACTTATTGAAACTTGGCATAACTTCAATCTTTTTTTTTTTAAAGAGAGAATTTTTTAAAACATTTATTTATTTATTTATTTTAGTTTTCAGTGGACACAACATCTTTATTTTATTTTTATGTGGTGCTGAGGATCGAACCCAGCGCTGCACGCATGCCAGGCAAGCACGCTACTGCTTGAGCCACATCCCAGCCCCAACTTCAATTTTTTTAACACATTGCACAGGCAGACATCATCCATCCACTAGGCTGGCACATTTGATGAAATTCATTTGCCACAGACAGGCCCTGGACCAGTGTTTCCAAATGCATTTCATTACTTTCACTCTTTTTGTGCTCCATTCAACTATTCCTATACTACTGGCTAATTTTTTAAATATGTTACTTCCACCCTTGAAAACATTGATTCCTATTTCCAGGATAAATTTCAAACTTTCTCTGCTTATCTCATTGTTTTGCCCATAGAACAAATAACAGAGAGGCAGATTCTGAGTGTGCATTATCAAAAAGTTACTAAAACATAAAACATTTTTAAGCTTGGAACTCTGTTACATTAATGCATTAATGGCTATTTTTTTTCTTTTTCTTTCTTTTTTTTTTTTTTGTGTGCTACTGAGGATTGAACCTATGGGTGCTTTACCACTGAGCTACATCCCCAGCTCTTTTTATTTTTATTTTGAGATAGGATTTTTCTAAATTACTGAGTCTGGCCTAAAATTTGTGATCCTACCAAGTAGCTGAGATTATATTTTCTTCATAATTAATGACAGTATTATGTGAAGGAAAGTTTCCAAATTGTTAATAGAGATTGTATTTATTATACATTTTTCAATGCAAAATTCAAACTATCCCTATCCAAAACAAGGGCTAAATTAAATCTATACATAAGTAATGGCTTTCTTCTGCCTTTAACATTTAAAATTTACTTTCAATATCCAACAATCAATCAATGCAAATTTAGTAATGACATAGGGGTAATAATTAGAAAAAGTTGTAATCTGTTTTTTTGGGGGTGGGTACCAGGAATTGAACTCAGGAGTGCTTGACCACTCAGCCACATCCCCAACCCTATTCTATATTTTATTTAGGGACAGGGTCTCACTGAGTTGCTAAGCACCTTACCTTTGCTGAGGCTGGCTTTGAACTCACTATCCTCTTGTCTCAGCCTCCCCAGTCGCTAGGATTACAGGCGTGGACCGCTGCTCTGGGTAGAAAAAGTTGTAATCTGTACCTATTGTTTCAACAATGCATACCAAAAAGACCTGAAAATGCTGAGGATGAGGCTCAGTGATAAAACATCTCTGGATTCAATGTCTAGTATAAGAAAAAAAAAGAGTTGAAAAAAATGTAATGATGCTTTTAGAATTATAATTGAGAGCCAAAGAGTCTAAAACAAGTGTTGGCAAACTATACTACATGCCTGTTTTTGTATGGCCTGAGCTAAGAATGATTATTTTTAAAGGGTAAAATACCCTGAATATATCATAATCTGTGGTTTACCAGGCCAAAGATATTTCTAGCCCTACATAGAAAGTCTAACACCTCCAGATTCAAACTACAGGGCTACAGTTTATCCTATATCAACTATAGGATAAAATACACTTAGAAGAAAACACTTATGGTATTTTATTTTTTGGGGGTACTGGGAATTGAACTCAGGGGCATTCAACCACTGAGCCTCATACCCAGCCCTATTTGTATTTTATTTAGGGACAGAGTCTCACTGAATTACTAAGTGACTTGCTTTTGCTGAGGCTGGCTTTGAACTCCTGAGCCACTGGGATTACAGGCATTTACCACTGTGCTGTGGCACTCATAGTATTTTAAAAGCACGTATACAATTATAAAATAGCATTAAAAAGGAGAAAAATAGCCAACTCTTTAGTCTCCTTTCCTGTTTTTTTTTTTTTTCTTAGAAGTTGAGGCTAAATTAAAAAAAAAAAAAAATTGGTAGGACACGCCTGTAATTCCAGCGGTTTCGAAGCTGAGGCAGGAGGATAGCGAGTTCAAAGCCAGTCTCAGCAATGGCAATGAACTAAGCAACTCAGTGAAACTCTGTCTCTAAGTATAATACAAAATAGGGCTGGGAATGTTGCTCAGTGGTTGAGTGCCCTTGATGTAATTCAATGGTAGAGCATGTGTTTAGCATCTGTGAGGCCCCGAACTCTTTCCCCAGCACCTCTGCCTGCCTCCCCAGACATAAAAGAAAGGAAGGAACCAAATAAATTAGAAAATTAGTAACACAGAAAGTATAAAAATGATGAACATAGGATCAAAGAATTTTAGAACAGGAGAAGACCTTAAAAGAAGACCCCCAAAAGAAACAAAATCATCCAGACTAGCCCTCATATTTAGAGATGAGAAAACTAAGTCCCAGACCTGGGAAATGACTTGCCCGAGGTAACACAGCTAATTTCCCATAAAGACAAAAGTAGACCCACTTCTACTAATAAGTTAACAGTAATAGATCAATAGTATATAAGATAGATCAAATGACAGTGATAAGCCAACATTATAATATAGTTTTTCCATTTTAACATAGATGGAAATTGGAAAAATAGGACACCTGTCACACATCTACAGAAATAAATCCTTTTATTTTATAACATTACTTTTCTTTTTTTAAGATGCATACAGTACTTGTAAGCCCAAGAATTCTGAGAAAAACTATAGGAGACCTGGCACTATTTTGAGAATTACATAACTGGGCAGCAAAATAACACCTTTATAAATGTCAGGACATACAGAAATAAAATTTAGTGTTTGCACACAAAAATAGGGAGGTTACATTCAACACGTTTTCTTAAACGTGTATTTAAATGTTTACTATTTTCTAAAACTTTGGTCATCATGCTTTATTATAACTTGTTAAATTTCACAATTACGCAGATAATTAAACCCAAAAGGTAAGCAAATATATCACATTAACACAGCAGCAATAGCAAGCTAATACTGCATAATCATATTAGCAGACTGATTCAGAAATACATGTTTTTCACAAATAGTACATAAAAGTTAGTTTGTGACAACATAGTTCAATGACTTTTCTTCCACGTAATAAAATAAGGCTGAGTAATGAGACATAGCAGAACATGATTACGTAAGAAAAAGTATATTTTTAATTATAAATCTAATTGTACATATAGGACAACACATTGCGTTTTCTATAGAATAGTGCAAATGAGCAGAACTTTTCTCAAAAAATATTAAATGGCATTCATTCCACATGCCACTGATTTCATGAATATTGGGTTATATTAAGTATTTTAGTTTTCTAAAATTAAAATAACCTGTGATGGGCACAAGTGGTAGGGTTGATATAGGGCAGATGTGTACTCACAGACTGCAAATAAAAATAGTCATTGACTTAATTTATTGGATCTAAGTGCAGGCACTCAAAATGCAACTTTGAAAAAGTTTCATTTGTTATAATGTAAACGGTTTTGTTCATCATATCATATTTCATCAAAAATTCATAATTCATTTAAAACTGTCATATCAAGCAATTCCTCTAAACTCTTTTTGATATGTGGTGGTTGGGATGCAGCCTGATTTAAGAGATTCTGACCCATCTGTGCAAAAAGTGCTTTTGATAATTTAGCTGTGGCTGTTCGGATATTTCCTCCAGCTCCAGGCAGAGAGCCACTGTGTGTCATGTTTCCTAAAAGGTGCCATAAAACAACCAACACTTTCTGTTCTGTGGCGTGAGGTTTCCTTTGATAAAGTTCCATAACAATATCTGAAACACAAAAGTATGGTAAATATCGAAGTTTTTTAAAAAACATAGGTCTGCTCAATTCACAATAGCTAGACTATGGAACTAACCTAGGTGTCGCTCAATAGATGACTGGATAAAGAAAATGTGGTATATATACTCAATGGAATATTACTCAGCTTTAAAGAAGAGTGAAATTATGGCATTTGCCAGTAAATGGCAAATGTGAAATGCTAAGTGAAATAAGCCAATCCCACAAAACATAAGGCTGAATATTTTCTCTAATATGCAGATACTAATTCACAATAAGGTGGGGGGCACTAGGGAAGAATAGCGTTACCTTAGATTAGGTAGAGGGAAGTGATGGGAGGCAAGGGGAAGGGATGTGGGAATAGGAAAGATAGTAGAATGAAACAAACATTATTACTGTATGTATATATGTGACTACATGACCAATATGATTCTGTCACATTTACATTCAGAAAAATGAGAAATTATATCCCATCTATGTATGATATATCAAAGTGCATAAATGCATTCTACTGTCATGTATAGCTAATTAAAACAAAAATATTTTTAAAAAAGTATCTGAAATATACCAAGCTTCCTCTGTATGCCATTTGTCTTAAAAATTTAGGCTTCTTAAAAGAAGAACAGAGGGCTGGGGTTGTGGTTCAGTGGTAGAGTGCTTGCCTAGCATGTGTGAGGCACTGAGCTCAATTCTCAGTACCACATAAGAAAATAAATAAAATAAAGATAGTGTGTCTATTAAAAAAGAAGAAGAAGGGGCTGGGGATGTGGCTCAAGCGGTAGCGCGCTCGCCTGGCATGCGTGCGGCCCGGGTTCGATCCTCAGCACCACATACAAACAAAGATGTTGTGTCCGCCGAGAACTAAAAAATAAATATTAAAAAATTCTCTCTCTCTCTCTCTCTCTCTGAAGAAGAAGAAGAAGAGAAACTCTCCTACCAAAAATTGAGCTCTTTAAGGATTAGAATTCTATATCTGATAATTAGTTGGGGCAAAAGTGATAGAGAAATCAAACCTTAAATTAATCTCACTATTTTCCAAATGCAGCTAAGTAAAAATTTCTCTAACTTTTTAAAAAAAATTTTAGTTGTTGATGGACCTTTATTATATTTATTTATATATGGTGCTGAGAATTGAGCCCAGAACCCCACATGTGCTAGGCAAGCGCACTACCAATGAGTTACAATCCCAGCCCCATCTATTTTTTATTTATAGACATTTTATCAACCAAATTTGAAATGGCATTTTCCTATAAGCATCAATATTTGATTTTAATGTCCTTTTATTTTTCCTGTATTACTTCTCTTTCTAAAAGGAAGACAAAAAACACTTATTGGAAAAGAACAGAATTTCTTTCTTTTTTGAGGTTTGGGATAAAGCCTAAGACGTGCCAGGCAAGTGCTCTACCACTGAAATATTTACCCAGCCCCAGAATTCTTTTTTTTTTTTAATGCAGTAATAGGGATTGAGCCCAGGGCCTTGCACCTGCTAGGCAAGCATTCTACTACTGAGCTACATCCCCGTCTTTCTGTAATTTTTTTTGAAGAAAAATTTGGGTAGAAGTCTTAAAAGACCCTCTTATGGGCTACTATTGTTTATTATTTATTTTTATCTTACAGGTGAAGTATTACATTGGTAGCTACCATAAAATTAAATTAAAATACCCATTAGTTTATCCTTAGCTAATAAAATATTTCTTTGAAATCACAATTTAAAAATATTTACCAGTGGGCTGGGGTTGTGGCTCAGTGGTAGAGCGCTTGCCTTGCACGTGTGAGGCACTAGGTTCGAGTCTCAGTACCACATATAAATGAATAAAGATCCATCAACTAAAAAAAAGAAAAGAAAAATATTTACCAGCAAGCTTTTCCGTCATATCTTGCTTTGCCTTTCCATTTAAAAATTGAGCTTTTGTGCAAAAAGGTTGTAGAAGTAAGTAATTATCTGAAGAAAAAAAACAACACAGAAACATGTTTAAGAGTAATGAGATCTTAGTTATTTTTCATTACATAGCATTGAAAAGAAAAAAAGAGATCATTTTAAGAAGAGCAATGTGTTAACTTTTTAAAAAGATACAATTAATAACCATTTATAATTCTCTATAACCTTAAGAACAATATTCTTATAGAAAATAAGAAATAAAAATACTTCACAGAACATTAAGGAGCTACCATGTGGTATATATAAAGAAAAAAACTATTTATCTCCTAGGCATCTAATTTGAATGATAGTATAGATTTACTAAAAAATAGAAAAAGAATTTCTTATTGGGGGATAGTTTTAACCTGGCTGATTTTTTAGGCATTTAAGTATGAAATAATCAGATTCATAGGAAGTTGTAAAGATAGTACAAAGAGATCCTGTGTATATTTCACCCAAAGGTTAGATCTTACATTATTATAGTATAAAAACAAGGAATATATGGGTATAGTTCTATTTCATTTCATCATGTATGTAGATTTGTGCAATTATCACTGCAATTAACATATGGAACTATTCCTTCACCATTAAGATTGTCCTATGCTATTTCTTTATAGTCACATGGGTGTTAGTGTTGCCATACAAAATAAACTTAAAAGGAGGCTCATCCTTTCAGAAATTTCTGTCCATGATCGCTTGTCCCTATTGTTTGGGGTCTGTGGCAACACAGTATCTCATGGTGGGAGTGTGTGGTAGAGGAACTGCTTAGCTCATGGCAGCCAGGAAGCAGAGAGAGAAGGGACATGCCCGATGCCATAACTTCCTTCCTCTAGATTCTCCCTCCGAAAGGTCTCACCACCTCCCAACAGTACTATGACCTGGGAACTAAGCCTTCAACATGGGTCTTCAGGGGGCATTTAAGATCCAAATTATAAAAAACGCCCATCCTCACCTTAGAGCTTGGCAACTACTAATCTGTTTACCATCTCAGTGATTTTGTCATTTTGAGTATGTTGTACAAATGAAATCCAATAGGATATGACCTGTTCAGATGGGCTTTTTCCACCAGTATAATACCTCTAAGATCCATCCAAATTATTGCACAATCAAAAGTTTGTTCCATTTTATTGCTGAGTAGTATTCTATGGTATGGATACACCATGATTCAGATAAGGTTTAAGCATGTTCCCCAAAGGTTCAAGTGTTTAAAGCCTGGTCCCCAGAGTTATGATTTTAAAAGGTGGTGGAACCTTTAAGGGTGGCATCTAGAGGAGGTCATTACTGGCCCTGGCTTCCTGTCTCACCATGTGATTTTTTCCCTTTCTCATGTGCTCCTGCCATGATACCATCTACATGTAACACACCTAGGGGGATGCTTGCTAGTGCTGGTAACAAGCTATTTGAACTATCTGCCTCTAAAACCTGTGAGCTCAATCTCAATCTTTCCTCTCTTCTCTTTCTCTCTTTTTCCACTGGTGGGGTTCAAACCTAAGGCCCTGAGCATGCTAGGCAAGTGCTCTATCACTAAACAACACCCACAGCCTATCTTATCTTCTTTCTAAATTACCCAGCCTCAGGTATTTCATTATATATAGAGAAAATGGACTAATTCAGGAAGTGTCAAAGTTTGTTTCACCATTCACCCCTTTAATGACGTCTGGGCTATTTTCAACTTTCAGATATTATGAATAATTGTATACAGGTTTTTGTATTGTCTTAAATTTTTATTTCTTTGGGGTAAATGCCTAGGAGTGCAATCAATGGGTAATATAGTAACTGCATGGAAACTGTATGTTTAATTTCCTAGGGTGGCTGTCATCTTGTTTATATTCTCACCAGCCATATATGAGAGATCCAGTTTTTCTGCAGCCTTGTCAGTATTTGGTATTGTCACAATTTTTTAGCTATTCCAATATTTATGTACTGATTATGATCTTAATTTGCATTTTCCTAATGCAAAATGATGTTGAACATCTTTTTATGTGCTTATTTGTGATACATATAGCCTTGTTGGTGAAATGTTTGTGTCCTTTGCCTGTTTTCTAATTATATTGTTTTTCCAGTGTTGTGTTTTGAGAGTTTTAACATATTCAAGATGTGAGTTTTTGTCAGATATATGGTTTGCAAATATTTTCTCTCTGTGTGTAGCTTTTTCTTTTGTGTACTCAATAGGGTCTTCTGCAGAGTAAATTTTTAAAAATTTCGATGAAGGCCAATTTATTTACTTTCATGGATCATGCTTTTAGTATCATGCCTGAAACTTCGCCAAGCCTTAAAGTTCTGAGGATTTTCTGATGTTATATTCTAAAAGTTTTGCAGTTACATTTTACATTGAAATTTATGATCCACTTTGAGTTAATCTTGTATCAGTTATGAGGCTTAGGTATTTAAAAAAATTAAAAACTCAATATATGGGAAGAGAAATTCAATTTAATGGGATAGTATTTAATCAGTAAAAACAATTCAAAATACTATAGAGAAAATAAAAATGTTATGACATTAAATTTAAAAAGTTGAATAAGATTTCAGCATTATAAAAAATACATGGGATCAGAAAGTATGAAAGTAAAATCAAAATAATTTGAGTGCCAAAGTAAGATTTCTTACCTACATGCTGACTTAGTGCCTGAACAACATTTGTAGCAGCAGTATAGATGCCTGGATTCTTGGAATTCAGATTATTATCCACTACTGCTGGAATTAGCATGTTGATTATAGGAGATAAGTTGTCTCTAAGTAAAGGAATCATTTTATGCATTGTTTCTAGAGCCACCAGATTTACTTTACTATTGGAATCATGAAGTCGAGATTTAAAAGCATCAAAGATCTGAAAATAAATTGGCTAAGTTATTTAAAGTAAAATAATGTTTCTGTTATATTTAAATTCTCTCAGCATTTCATGGTATTTCTCTTAATTTATTTTGTTTAAACATATGAATACAACATCCTATATAACCAAAAATAATAGAAACTTTATAAAAATTTGGGTACTAAACTTAAGTGTTGAATAATCTTATAACAAAAAGACCACATTTCAAAAATAATCCCAAAAGGCATCCTAAAAAATGAAGGTTGGGGCTGAGGTGGTGGCTCAGCGGTAGAGTGCTTGCTTAGCACTTTCGAGGCCTTGGGTTCAATCCTCAGCACCACATAAAAATAAATAAATAAAATAAAGGTATTGTGTGCATCTACAATTAAAAAAATATATATTAAAAAAAATGAAGGTTGCAAGTGTGATTCAGTAGGCAGATGACTGCCTTCCTGTAAATATGACAAACATGCTGTTTCCTGGAAGGTTCAGGTTAGCTTGACTAACTCTAAGAACTTAAGAAAAGTTTCTATTTTATCTATATTTCTAACAGAAGTAGACATGTTAATTTTATTATAGAGGTTTGACCAAGTTTCAGTTTAGGTTTGTTATGAGACCTTTCATAGATAAATTTTTTTTTGTTTGGTGGTGCTGAGGATTGAATCCAGGCCTTTGTGCATGTTAGGCAAGCACTCTACCACTAAGCCATATCTCCAGACTGAGAATTACACTTTTATTATTACTTCTTAAACTGTTTAACCATTACTTTATACTCTTCAGAAATCTTAACTTTCATAAACTCAGGATATAGTAAGGCAAATGCTAAATAATTCTTTAAGTATATGAGGTAAGTGAACAACTACTCTAAGAGGCTGAGATCATTAACTAATAACTCCTGATGCTTATTTATTTACTATTTTTCATGTTAAGGATAGTCCAACTAAGAGATTTATTCAACAGATATTAAAAAATGTAACTTCCTGGTTCACTGGAATTAAAAAGTAACTTTAAGTATGTCTGCCAAGTTTAATGTACACTATAACAATTTAAAATGGAATTTAGTTAATAAATTAGTAACAGAATTACCTGAACTAAATTCTGATGGAGCATAAATACTCTATACTCTGGTACCATGAACATTTATCAATATTTCCATTCTTTTGCTTATTGTCTTCTTAGAAATAGATATATATGGGTGAATAGAGATTTCTAACTGATACACGAAAAGTTTTAATATCTGTTCTAAAGCAATAGCAAGTCTCTTAAATCTCCATTTTTGTTTTTTTTTAATTTTTATTGATTCACTGGATATATGTTTACTGAATGCCAAGTTCTGAGAGCTCTGAGCATACAGAGATTTCAAGGAGCAATCCATCTTGTGGGAGGATTCAGAAAAATACATGACTCCTTTCTTATTTTTTTTTTTCTGGTTACTTTGAGTTATAAGATAATAAATATAAAGTTCTGAGGTTTAGGGCAATTTTTTAATATGAATGAACTTTTTTATTAGCTACAGATTTCAAATGAAAATTAGTTTTAATAGGACCTTACCTTCACAATATTTCCAACAACAAGTTCTTGATTATTTTCAGCATCTGATAAAAGTTGCTTAATCCCATTAATACGATCACGAAAGTCTTTTGCATTTAATAAATTTGTTATGACTTTAACATACTCAGCACTTTCTAAGGAATTACGAGGAATTGACTTTCTGGCGACTTCACGAACTTCAGTTATCTCTCTAAAGTCAAAGTAAGGTAAGTTTAATTTCCTTTTTACTTTCCCATAAAAACAACAAACTTAATTTTAAAATCTCATTAATATGTTAATTTTTTCAAAAGTTCATAAAATGATGTAACTAATGGCCATAATATCTATTTTGGGAGTCTTTAAGATCTTCCCCTGGTTGGTGATTTTCTGGGAGGACTCATAAGAGTTAGCATATAGTTTTACTCATAGCTAAGATTTAGTATAGACATTCTAAAACAAGGAAACTAAAGAAAATATGAAAGTTGCTATATAGGATTTTTTTTTGTTTTTGTTACTATTTGTTTTGTGGTACTGGAGATTGAACCCAGGGGCGATCTACCACCAGGCTATATCTCCAGACCTTTTATTTATTTTATTTGAGACAGGGTCTCACTGAGTTGCCCAGGATAGTCAATAACTTTCAGTCCCCTACTTTTCCTCCTGAATAGATAGGATTTACAGTTGTGTGCCACCATGCCCAGCCCAGACAGTTTTAAAATAATTTTCAAGCCGGGCATGGCTCTTGCCTGTAATCCCAGCAGCTCAGGAGGCGGAGGCAGGAGGATCATGAGCTCAAAGCCAGCCTCAGCAAAAGCAAGGCACTAAGCAACTCAGTGAAACCCTGTCTCTAAATAAAATATAAAATAGAGCTTGGGATGTGGCTCAGTGGCTAAATGCCCCTGGGTTCAATCCCCAGTACCAAAAAAAATAATAATGTTCAAAATTAAAAATAAACTAAAAAGATCATAATATTACGAAAGACTTTTTAAAATTGTATAATCAGTATAGCAAAGTTCTTAAATGGTTTAAATACGTTACAAAATTACATATATAATAATATTTATAAAAATTTTAAGAATAGTTTGTTTTTGATTGATGACATTATGAATTTTTAATGTTTGTATTTTGTAAATTTTTCCCTTTAACAATATTTGTTCATTACTTTTATAAATGGGGGGGGGAGTAAAAAATTAAAACAAAATTAATCAGAGTTGTCAAACACAGGCCTAACGTTGATAAGTTTAATAACACTAAAAACTTCACTACTATGCATGTAAAAGCAAGTTGCTGGGAATAAATTGCCTTATTAAATATAATTACCTCACACTTTCTAGGTCATTTACAAACTTTTAAAACCCCTTTAAATTTTGACAAATATCCTGATATAGTTCAGATAGTTCATGAAAGCACCCAAATGTGACTCCTGTAACTAGAGAGTAATTTCTTTAATGATGTGGACTATCAAATGATCTTACCTTTCAGCTGAACTGAAAGAATCTCTAGAAACAGATGATGATCTTGCATTTCCAACACTACCAGTATGAGATCGCCTTCCTTTTGCTGAAGGAGTATCTAGTGGTATCTCTCCCAAACCCTGCAAGTAAACATAAAGAAAGGCAGTGTGAGAAGTCTTAAAATTATCAGTGAAATAATTTACACAAAGTAATTTTCAAAGTATCCTTGATAAAACATTTTAAGCATTTTCATACTGATATACTTTAAAGGGTATAGGATACATAGGATATATAAAATACCTTGTGATTAGTAGTAAATTAACAAATACGTGACTAATAGGAAATTCAATTCTTTTTTTTTGGTACCAGTGATTGAACCTAGGGGCCCTTAACCACTGAACCACATCCCCAGCTCATTTTTGTATTTTATTTAGAGATAGGGTCTTGCTGAATTGCTTAGGACCTTGCTAATTTGTTGAGGCTAATTTGCCTAAACCTCCTGAGCCCCTGGGATTATACGCGTGTGCACCATGTCTGGTTCACTATTAGGAAATTCTATACTTGTTAAAACAAATTGTTTAAAAGTTGTTTTAGGTGCTGGAAATGTAAATCAGTGGCAAAATGCTTGCCTAACATATGCAAGGTCCTGGGTTTGATTCCTGGCACAGCGATAAATATATTTTTTTTTAATTAATATTTATTTTTTAGTTTTTGGCAGACACAACATCTTTGTTTGTATGTGGTGTTGAGGATTGAACCCAGACCACACGCATGCCAGGCGAGCATGCAACCGCTTGAGCCACATCCCCAGCCCCAGCAATAAATATTTACTTTCTAGCTTGACACTACATATGTCTATTTATTATTACAGTTGTACTATTGAAGATACATTTCAAATGATTAGCAAAGAAATAATCCAAGAAGTAATTATTTCTATCTTTTATCTTCATGGGAAAATAAACTTTGCTTTTAAAATTGTTTATAAAACAAACTTTTTCCACATACCTTTTGTCGTAAGTTTTTAACAGATTCCTTAATATAAGGCAAATCTTTAGATGGAACATATTTTTCAAGCATTTTCTCAAAGTTAGGATGATACATCAAGAGGAAAAGCATCTTTCGACCGTAATACCTATGGATATTTGAGATTTATGTAAATAATAAATTTATGTGAATAATTTTACACAAATAATCTCAAGTTCTATCCTTACAATTTTTTTTCAATAGAAAAAAAACACCATAAACTTCAAGATTACCATTCCTATTTTAAGTTAGCCACTGAAATGTGGATATAATAACTGTATTATATTGTATAAGATTCTCCTGCTCCACTATTATAAATCATTAATAAATATATATGTACATATATATTTAAGATATATATCATTATAATTAATATCTTCCAGCTGTATGTCAGATGGAGAGCAAAAAGCCTTAATATTATTTAGGCATCCCAGAGTCCATATTTGAGGCTATGGGCAGAATTGTGAGTTAGGAGAAGTTATGTTTGTGCCCTAGGCTACTTACCCATTGACCTTCTGTTGCTCTCTTGCTGGCCAGATGTTCTGGTCTGAGTCAACCTTTTCTATGTACTGCATTTCTGAATCTCTCTTTCTTCTTCCCTAGTTAAAACTTACCTAAGTTCCATTCTTCAAAACCCTATTCTCTGCCACTTAAAATATACTCAAGGTTACATGATAAATTATGCTTGATATCTTATTAAATGATATAATAATTCCCAAACTAGGTTTTTAAATACTATATGACTTTAAAAAGAATCCTCTTAGGATAACACCTTGAAGCAAAATATCATTCTAACAATTTTTTTAAATAACACCATAGTCTTATTTTTCAAGGAGGTCTGGCCCTAAAATTAATTATAGTTGTACTTTTGCTTATCATTTGGAATATGTGGGACTAAAACAATGAGAAGACAGTTTTTTTTTTAATATTTACTTTTTAGTTGTAGTTGGACACAATATCTTTATTTTATTTATTAATTTATATATGGTGCTGAGGATTGAACCCAGCACTAGCAAGGCGAGTGCTCTACCACTGAGCCACAACCCTAGCTCCAAGAGAAGACAGGTTTTTGTGCGAGCAGAGTATAAGATGCTTTTAGGATTATCAGTATCAACCAGATCTCTTCAAATGCAATGAAATTACAGAAAGGGAGTTATGTTAGAAAATAAATATTAACTTTCCCTACAACCAGAATAAGATCTTCCACGAGTCAGATAAGTAGCTCCTAATCACATAGTTATATAATAATATGATATATTGCATCTATAATTATAGTTTCTTTTCTTTTTTTTTTTTTGATACCAGGGATTGAACCCCAGGGACACTTAACCACTGAGTCATATCCTCATCCATTTCTTATATTTTATTTAGAGACAGGGTTTCACTGAGTTGCTAAGTGCCTTGCTAAGTTGCTGAGGCTGGCTTTGAACTCTTGAGCCTCCTGCCTCAGCCTCCCGGGTCGCTGGGATTACAGGCGTATGCCACCATGCCTGGCTTGTAATTATAGGACAATTTTGACTTTTAGTGTGGAGTATTAAGGACCACAGACAATGTAGGGCCCAACAATAAAGGAAAGGCTACAACAAACAAGTCAGCAAATAATATGGGCAAAAATGTGAGAAATATTAACTCAAAAAAACTTTTTAAAAGTTTTTATTTGTTCTTTTTTGTTATACATGACAGTACAATGTATTTAGACATATTATATATACATGTAGCATAACTTCTCATTCTTGTGGCTGTACGTGATGTGGTTAACTCAAAAATTAATTGTAACCAGTCACCTTATAACTTTAAAACTTTAAATAAGATCTTTAAGAAGACTTACTATGCCATTAGAAGACTTACTATGCTGGGGGTTAGTTCAGTGGTATGTACTAGGCCCTAGGTTCAAGTCCTAGTACTAAACAAAGAGAAAGATTTAATAAAGATGCACAGAAGTCAACCACTAACAATCTTTTGTTGTTGTTATTGTTGTTCCTAACTAGCCAATTATCTAACCCTCTAAAATTTTTTTGAACATTAATGTGGCATGCAGAAGTTCTTAAAACAGTTCCCCCAAAATGCTTTACTTGAATCCCTAGAGTTTATGAATATGATAAGATGTCATTGCTGGACTTTTGCTATGCTAATATGATATAGTTGACCTTAAAATAGAAACATGATCTGGATGGATCTCATCTAAACCAATGAGCCCTTAAAGCAGAGAGATACCTGATGATGGATGCAGAAGAGGAAGACAGAAAGATTCTACACATGAGAGCTCAACATATTGTTGCTGGTTGAAGATGGAGGAGGGCAGCGTGAAAAGAAATGTTGGTGGTCTAAAGGAGCTGAGAGAAGACCCTCTGTGACAGCCAAAAGGAAAAGGGGGACCTTAGTACTGTAATCACATGAAATTGAATTTGGCCAACAATGTAAAGAAATTTGGAAGTGAATACTTCCACAGAGCCTCTAGATGAGAGCCCAGCACTGCCATCACCTTGACTTTGGTCTTGTGGGACCTTAGGCAGGAAACCCAGCCCAGTCATGCCAGACTTCTGACCTAAAGAACTATAAATTAAATAATTTACATTAGTGTAAGCTACTAAATTTGTGGTAACCTATTAGGTAGGAATAGAGAATAAAAATATTTACTTTTTAAAATTAGTTTTTGGTATAAGAGTCTCATAAGATTAACTTCAGTTACTTAAAGTAATGGACTATTTTGTCCTAAAAATGTTAAAAAACATTTTACAGTCTTCTTTAATCTTTATGAAAACTCAGGATCCTCTTCTTTTTTAATAACCTTCATATATTATTGCCATAAATTTTTAGACTTTATGGGACACTATTGATCACTTGGTCCAGGCTTCCTAATATTCCAGAAAAGGTAACAGATTAACAAAGGTTGAGTGACTTGCTAAAGGGCAAACAGTGATGTAGACTACAAATTTAACCTAGGCCTCTCACTAAATCCAAAATTTCTTTAACCACCACAGGTATTATATTATTCCACATCCTAATTTTTTTGTCATCTTTTTTTTTTTTTTCAGTTGTTGATGGACCTTTATATGCAGTGACCCAGTGCCCAACACATGCTAGACAAGCACTTCACCACTGAGCCATAACTCAGCCTTTTTGGTCATCTTTTGCTGATTATTCTTAACTTTCATAAAACTGTTCTTAGTACAACCATCAGAAATTCATAAAGTTTTTAAAGTACAAATACTTTATTTTTAAGGGGATAATATATTATTATGCATCATTCCTGTATTTTTCATGTGATTTTTTACTTGATTTTCACCTGATTGCTTGGAAAATTAACTTATATTTGCCCACAATGAAGCTCTTCTGCCATTTTTATGCCCACTCATAGTCTTGTCTCGTTTTTATGAAGTTTATACCTGTGACTTGCCATCTCACTACCCTGATGTAGTGTCATCTGTAAATTTGGAGAATTCACTGTGCACTCCCTCAAGATCATTTACAAACTAGTTAAATAAAACCATTCCCCAGCACCAATCCCTGGGTCCCAATTTCTCTATTTAGACAAATGTTTATTCTGTTTTAACCTTTGTTTCCTACATCTTAGCCCTTACATTAATAGGTACAGTGGATAGTATTAGTAGCTATTCACCTGGTTTCTTGTGAGCTGTCTTGAGCAAACTTAGCAGCAGCTGGTAATAAACGTTCAGCCATATCTTTTGTTCCAGATAAAATACGTTCTGGTTCCATAAATTCTACTACATCTGATAAATGCTGGGCTGTACATCTTCTTACTGCAATGTGTAAATGGCTACAAGAAAACAAGACGTATTAAAACTAAGTAAATATATAAACTATTTTCCAAAGATATATCTTAAAGTCAAATGATTTAATAGCTCATAGTAATCACTTCGGGAGTCTAAAATGATAAATTATTAGCATTAGTTAACCCTCCTCAATAAGTTAAAACAAAGTCATTATCACTTATATTTATTTAGTTCAGATCTACAAATATAAATAACATTATAAGAATAATTACACTATGATTCCTTTTATGCTTATCATGTAATATGATCTTTAGCTCACAGGAATTATTCAGTTTTTTGACTGAAATAATACAAAAATTTGCTTTTTTCCCTCCCTCTACCCTGAATTACAAATTCTTTCATTTGTAGTTTAAGGACATGTCAAGATTATTTTGAGCATTACCTTTGTCCTCCATTGATAAGAGAAACAACTGCACGTGCAGGAGTTACATTATTAACCATAGCTCTCAATGCTTTATCAACATCTTCTCTTATAAATGTATTTGATTCTCCAGCCTTGTGCAACAAAACTTTTACTGTAGTATCTAGTTCTTGATCCATACTCTTTTTCAGATAAGTGAAAAGATCACTTAAACAGACCACAGCAGCACGAGAAACTCCAGAGCGTAAATTTTTCACCTAAAATTTTTTCAAAAATTTTGAAAAAAAAAATTCTGTAAGAAAATCAGTAATAATGACTTTGAAATGAATTTTAGTATGAAAGTAGTAACATTTTATTATGTATTATCTTACATCCTAAAAGTCAGTGTCTAATCAATTTCTTTTAAATGTTGCAAATTAAGACATGGATTGTTTTACAGATAAGCCTACTCATATAGTACAGAGTTGTTAAAAATTCTAAAGGTCACATATATATTTATTCTTTGTTGTTTAAACTATCCTTAAGTTATCTGAAAAATGTTTACCTCTTGAACTACAGCAAAATTTGTTTCATGCAACTTTGTGTTCAATATTTCAGAATGAAAAGCAGCTAAGCATCTAATAAAGTTCAGTCCCTCAATTTTCTTCTCCCTATGGGAAAAAGAAATGATAGAATCATTTATTAAAGGGGTGCAATAGTAAAAGATCTCAAATATCTTTCTTTTTTATGAATGGAATATTGCCAATAAAAAGACTTCACCTATTTTCCCTTACTATTTACAAATTTCAATAAAAAACATAAATATCTTTCAAGACTGAAAATCACTACTGATAGCTCATAAAGGAACATTCCTCCCCTAGCATGAACATCATATTCTTTATGAAAAGTAGAAAGAAAGAAAGGAATGACAAAAGTTTAAAGAAGTTGTAAATCAGGAATAGAAGAAGATCTGGGCATGGTGGTGCATCCCTATAATCCCAGTGACTCAAGGAGCTGATGCAGGAGGATCACAAGTTCGAGGCCAGCTGTGCAATTTTGTGAGACCATGTCTCAAAATTAAAAATAAGAAAAAGTGTTGGGTGTGGCTTGGTGGTTGAGCACCCTTGGGTTCGGTCCTTAGTCACACACACACACACTTACCACCTGTTAGCTCACTGATCAATATATAACCCAAGAGCAGAAAACCACTATTAATTATTTCTACAACTTGTATTTGTTTTTCATTATCTAACCTATTTAATGAACCAGATAAACAGTAGGTGGACACCAACAAGAGGGTGGAAATCAATTATGATGTGATTTAGGTATAATATTTTTTTGCGGGGGGTGAGTGGTGGGTGGGTAGGTACTAGGGATTGAACTCAGGGGCATTTGACCACAGAGCCATATCCCCGACCCTATTTTGTATTTTATTTAGAGACAGGGTCTCACTGAGTTGCTTAGCAACTCACCATTGCTGTCTTTGAAGTCACAACTCTCCTGCCTCAGCCTTCGTAGCCTCTAGGATCACAGGCCTGCACCATGGCGCCTGGCTTAGGTATAATAGTTCTAATATGATATTTTCCATCTTGTATGCTTGAAGAATATGAGCTAAGAAGAGTTTCCTTAGTTGGTTGCATGTGGTCAATTTAAAAAGCATTTAAATTCTCTTAACAAGTTATGGAAAATGGAGAGAAAAGACCAAAAATCAAACGTGTTAAGAATAAACCTATTTAGTAGCTACCTAGCTCAAATTTTTCATATTTTAGGTAAGCATAAAACAGTTTACTGTACAGTTTAGATGCAGAAAACAACCCAAGTATATACACAGAATCAGAAAATAGAAAGTGGAATCAGTGTAACCGTTGTGATTCTGCAATCTGTATACGGGGTAAAAATGGGAGTTCATAACACACTTGAATCAAATGTATGAAATATGATATGACAAGAGCTATGTAATGTTTTGAACAACTAATAATAATAATTTTAAAAAAAGAGGGAAAAAAGAAGGAATCAGAAAGCAAATAAGTTAATGGTGACTGAAAAAATTTAAAAAGTGTTTGGTGTAATTTATTAGTAAAATCATCTGAGCCTCCAGTTTTCCTTGTTGAAATATTTTAAACAAAAATTCAATTTCCTTATAGATATGGGTTATATAAGCTATATTTGCTAGAGTTTTGGTAGTGTTTTTGAAGGAAATTATCCATTCACCTAAGTTGATAAATTTATAGGCATACAACCATTTAACAATATTCATTTTTTCTTTTTTAACAGTTATATAATTAGTAGTGATTTTTTTTTTTTTTTTTGAGATAGGGTTTCGCTAAGTTGTTCAGGGCCTTGCTAAGTTGCTGAGGCTCCCTTTGAACTTGCCATCTTCCTACCTTAGCCTCCCGAGTCTTACAGGGGTGCATCAACATGCCCAGTCTGATATCAGTTCTTTCTTTTCTGACGTTCAAAATTTGTTTCTTCCCCTTTTTTTCTTGACTAGACTGAATAGAAACTTACCAATTTTATTTATCTTCTCCAAGAATCTGCTTTTGACTCCACTTTCCTCTAATTTTAAACTATTTTCTTATTGATTATTACACTGATCTTCAGTATTTCCCTTCTTTGCATACTTTGGGTGTCATTTGCTCTTCTGTTTCTAGTGTCTTAGTGTGAAAACTAAGGCTATAGATACAGGACTATTCTAATTTAGTTGTATCCTATGAATTTTGATTTGTGTCATTCTTTTATTTCATTAAATTTAAAATACTTTCTATTTTCTTTTTTTTGGTTTTTCTCTGACCCTCAAGTTACTCATCTATGTTTCTTCCCAAATAGTTGGTACTGGTACTAATTTCTAATTTAATCCCAGAGAACAAAATTTATATAATCAGATTCTTTTTAAATTACATGCGTTGAGCTCAGCAGAATACCATGTGCCTATAGTCCTGGTACTTGGGAAGCTGAGGCAGGAGAATGGATCACTTAAATCCATGATTGGCACCAGCATGGACAATGTAGTTGTTGAATTTTGTTGTTTTAGGTAGAGTGTTCTACAAACTTTGATTATGTCAAGTTTGTCAAAAGTAGCCAAGTTTTCTATATGCTTAACAATTTTCTTTTTACCTATTCTATCAATTAATGAGAATTAGTTGTTAAAAGCTCTAACTATAACTGTGGATTTGTTTATTTCTCCTTGTAGTTCCGTCGATTTTTGCTTAATGTATTTTGAAGCTCTTTTATTTGGTAAACAAATATTCAGGATTGCTATGTCCTTGTTGTATTAAGTCTTTCATGATTATAAAACAACATTCTTTAGTCTGGATGTGGTTAGATAATTAAAATTCTAAGATGGCACCCATAATTTCTGCCCCCTGATACATATGCTGTATAATATCCTCTCTGTGAGAGTAAATGCCATGGGCTATCACTTCCCATAGTCATACTAAGATGCAAAAAGAGATTTGCAGATGTAATTAATAATTAAGATTCTTAATCAGTTAATGTTGCATAATCAAAAGAGAAATTATTCAAGGCAGGCTTTATTTCATCAAGTGATGTCTTCAAAGAGATCAGAAGCAGATGCAAAGATTCTCCTCCTGGCTTTCAACAGTACACTGCTACTGGGTGTGGTGGGGCATGCCTGTAATCCCCCTGGTTTAGGAGGCAGGAGTATCACAAGTTCAAGGTCAGCTTCAGCAGTTTAGCAGGGCCCTAAGCAACTTAGAGAGACCATGGTTCAAAATAAAAAATAAAAAGGGTTGGGGATATGGCTCAGTGGTTAATAACTCCTGGGTTCAATCTTTGGTACCAATAAATAGATAAATACATACATATATACATACAAGTAAACTGCCACGTTGAGAGCATATGTTTCATATACTAAGTATGAAAGGTTGACCTCTAGAGACTGAGAGAGTTCTTGACAAACAGCTGGCTAGAAAATGAGAACCTCAGTCTCACAGCCACAGGAGCTGAATTATCCAACCAATGATCTTAGTTCAAAAAGGACTAGGAGATGAGATTGCATCCCCAGGTAAAAACCTTGATTTCAGCCTAGTGAAAACCTGAGCAGAGGATTCAATTAATTCATGTCTAAACTCTTGATCCTGGAAGCTGTGAGATAATAAATTTATGTTGTTTGAAGCTTCCAAGTTTGTGGCAATTTGTTACAAACACTATAAAATAAATATATCCGTTAATGTTCTTTGCTTTAAAATATACATTGATAGTAACATAGAAATGTAAACTGTATTTTTCTGTTAGCATATTATAGAGCTTTTTGTGTCTCTCTTATTAACCTGTTTGTGCCTATTAATCTAAAGTAAGGTTTTTATAGGTAGCACATAATTGAGTCCGGCTTTTATTTTAAAATCCAATCTCATATGACATTTAGTTCATTTAATGTGATCATACTTATATAGTTCCTTTAACCCTACTACTTTGCTATTGTTTTAAAAAATATATATTGTTCTAATTGTAGATGGACACAATACCTTTACTTTACGTATTTATGTAGTGCTGAGGATCGAACCTAGTGCCTCACACATGCTAGGCAAAAGCTCTTCCACTGAGCCCCAACCCCAGCCTGCTTTTTTTTTTTTTCCTCTCATCTTTGATCCTTTTGCCCTTTTCTGTTTGATACTTTTTTTTAGAGAGAGAGAGAGAAAAAAATTTTAATATTTATTTTTTTTTAGTTTTCGGCGGACACAACATCTTTGTTTGTATGTGGTGCTGAGGATCGAACCCGGGCTGCACGCATGCCAAGCGAGTGCGCTACCGCTTGAGCCACATCCCCAGCCCAGTCTGTCTGAGTATTTTTATAATTATGTTTTACCTCTTTTGTTGCCATACTAACTACACCTGCTGTGATACTGTAGGGGTTGCTTATGAGTATATAGGACACATTCTAACTTACCATCATCTACTTTGAAAGTAGTGATATGTTATTTCCCATATATGAAACTAACAATACTTCCAATTCTCCCTTCTAGGCCTTCGTATTACTGTTATTCATTTTATTTCTATATGTTATAAACCCCACAATTATGTTATTTATTTAAAGTCAAGTATCTTTTAAAGAAATTTAAATTATAATAAAAATCTTTTGTATTTAACCATACAAGTCCCCTTTTCCATCTGGCATTATTTTCCTTTTTTCCCAATGACTGTCCTTCAACCCTTCTTGTGGGATGCAGGTCTTGGTAATGAAATACTTTCTATAGGTCTAAAAATGTATATATTTAAGTTCTTTTATTTTTGGAAGATATTTTTACTAGTAATGATAACGTAGGTTATCAGTTTTTCCTTTCTGTGAAGATCTTGTTTCCTTGTTTGTTTTTTGTGTTTATGTGTAGTGATATTTATAAGTAGTCCGATATGTGTATTTTTCTGTGTGTCTTCTCTTTCTACTTTTAAGATATTCTCCATAATTTATTTATTTATTTTTAGTTGTTGATGGATCTTTGTTTTATTCATTTATTTATATGCATCGCTAAGAATCAAGCCCAGTACCTCACACATGCTAGGCAAGAGCTCTACCATAGAGCCACAACCCCAGCCCCTCCATCATTGATTTTTTTTTAAATTTATTTTTTAGTTGTACACAATATCTTTATTTTGTTAATTTCATTTATTTTTATGTGGTGCTGGGGATTGAACCCAAGGCCTCCCATGTGCCAGGCGGGCACTTTACCACTGAGCCACAACCCCAGCCTCCATCATTGATTTTGAGTAATATTATTATAATGTATGTTCTAGGACATAGTTCTTTCCATGTTCTTCTGCTTGAACTTCTTTGATCTCTTGGTTAACAGTTTTCATCAAATTTGGACACATTTCGACCAGTTTTTCCTTAAAAAAAAAACAAAAAAAAAAAAAAAAAACTTTTTCCCCAGCATTGGGTATTAAACCCAGGGTAGCTCTACTAATGAGCTGCATCCCCAGCCCAAGAAACTGGGATTATAGGTGCATACCACTATGCCTGGTTCAAATAGTCTTTTCTATTCTACTATCTGGCAATTCTGGATATATTCACATTAGGCTGCTTTTAATTGTTACACAGTTCACAGATATTTTGTTGTTGTTATTCCTTTCTTTTCCATCTTTTTTATTTTATTTTACTTTAGATACTTTCTATGACTATGCTTTAATATTCACCAATCTTTTTTTCTACAATATCTAATCTAATTTTCCATTAATGCATGGAGGTACACTTTTTATTTCAGACATTGTCTTTTTTCTTTTTGGTACTGGGGATTGAAATTGGGACACTCGATCACTGAGCCATATCCCCAGCCCTATTTTGTATTTTCTTTAGAGACAGGGTCTCATTGAGTTGCTTAGTTCCTTGCTTTTGCTGAGGCTGAAATCCTCTTTTGAACTCGAAATCCTTCTGCCTCAGCCTCCTGAACCATTGCGATCACAGGTGTACGCCACTGCGCCCAGCTTAAGACATTGTTATTTTTAACTGAAGATATTAGATTTTGAGTTTCTTAAAAAAATTTTCTATATCTTTATTTCCTCAGTCTTTCTTTTAGCTTAACATTTAGAAGACAGATAGTTATAATGTATTTGTCTTAAATCTATTATCTGGGCCAATTTTAAATTTGTTTTGTTAGCTTTTTGTCTTCTTCCTATGGGTTGGATTTTCCTGATTCTTTGCATGCTTGGTAATTTTTTATTGGGTATCAGACAGTGTAAATTTCACTTTAGACATTTTTACATTCCTAAAATATTCTTGAGTTCTTTTTCTGAGACTGGACACAATTTGATTTCAGGTCTTGTTTTTAAGCTTTGTTAGGTGGGACCAAATCAAACTTTAGCACAGTGTTTATTTTACTGCACTAATAAAGCAAACCTTCTTGAATATTCTATTCAATGCCTTGTAAATTATGAAATTTTCAATTTTGCTTGTGGGAATGAATATATTCTTGATCTTATATATGCTCTAGGGATTATTCCTTATAATTTTTTTTGAGTGGTTTTTGTTCTGGCCTCAAGTAATTTATTCACATACATTCCTGACCAGTTGAATATTTGAGTAGAATCCTCTGAAGATCTCTGAAGTTCTTTGTCGTGCTCTCTCCTCTCTGATATTCTGTCCTGCAAAGTCTAGTCACCTAAATTTCCCAAATGACAGGAGGAGGAGTTCCATGTCCATCTCTATTGGGATATGTCTGTTTTTCCCCACTTTGAGCAGTGACCTGAAAACTTTCTCCAGGAAGTAAGCTGAAGCAAAAATGGGGCCCATCTTGCTTGTTTCCCATCTCTCAGGGATAACTGTCTTTCATTGCCTTGTTAACAATAACTTGAAAACCACTGTTGCATATATTTTGTATGTTTTTCTTTTTAAACTTTTTTTTTAATTCTAAGGGTGAATCTACTGCCTATTAATCCATCTTGGCAGGAAGTAAACTTTAGGAGTTCTTTTATGGATAAATTAAATTGAAGACGCATACTGGCATCCAAGTAAAAGTGTCAAACAGGCAGCTGAGTTACTTCTTCCTTTTATCTTTTTTCCAGCTTTATTGGGAATTGAACCCAAGGATGTTCTACTACCAAGCTATATTACCCAGTCCCACCCCCTCCCCCTTTAAATTTTTCAGACAGTCTTCCTGACTTGCTGAGACTGATCTTAAACTTGCAATCCTTCTGCCTAAATCTCCTGAGTTGCTGGCATTAGAGGTGTGAGTCACCAAGCCTAGCCTGGGTTATTTCTTGAGTGTATAGTTCAGGAAGATACCAGAGATCCAGATACACATATAAGAAATAAGAGAATGGATGGAATTTAAAGCTATCACACTCAATGAAATCATTTCATGGACCAAATTTGGTCTTAGTATGCTTTTTCAAATAAGTTTTTATAAGTAAAATTTTTGTAAGTTTTATTGGAACACTGAAGTTCATTTCTTTTCATATTGTCTAAGGCTGCTTTTGTACTACAACAGAGTTGAGTACTCACAGCAGAAACATCTGATATCTAATATATTTATTAAGTGATGTTTATAGAAAATTGATTGCCAGTAAAATACTGCCCCTGATACACACAATAAATGTAGACTTGAGAACACCAGTGGATCGATTTCTATAGCATGCATAAATTTCAAAGTCAAAAAGAAAAAAAAAGAAGTATAGAATTCATTGGATTAGACAAATAGGAATAAAGGGAAGAGGGGATGGAAATAGGAAAGATAGTAGAATGAATCAGATATAACTTTCCTATGCTCGTATGAATACCCAACCAGTGTAACTCCACATCATGTTCAACCACAAGAATGAGATCAAAATTGTAATGGGTCACACCCCATGCATGTATAATATGTCAAAATACACACCCTACAGGAAAAGAATCAGGAGACTGATTTTTAAGGGGCAACAAAAAAGAAGTATATCAAGAAGAAAAGAATGTTAACTGTGTCAAATGCTGCTGAAAGGAGAAGAGGAAAACCGATTAATGAACAGGGTAGATTTAGCAAAATGGTCACTTTTGCCAACTTAGAGATGTGGTGGTTGAGGTGGGGGTGGTGAAAAGTCAATTAAAAGTAGTCAATTAAAGAAGGCCGAGAAGAGAACATGATGTTAAAAAGCAGAGACAATGAGGACTTTTTTTTTTTTCCCCCAGTACTTTTGAGGACTTTTAGTTAAAAAGTGTGGGTTGAGGTGAGGTGAGAAATGGGATGAAGAGGTGCAGTTTAGGGAGGTAGTTTGTTTTTAAATAGGAGATATAAATTATAGCATACTATTTTTTTTTTTTTTTGCTGGGGGTGTGAGTACTAGGTATATCAAACCTAGGACCTTGCCCATGTTCTACTACTGAACTACAGTCCTGTCCTACTTATATCACATCTTTATGTTGATGAATATGATCTAACAAAGGCACAACTAGTGATGAGGCATTGGATGGGACTGCAACAGATAAAGGAATAGGAGAGAAGACAAAACAAAGGTAGTCTTCAGCTAGTGGATGCTCAAGCTGAACAACTGGGATGTATGTTGCCATTATCTTTTTGTCTTCCTTGAGTTACTGGCTGAACTGGCTGGGTGGCAACTGTGGTAAGAGCACATTTCAGGATTGTTTAAGTTTACATTTCACAAAGAAACAATTTGAGAAATAGTGAGATTTATATTCCAATATCAAAGGGTTTGCATAATTCATAATAAAACTAACCTATGTCCCTGATATAAGTTATAATGTAACTGGTAATACAGTTATATTAGGGCCAGAGTTCAGCTACATTAATAAGTTCAAAAGACTCAGAGGCCTAGTAGTTAAAATATATTTTTTAAATCTACGTAAATAGGATTATGTTTCAAGGTTTTAAAAAAGCTTATGTTTTAAGGTTTTAAATATAAATTTACAAAAGCCTTTTGGAACTTAGTTTTAAGTTAAGGATGGTTAACCTACCAATCCTCATCAGCTAAAAGCCTTAGGGCTTCTGTCAGGGCTATTTCTGGCTTGGAAAATGGCCGTAGTTCTGATGAATCCATTATTTCTGGACTATGAGTAACAGAAGGCATCCTTTCTTTATACTGTGGAATGGCTCCAGGAGATGCTTCAGCTAAAACAAAACATTAAATAAAGTATAAGAGAACCTTGAGACACAGGACACAAATCAAAAGGTAATGATATTCTTACGGATGTTACGGATCTTTCTTTTCTTTTTTTTGGTACTGGGAATTAAACCCAGGATACTCTACCAGTGAACTACATCACAGTCCAGTTTTTATGTTTTAATTTTGAGACAGGGTCTCCCTAATTTGCTCAAGCTAACCTCAGACTTGCGATCCTCTTATCTCAGCCTCCTAAGCAGCTGGGATTATAGATGCATACTAGATGTTATAAATATTTCTTTCTACTAGCCAGATGTGGTGATGCATGCCGCCTATAATCCCAGCTACCCAGGAGCCTGAGACAGAAGGATTACAAGTTCAAGCCCAGTCTCTACAATTTAGTAAGACCCTCTCTCAAAATAAAATATAAAAAAGGGCTGAGGATACTCAGTGGTAGAACACAATTCCTGGTACTGGGGCGGGGGGTGGGGGAAGTGGAAGAAAAAACTAGTATTAGTTTATTCTTTAAGAAATTGTAATACCCAGGGGTCTGGGGTTGTGGCTTAGTGGTGGAGCACTTGCCTAGTACATGTGAGGCCCTGGGTTCGATCCTCAGCACCACATTAAAAAAAAAAAATGAATAAACAAATAAAGGTATTGTGTCCATCTACAACTTAAAAAAAAAAAAAAAAAAAAGAAATTGTAATACCCAGAAAGCACAGTTATTTAAAACTTTCTTATATTGAAGATTACTAATAAATTCCATTTAATATAAATAAATAAGTAGTTTTCAGTCATGGGTCATAACAGTCTAGCTTTTAGGAGCTAAAAGAATCAATGTGATATTTTGTAAAAACATGAATATATACCTGCACTGCTCCACAACTGACAATTAAAAAATAAAGTTACTCGGCAACTAAATTTAGAATTCTAATTGTTTTTCTCTATTGGTATAGTATCAATAGTCTATAATGAATCCTGTGTCTATGTGTAGTAATACGAACAATGTTTGTTTCACTTCAAATATTTACCAAACTTTTTCCAGATATAATGCAATGTTCTAGATGTTAGGAAAACAAATTATTGTCCTTCAGTGCTCAAGGTAATGCCCTTAGAGCACTGCTCAGTGTAAGACATGTGCAGTGGATGTGTTAGGGAAAAAAAAAAAAATCAAATAGAATGGCCTTTTGTAAGTGGGAAAAGATTTACTGGTTCTTTTTCCATGTTGAGATTTTTTTTTTTTAAAGAAGAAATAGTAAACACTAGAAAATGACTATCATGAAAAGTTATTTAACTATATTATTTGTGAGAAAATGTTATAGGAAATCACAAACATAAGAAACTTCTCTTAATGTTGTATACTAATTACATATTCAAAGTTTCTATCAATCATTTAAAATCCAAAGGCAATAAGGCATTAATGATATTAGCTAAGATTTACTAAGTATTTGTTGCAGACCTTGTGATAAATGTTTTACAAACTTTACTGCATTTAATTATTTCAATAAAGCGGAAGGACACACTCATTATCAAGTCCATTATTCCTTATGATTTTGTATAAAGAGGTCTATGACAGAATCTCTACTTTCAAAATATTGATAACAGGGCTGGGGTCATGGCTCAGTGGTGGAGCGTTTGCCTGGCACATGTGAAGTCCTGGGTTTGATCCTTAGCACCACATAAAAATAAATAAATAATGGGCTGGGGTTATGGCTCAGCTGCAGAGCACTTGCCTAGCACATGTGAGTGCTGGGTTCGATCCTCAGCATCATATAAAAATAAAATAAAGGTACTGTGTCCAACTACAACTAAAACAAAATATTTTTTAAAAAAATAAATAAAATAAAGGTATAAAAAATTGATAATGTATTTGATAAAAAGGATAAACATGATTTTTGGATTACTATGGTGATTAAAATCATTAATAGTCTTTGCTAGAGTAAATCACACAATGAGCAAGATGATGTGACCATTAAAAAATATAACAAATAGATCCATTTCGTTTTGTCAATGGTTTAGATATACCCTCATTAGACCTCATATATAAAATTGATATGTATAAATAAAATACAAATGTACTACTAACCATCATTTATTGAAATCTTACTTGGTAGTGTGCTATGTGCTTCATTTACATTATTTCATTTAATTCATTAAAGAACTCTGTAATATTTATTATTAATCCTACATTACAGGAGAAGAAACTGATGCTAAATAAAGTTTTAAGAATTCCACTCTGATTGTCAATTTTTTTCTTTCTTTTCTTTTTCTTTTTTCTTTTTTTTTTTTTTTGGTGTTGGGGATTGAACCCAGAGCCTTGTGCATGTGAGGCAAGCACTCTACCAACTGCGCTATATTCCCAGCTCCATGCCCACTCTCATGAGAAAATAACTTATTAGACAGAGGTGCAGACAAATACCCAATTTTCAACCTTTTGGTTATACCAACATCAAGTACTATTACCTATATTTACTTTATTTTCACCTGAAAAAAGTGAAACAAAACAAATATTATTCTGGAAAAGGAAGGTACAAAGAATATCAGTCTAAAGCAGTGCTACTCAAACTAACTTTTTTAAAAACTTCCACTCTGTTGCAGATTGATACTTTTATACAATAAAAGCACTGTGACAATGTCCAATAGTTAAAATAGTTCTAAAAACTGAATAGGTTTTTTAATGTATCCTGTCATGGATGAATAATAAACAATACTTTAGTTTAAGAACCACATTTTGAGTAGCAATAAACTAACAGATAAAGAAGCTTCTTAAATGGAGACATATACAACTACAATTTTGCTATTAGAATTTATTTTTGGCAATATGTTTATAACTACAAATCAAATTAAACATTTAAATTTGGGTTATATACACAAAATTTTTGTTTTGTTTTGTTTTTTGTGGTGCTGGGGATTGAATCAGGGCCTTGTGCATGCAAGGCAGGCACTCTACCAACTGAGCTATAGCCCCAACCTCCAAAATTTTGTAAGTATAATCTTATGTTGAAATAACATAAGAGTGACCAAGAAAGCACTTTAGATACTTCTCAGAAATCTAATATGTAAAGCCTATATTATAGGCAAAATGAATACTCCAAAATTTATGATGTATTACTACTTGTAGTACTGCTACTACTAGTACTTCCACCCATACTCTTAACATAGGCTTAGATGGGTAATAAGTTTTTTTTTTAATTTATTTTTATCTGTTGACAAGCCTTTTATTTTCTATTCATTTATGTATATGTGGTGCCATTCACATTTTGTGTGTGTAAATCAAACCCAGTGCCTCACACATGCGAACCCCAGCCCCAGAAAATTTTTAAAATTTTTTCTCCCTGGATTTTATGAGATTAACAACAACAACAACAAAAAAAGAAATTATCTAAGAATGCTAACAGGCTTAATTTCATGATTGCCTATTTTTAACATTGTATGACTATATTTAATCACCAACTTTATAGGCCAAAACCTCTCATTAAGCACAGTTTCAACAATGATTAGCTTTGTGAATGCAGAATTTCAAAAAGTTTTTTATACTTCTTACATTATAAAACAAATATAAAGCAGAACCTTAGACACTCTTCTAGTATAAATCCCTAATTTTATCTTAAAAGTGTGTCACCTATTTCATTTATATACTTACTTTTTTCTGTATTTTTATTGATATCTAGGCTTTAGAACCAACATAAATTTAAGAATGTTTATTAGAGTTCACAGTTTATGCTTTAATAATATTTAATAAAATAACTAAGCAATAATACTTAATGTTTACTACAGTTCATAAAATTTACATTTTAATCTATAATATTTTTTCCTAGTTGTTAGTATATCTAAGATCTATTCAATGGTTTTAAAAACAATATAGGAGGGGCCGGGGTTGTGGCTCAGTGGTAGAGCACTTGCCTAGCATGTGTGAGGCACTGGGTTTGATCACCGGCACAATATAAAAATAAAACAAATAAAATAAAGGCATTGTATCCATCTACAACTAAAAAAAAAAAATCTATATATATATAGGAAATGTGGATACTACTTTTAGCTAAGCATAAAACACAGTGGTACTCAATGACAACCTGAATAAATGATAAATACAATGCCTTTTTTGATGATGCTCTAATATAAACAGCTTCAGTATCTCAGTTACTTTTATAAAATTGGATACCAGTCTTTAGTAAAAAGAAATATTTCCTTGAGATAATTTGGACCTTTGAATTCATATAATTATAGGGGTAGAAAATTAAGATCTGTTTCCAGGTCTCAAAGTTAATCAAAGCTAGAACTGATAGGAATCCAGATCTATCTATCGACTTTTGGTTCAGTGTTCTTTCTCTCACAGATGCCCTGTGTCACATGTGGTCTCTTCATCTTAACAAGCATTTGTAACATTACTCTTTATATTTAAATAGTAACCTACCCTAATCTGAAAACACTAAACATGTGACAGTTTTAAACTGGGTCCTCCTATCTATGGAGGGATGAAGGCAATATTTTCTAAAGGGGAACTCTTATTTTGATATTCTCCCTTCATCTCTAAAAATATTTAAGTCTAGAAGGGAGAACAAAATAATTTTTCTTTTTATGAGAAAGAATTAGCATTTATTATGATAGAAGTTAGTTATTAGGTCTTGCAAATTTCAGTAATATGGGTCAATATAGGCCATTCTTAGTCATATAGCATCCTTAGTATTATAGTAGCTTTAGAATATTACTTGACAAAAACACTTCAAAAAGCAAATACTACTTACTTTCAGATGCTATTTTCTCAGTTCCTGTATGTTTCATTCGTTCCCAGTGATTCTGGTCCTTCTTTTCACAATCTTTTATGTCAAAAAGCTCTTTTTCTTCTTTTCTCTTTTGTCTCATTTTGTCATAAGTAGATTTTGAAATAGAAACTTTAGTCTGCATGAAAAAGTTGAAATATCTGGAAGTATTCAGGGAGTTTGAGATTTAAAATACCTTCATCTCAGATAACTGTATATTTTGTACATTAAATATTTTGCTTTTTTATATTTTTATTTTATTTTATTTTTATGTAGTGCTGAGGATTGAACGCAGTGTCTCACACATGCTAGGCAAGCGCTCTACCACTGAGCTATAACCCTAGCCCTACATTAAATATCTCTACAAAATTAACTATATATATATATATCAGTCTTTATTTTAGGAATCCTAATATCTAATAGAATGACATAGGGCTACTATCCAATTACATTTGTGCCTAAGGATATCAGTCTACTGCTGCTTAAATGTATTATAGAAAAATGTTAAGTACATGCATACAGAAACATATATGTATATAAAGTATGTTATAGTATACTTTATTACTAGAAAGAGAACATATTTACTTAGTTGGAAAGGAGAATAATCTAGCTTTTAAATGATTCAGGATCAGAAATCTTACCAATATTTAATTTTTTAAAAATTTTTACTTTATTTTTCTGTGATGTTGAAGATCGAACCCAGCGCCTTGTGCATGCCAGGCAAGCACGCTACCGCTTAAGCCACATCCCCAGCCCTAAAAATTTTTAATCTAAATATTTTTACTGCCCTACATCTGATATACCCAAAACAATGACATATTGTAGGCTTAAATTTATCCTCATGATTAGTAAATAACCTTACATCTTTGTCATTGTCAACATCAAGATATGATGGAATACTTTGTTGGACTGCTCTTCCATATATCCCTGATGGTGGTTCAATACTTTGTTTACTTGAAAATGTATCCTCATTTTCCATAGAAGATATCACTGGCTGGCTGCAGGTTGTTGGTGCTGAATTTGGACTTCCAAATACACCTGCAATCAACCAACCATTGAAGAGTCATTAAGTATATATGTAATAGCATTCTGGATAACAAAGTTTAAGACTTTGCTCTTGCATTCAAGAGCAAACAACACTGTAAGAAAGACACATTAAGTAATTTGTAAAATATACAAACAAATACCCTAACAGGACAATAATATAAGAGGTGAGAGAAAGTAATTCATGATAATATCAATTGAGAACTACATACTGCAAGCATGGAATTCATAGAAAGGTTCACAGGAAAGTTGGTGTGAGCTGGGCATTTAAAACAATTTCAAGAAGAATGGAGTTAAACTGGGATTAGAAGAAACAATGGATTTGGGTAGACAAAGAAGAGAGGAAATGCTAAGGGGCGGGGGTTGTGGCTCAGCAATAGAGCGCTCACCTAGCATGTGCGGGGCCCTGGGTTTGATCCTGAACATTACATAAAAAATAAATAAATAAAATAAAGGTATTGTGTCCAACTACAACTAAATATATATATACGTATGCACACACACACACACACACACATAAAAGAAATGCTATGAGATAGGAAGATTTATACACAGAGCTGAAAAAGTATAAAGCATGTGTATGGGTACAAGGCAAACAGAGAAATAACAGGAAGTAAGTCTGTAAGAATAGGCTGCAGCTCATCTGAGGAGGATCTTAAATTATTCTAATGAGACTATCAAGCAAAGAAATGAGAAAAGATTTCCAAGAGGTTTTTTTTTTGGGGGGGGGTGGTACAGGGAATTGAATTCAGGAGTACTCAACAACTGAGCCATATCCCCGGCCCTATTATGTATTTTATTTAGAGACAGGATCTCACTGAATTGCTTAGTGCCTCACTTTTGCTGAGGCTGGCTTTGAACTCACGATTCTCCTGTCTTAGCTTCCCAAGCTGCTGGGATTTTAGGCATGCACCACCACACCTGGAAGTTTCCATGAATTTTATTCTATTTTGTTTTTGAACAAAAAGACATATGCCCCCAATGCATATGACACATTTTTCAGTTTAAAAGAAATTAATTTAAAAAGATACTTGCAATGGTATTGGTCAAAGATCTCCCAGCCCCATAAAATATATAATAGGATTTAATTTTGATTTGTCTAGACTCTGTATGGGAGATAAATAAATAATATTGTTTTATTAATTAGTAAGCTGATAAAGACTACCATTTGAATTTAGATTATGCCAAAATTCTCATACCTGTCCTAAAACTGTCTTAGAAGTACCTTGTCTACAGCTGTCACATAACATCTCTCTCTGAAAATTACTGACATGAATTTACTATAATTTTGTCAGAGGATGGAAATGTGAAGTGCTGACTTCTAATTTTTTCCATTTAATAACTCTTGTTTTTTTTTTAAAGAGAGAGAGAGAGAGAGAGAGAGAGAGAGAGAGAGAGAGAGAGATATGGAATTTTTAATATTTATTTTTTAGCTTTCTGCGGACACAACATCTTTGTATGTGGTGCTGAGGATCGATACCGGGCCACACGCATGCCAGGTGAGCGCGCTACCGCTTGAGCCACATCCCCAGCCCTAATAACTCTTGTTTTGCTTTTGTTTTGCAGTGCTGGGGGTTGAACCCAGGGCCTTATACATACTAGACAAATATTTAACCACTGAGTCACAAACCCAGTCCTCAATTTAATAACTTAAAAAAAGAAATTCTATTGAATGTTTGAATTACTCACTATTCTTTATTGACATGCTTTGCTTAAGTCTGAAGAACACAAACTATTAAAAAGCTATGTGGGGGCTGGGGTTGTGGCTCAGTGGTAGAATGCTTGCCTAGCATGTGTGAGACACTGGGTTCGATTCTCACCACCACATAAAAATAAAATAAATAAAATAAAGGTCCATCAACAACCAAAAAAAATCTTAAAAAAAGCTAAGTAACTCTGAAATACCTTTTCCAACAACTACTACTGAATCTTCTGATAAGGTATTTGTGGAAGTGAAGTCAAAAGTGGAAATTTGCTGTAAATTTGATGACCTTATAAATCCTAAAAAAGAAAGAAAAAAACAATGAAAAACGATTTAAAATGCTTACTTAGTTTTAGGATATTATAACATGATTAAAAGTAAAAACTTATTACATACAAAAATTTATAATTTTTTTATCATAGATGTTAATTCAATAAATATTTATAATCTAATATTTATATTTACCTAGTATGCACTAGCCACTAGAGAGAAAAGAAATCTTCCTACCCTTAAGGAGTTTAAACATACCAGGTTTAATGGTGGGAGAAAAACATGCAAATAATCACAGTATGATAATCAGAATAATCACAAAGGAAATAATTTGATACCCTAAAACAGATCAAGTCAATCTCATAGCAATCTGTACTTTTCTAGGTTAATTTTTATCTCAGTTTCTAATTATTTACCAAATTATTCTTTCTCCTACTAGACTATAAGCTCCATGGAACAGGACTTATGTCTAGTTTTGATTATTATTGTTTCCTGAAGCCTGGTACAGTGCTTGCAACAGAGTGAGTATTCAATAAATATAAATTAGATGTATGTATCAAAATTAAAAAAAATGAAAAGCAATATAAAATTAATTTAGGGTCTAGGAAAGAAAAGTTTTTGGTAAATTTAATTGGTAAATGTGATCAAATAACTGATTTTTAAAAAATGAGGTACATAAACTGTTTTGCTAATCTGCTAAAGTTAATAGGCTTGCTCTGGCTTTGTGTGAACACAGCAGAGATAAAGAAAGAAACTGTTGTAGGTGATAATTTTTCACATATTCTTTTTTTCCATGATGCTGGGGATCTAACTGAAGGCTTTATATAAGCTAGTCAAGTGAGCTACATCCTCAGCTCCACATAATTTCTTCTTAAGTAATTTGGAATAACCAATGTACAGCACACACCAACTAACAGAAACAATGACTAGCGCACGTGCGCACACACACACACACACACACACATACACACAAAATGTTCTGTGACAAAGGAATGCAAAAATCTTAGTAAATGAAATAATTTTGCTCAACAGTCCACAAATACAGTATATATGTGTGTGTCAAATATATATCAAGAAATAATTGAATAAGTAGATAAGTCTCATAATGAGAAAATAAGGACACATTAAGTTTGAACTTCATTTCTAAGATCAGCTGACAATTACTTTTGATGTGCTTTTATTTTTTTTACATTGTATTTTCTTCTAAACAGAAATGTTAAAAAGAAATATTGCTCATTGTCTCAATCCTAAAGATAAAAAAAAATGTGTTTAAAGGCTTCTTTATACACAAATATCCTTATATAATCTTTTGTCATTTCTGTCTAATTCATTCAAATACAGAAAGAGAACATGTTAACTCATAGTTGCTAACACTGTAAACATCCATCATTAATCATCTTCTCAAGTCATTAATTGGACTCCACAATGTTGTGTAGAAAATGGGCAGGTTCAAAGGGATGCCAATAAAGGAAAAGAATGGGAAGACGAAAAGGTGGTTATAAGAGCTAACCCTAAAAAAGAATGAGGTTTCTTACAAAATGAATCCATTTGGAGCCAGGTGCAGTAGCACTTGCCTGTAATCCCAGCGACTCCAGAGGATGAGTCAGTAGGATCATAAGTACTGGAACAGCTTCAGCAACTTACCAAGACCCTGTCTCAAAATAAAAAAATACAAAGGGCAGGGGTGTAGCTTAGTGGAAAGTGCCCCGGGTTTAATCCTCAATACCATTAAAAAAAAATCCTTTGGCTACACAATGGCAATATCTCTTTTGGGAAACTTTGTATTCTGTTTAACACTATACTTACTATTTACTTTTACCTGACTATTTGAGAATGCACTTTTTGAGTGATTTTGCCCACTTTTAAAATATTGGTTTTAATTGGCTAATCACCATTCCATTCATTTCATATATGGCAAATGAACAGATTTCTATGCAAAGCACATTGAAGATATAAAGATGACAATATTATTACTCTTAAGAAACTTATAATTTAACGTGGAAGATATTAAATGTGCATAAATTAACTAGCAGGCTAGTAGGGTGACTGAAGAGAGTAAAGAAGACTATTCCAGATCAAAAAAATAAGCAAAGTTTTCCAAAGAAGTAGCTTTTAAACCAGTATTCAAAAGCAGACATGAACTGAACACATTAAGATTTGGATAAAGCATGCAGGCTTTGCAATTACAAAGTAAGAAAAGCTACAATATTACAAATGCCAGAGTATTAGGGCATTAAAAGAGGAATGGTAAGGTAAAGCAAAAAAGTTAAACAGAGGCAATATGATTACGGGTCTTTTTTTTTCTTTTTTCTTTTTTTCCTCCTGGTACCAGGGATTGAACCCAGAGGCACTTACCCACTAAACCACATCCCCATCCCATTTTAATATTTATTTAGAGATACGATCTCACTGAGTTGCTGAGGGCCTAAGTTGCTGAGGCTGGCTTTGAACTTGTGATGCTCCTGCCTCAGCCTCCTGAGCCGCTCAGATTACAGTTGTGTGCCACCGTTCTAAGATTATAAATCTTAAAAGTTATGCTATAGAGTAGA
The DNA here is from genome assembly GCF_001458135.2 of Marmota marmota marmota. Taxonomy (NCBI): domain Eukaryota; kingdom Metazoa; phylum Chordata; class Mammalia; order Rodentia; family Sciuridae; genus Marmota; species Marmota marmota. Next base: position 15,476,590 of record NW_025999900.1, read on the forward strand.
AACTATATTCTATGGTTAACAGGGAACCACTCAAGATTTTCAATATGGAGGAGAAGATCATGTATTTTAGAAAGATGATTCTGAATTTAAAGGGATAAAAATTAGAGCTAAGTCTTTCTAGAAGGCACTATAATTTTACAGGAAGAGGTAGCAGAAGGCCAAATCACAAGTATGGCTGCAGATAAAATTAGACTGAGAAGAAATGATAGGATGGACTAATTCCAAAACATGGAGCTATAGAGAAGTAGACAACGATGACTTTAAAGTTTTATGTCTCCACAATTAGGAAAACAGTAACGCTATGGAAGAGAAACCTGTCTCGAAGTTTGGTTTTGAACATGTTTGCTATTAAAAAATTTAATATGACTTTTTTTAGTATGAGTTACTTTTAAGTATTTTTGTCTTTGATTTTCTTTACATGAGAAATAAAATATATAAGTAAATATAAAAATCCCATCATTTTATTTTATAAAAACAATAAACAACTTATTGCTGCCACAAAGAACAAATACTGAATTTTTTTAGAATAAATTTTAAGAAATTTACAAAAAATAAAAAAAAGGAAAAGCTTATAATCAATTTTTCACACAACATGGATCACTTCCACAATAAAAAGAGCTAACATTTCTGATTACCTGCATTTACATGATTTAAGATTATCAGAAATAAAGTATTGAAGTTAATATTATCATGACCACAGTTGCTACTGAAAAAATGATAGCTCTGTACTTATTTATTTTAGATTACCAGGCTTAAAAACAGAGGACTTCTAATTATTCTATTTAAATATTTATAACCTTCAAAATCACTTCTTTTGTCCCCTAGAGGTAATTTTTAATATGCAGCTTGTGTCAGAATCTCTTAAGAAATGAATAAAGCAGTCACTGGATGGATTAGCCAATAATTAAAAACACATAAATTGCTAACAAATGGTCAGTGATAACAAAGAAGCTCTTTCCCAGGTTCTACCACAGGAAATTCACATTCTTGTTGCCACAGCTTTACTCCATGGTTACAACCTAACCAGACATTTGGGAGTAATTTACTCACATGATTGCCTCTACCTTATTGGAGTGGAAAAATGGCTTGTAAAAAATTGTGTGTATGTGTGTATGCGTGTGTGTGTGTGTGTGTGTATGTTAGGATGTGTGTATACTCTTGGGGTAGAAGTCAGGAGGGATTCCCTAGTTTTAACTCATGGGCAGTCCTTTCCCTTCCCTGGTTCCTTAGGCAAGTCCATATACCAACACAAACCTGTGAATTCTTCTATTCTTCAAAATTATTTAAGTAACACATCAGCAGAAGGATAAGATGAAAAACCTCAAAACTAAGAATTTTCAGTTAATTTTTTCTTTATTGGCATGTTTAGGGAGAACTCTGATGTAGATTCTACTGTATTTTTAAAAATTAATTTGTTATGAAATTTACTAACCTTTTGTATGCTTATGTCTTGGGTTTTCCTTATTTTGTATTTTTAAAGCACTAGGTAAAATGTCATGTGACCTATCATCTTCACAATCACCACATCCAAACCCATAGTTCATACGTTGGCCAATTATGCTTACATTGGATGTTGTAATCCCTATGAAATAAAATAAATATTTATTTAAATAATTTAGGTAATATTATATAATAGGAACAAATCTCTCAAAATCTATCTTGCCTTCTAACCTTTTCAAAAGGCTGGCAACATACTAGAAATTATAAGATGACAGTAATTTAAAAGTTATATCACATTTTAAATCACGTAATACTTTTTATCCAAGAGATAAAACTATTATAAGTTATACTACAACATTTCTTAAAATAGGTTTTAAAATTGCAATGAAATATAAAACGTAACACTTGAAAAATATGATCCAACGTATATGTCTAAAAATATGACAAGCATTTAATATTTAAAAGACACTTTTGCTGGGCATGGTAGTGCATGACTGTAATCCCAGTGACTCAGGAATCTAAGGCAAAAGGCTCACAAGTTCAAGACCAGTCTCAGCAACTTAGTAGACTCATTCCAAATTAAAACTTAAAAAAGGGCTGGGGATATAGCTCAGTGGTACAGTGCCACTGTTTTTAATCCCCAGGACTACCAATGATAATGATAATGATAATGATAATGATAATGATAATAAATCCACTTAACTTTACACACAATTTTTTTTTAATTCAAAATTTTAAAACAGTGACAAGAAAAATGCCTATATTCTTCATTCTTCTCTTTTTCTCCTATTCCCATGTATTGGTCTGGTTGATGAGGCAGGAAAATACTAGTGATTAAGAATCCAGTATCTGGAATCATGGCTTCCTGGCTTTAAATCATAGCCATGCCACTTAACCTGGACAAGACACTTAACCTTCTATGTGAAATGATGATAACATTGTAGAATCTTTTCTAGAGCTGTCATGTGGATTAAAGAAAACAGCATAGTACCTACCTAGAATATTATAAATACCTAAATATTATTATATCCTTAATTAAAAATAAAAATAGAACTCTCTCCTATGCCTCCTTCTAAAAAAATTAAAAAACTTTAAATATATATTTGAATGTTTAAACTTACCACTCTATACTAATGCTATGCAGCTATTAGAACCACAGAATGTCTAGGCAATATTTAGTCACTGTCCATTTTCATATGTAGCTCCTACAAATCATCAAGCAATAATAATAAGAAATTGTTTTTAAAATGTTGTATTTTTAAAAATTTATTTTTTAGTTTTAGGTGGACACAATATCTTTATTTTGTTTTTATGTGGTGCTGAGAATCGAACCCAGTGCCTCATGCATGCTAGGCGAGTGCGCTACCACTTGAGCCACATCCCCAGCCCCAAAATGTTGTATTTTGGATAAGAGTTGTGACTCAGTGGTAGAGTACTTGCTTAGCATGTGTGAGGCACTACATTTGATCCTTAGCACCACAAAAAATAAATAAAATAAAGGTATAAAAAAATGTTGTATTTTTAAAAAACAGGATGTGGGGAGAAGAAGTAACTGATGGTAGCTGGGCTAGAAAGAACTGTGGAATAGAAGGCATTAGGTCAGTTCACAAAGATAAACTTCAAAAATATCTGATATTAAATAATAAATATCTGATAATAATAGATAACTTCTAGAAGTAACATAGATATCTTTAAATTCTTAGTTTTGACAGTCCATAAAGTAAGATTTATAAAGATTCTGGTTTTGGGTGGACATGCTTCCTATTAATAGACAACACTATTGGTATGGGAAAAATTTACTATAACACCATTCAGAAAATCTTAACACAACTTAGAGTAATTGTTGTAGAATATGTGTGGAAGCCTTCAATGGAAACACTATTGTAAAGACAGACTGGATTTAGGATTTTTTTTTAGTTGTAGTTGGACACAATACCTTTATTTTATTTATTTATTTTCATGTGGTGCTGAGGATCAAACCCCAGCACCTCGCATGTATTAAGCAAGCGCTCTATCGCTGAGCCACAACCCCAGCCCCGGGATTTAGGATTTCTACATAATTGATATTTTCATTTTTATATTCAAATAGTCTTTATTCTGAGCATTATTATTTTCATGTTTTACCACTGGAACCATAATAAACTTATAGGAATCATTTGTTTACAGTAAACAACAAACCCAAATTGATAAAAATCTTAAACCATTAACAATTTAACAGTTTGAGAGAATGTTAAATTTAAGAATATCTCATAGTGAATTCAATGACAACAGTGTTTGTAAAATGTGATCCTAGAAATTCCTATTACTTGTTAAAAGTGCAGATTTCTAACCAAGATGATAAATTCATTAGGTATGAGATGAGGCCTCAGAATCTATACATGTGTTACGTAACATATGAACCCAGGTAATTCCTAAGATTAAACAAATTTGGAAAACACTAAATATTAGGCAAATTTGGGGAACTCTGAATACTACATTAGAAGTGTGTACTATAGAACTCATCACTCTATTAAACAAATCCCATGGTCCTACAATTAGCATCAAATCCAGGTTTTAAATCTACTCTTTTCCAAATCTTATCTATCTACAAGATAGTTCCATTTTTGCAAATTAGATACAATAAAGCAATCAGATGTCTCTTTGATCTTTAATGTATTTAAAATGAGAAAACAAAGTTTCAAAGCAGTTAAGTTACTTACACAAAATGTGAATATTATTATTAAATATCAATTTGGGATTCAGCTGGGGTCTTCCAGACCTATACACTGACTTATGACATACATGCTGACTTTATGTGTAGAGTAGTTATCTCTTTGTTGACTATTAGCTTTGTGCAAACCAGTAAATTAAGCACACTTGGTTAAGTCAGGCATTCATGATTACGACAGGTTGTAGTAGGTAATCAGAGGGAACTAGTCTTTGGGATCAAGAATCTGAGAGTAGAAGAAAAATAAATAACTGAAAAACCATTATAAAAGATGTTAGTGCAAAATGTTATCACAAAAGAGGTAATAGTTAATCTTGTTTATAAATTAGGGAAGGCTTCTCAGAAAAAAACAAATGAGCTTCTTTCATAGCTGTAAAGGGTGTGATGCAGATTCCAGTTGTCATGCAGAAGAAATAATATGTGCAAGTACAAAATATGGGAAACACTACTGAAGGTAGTCTGATTTAACTGGAGCACAAGATACAAAGAGGAAAGTGAAAAATGGAGCTGGATAGGTATGCAGGAACCAGATCATTGAAAGAGGCCCTGAATGAATTTTGTTAGTCAAGACAGTCAGTTCTACAATGTGGAGGAATGGACTGTAAGTGAATTAAACTGAAACTAGGGAGAAAACTTAGGAGGCTAAGTAGGTAAGGAATGAGAACAAGTGTGAACTAAAGCCATGGTAGTAGGAATCAGAGGAAATAGAATCAGGACATATTTAAGGGCAAGAAATTGAAAATTTTAATAAAGGATCATATTCATGTACAGCTTTTAGAACGGTAATTATAAGGAATAACATCACAATTTGTTACAATTCATTCACAATTTAATACAGTTTTATTAATCATAAAAAATCACATGCAGTTCCCACTCCAGATAGACCAGAGTCCAAATAGATAACTTATTGCTAAATTTTTTTCCTGAGAAGTGATGTTATAAAAAATTAGAGGGATGGGGTTGTGGCTCAGGGGCAGAGTGCTTGCCTTGCATATGTGAGGCACTGGATTTGATTCTCAGAACCACATTAAAAAATAAACAAAATAAAGTTCTAAAAAAAAATAAAAATTAGAAATTTCCAGGGCTTGGGGCCGTGGCTCAGTGGTAGTGCGCTTGCCTAGGATACATGAGGCACTGGGTTCAATCCCCAACACCACATAAAAATGAATTTTTAAAAAAGATATTTTTAAAAAAATGACACCATGTTAAAAAAATTTAGAGATTTCCAAGTTAGTTCACAAAATTCTTAACAAAATATACATATGAAAATACCTAGTTCACATGTATCTACATGAACCACAAGTGCATTTAAAAGTAAATTTAGCCAGGTTCAGTGGCACATGCCTGGAATCCATGTGACTTGAGAGTCTAAGGCAGGAGGATCCAAGTTTGATGCCAACCTGGAAACTTAGCAAGACCCTGTCTCAAAATAAAAAAAATAAAAAGGACTGGGGATGTAGCTCAGTGGTATAGCACCCTGGGCTCAATCCAAAGTATAAACAACAACAACAACAACAAAATACAAAACAAAGCAAAAAAAAAAAAAATTAACTTGTAATAACTAGTAGTTAACTAGCTAAATATTGTTTTTAAGGGAAATTGTCTTTTGTGATGCTTGGTGGTTCTCTATGTTGTACATTACAATCATCTAAAAGCTTTCAAAATTCTGACAGTCAGGTATTAATTCATAACAACTAAATTAAACTGTCTGGGTAGGGAAGCCAGGCATAGGAGTACCTATGGACTTAGAGGGAGAAATTAATGATTCAGTTAGATAAATATTTTTGTTTCAAAAATAATATAACATTTACCCTTGCCTAAATAGCCTTTTAAGGAGTTTTAAATGATTTACTCTTAATTGATAACAACAAAAATTATAAATCTGAGAATACCTGCTATCATTTTTGACATCATTTAAAAATCATACATATTATAAATCATATTTATAGAACATTAATATATACCTTCACTGGGGCTTTGTTCAGCAGTATGAGAGTTTTTATTCTTTGCAGAAGAAAGTCTTGTTGAACAAGGTTTTGATCCAAATGTTGGAAATATGTCTGACCTACAATGAAACAAAGTAATTTCATAAACATTTGATTTATAGTTGTTCAATACTCATATAACACATTCTCTACTCTTTTATTAACTCATTCAACTTTTGGATAATTAGGCAGCAAACAAGTATAAAAACCAATGGCTACTACCAGTTATTGTTCCTTTTTTGTGTGTGGTGCTGGGGATTGAACCCAGGGCCCTGTACATGAGAGGCAAGCACTCTACCAACTGAGCTACATCCTCATCCCACTATAATTAAAAAGAAAAAAAAAAAAA
>NW_025999900.1:15483087-15504183 GCF_001458135.2 Marmota marmota marmota
GGGAGTGGGGGTGGGGTGGGGGTGGGGATTCAGTCCATAAAGGAGGATGTGGTCAACTCCCTTCTTACATAACTCAATATCTAAAGAGAATAATTCTTTGAGATGATGTAGGAAATACTGAATTCTAAATGCTGCCATTTTATAAAGTCAACTTTTCTTCCCAAATAGGTTTCAAATTATTTACATGATGTTGCAACTGTAGGAGTACACAATATTTAATTTCATCTTCATGGAAGATCAAGGAATCACTTTAGGTCTAAAAGCTAAATATTTCCACTTAGAAAAAAAAATTCTAAGCACAAAGTATGTTGCTATTTAAATTTTAAATGTGAAGGAGAAATTCATGAGTTAAAACAAGTTTCTAAGAATAGGACATAAAAATACACTTTAAGGGGCTGGGGTTGTGGCTCAGTGGTTGAGCACTTGCCTGGCATGTGTGAGGCACTGGGTTCAATTCTCAGCACCATATATAAATAAATAAATAAAATAAAGGTCCATCAATAACTAAAAAATACATCTTAAAAAAATACAGTTTAATCTATGAATTGCTGAAAAATAGTATCTGTTTGTATTAAAGTTATTAAAACACACCTCTTCTTTGATTATGCAATCTCTACCTATATTTGTCGGAACTCCAGTTCACTAAAGTAAAAATAATTTTAATTCAATTTAATTTCAAATATTTACTTCTGGGGCTGGGATGTGGCTCAAGCCGTATTGCGCTCGCCTGGCTTGCGTGCGGCCCGGGTTCGATCCTCAGCACCACATACAAACAAAGATGTTGTGTCCGCCGAAAACTAATAAATAAGTATTAAAAAATTAAAAAAAAAAAAAATTTACTTCTAATAGCTGTATATAAACAATATTCAGGTTAAAATGAAAAGAAAATAAAGGAAAATACAATGTTTTAAGAATGTGAAACGAGAATTTTGGAAAACTGTTTAGCATTTTCTTACATAAAATATATATCTACCTATGTATCTATAAAAAAATTATATATTATTTTATATAATTATTATGTATTATATAAAAATATATCTACTTATGTTGTAGCAATTCTACTCTGGGTTTTTGTATAAAATAAAAAGAGAAAACATTCTCTCAAATTTTACAATAGGATCACCAAGATGCCCAGAAATCAGGGCAGGATTACTGTTTAAGGTTGTAGAAATGATATGGAAAAATTGGTTCAATTGTTATGCTGGAAAAAAAAAAATTACTGTTTTTGTGCATATCCAGGACTAATTCTAGCACTAATGCTACAGGCAGGGAGACTTCTGAGAGGGCTATGGGAACTATAGTACGAATTCCTGAGGAAATAAGAAAAGGGAAATAACAAAATAAGAAAACCGTGAGATACAGCTGGGTAGATCTTATCCACAAATTAGAGGAAACTGGTTCCGAGTTTAAAATGAAAACAGTAATTTACGTTAACTGGCAAAAGAAAAAAATTATCCAGAAGGGAGCTAAAGTAAAAAGAATAGTAAGATAAATGTTAGGAAGATGGGGCTGGGGGTGTGGCTCAGTGGTAGAGCACTCGCCTCGCATGTGCAAGGCCCTGGGTTCAATCCTCAGCACCACATAAAAAAAAATAAATAAAAGTTATTGTGTACATAAAAAAAAAAAAAAAAAAGACATGTTAGGAAGAACAACTGGGGCTTTGGGGAATAGAGCCTATACTAATTTATGTACTCTAGATTACAGCTGGAATTGTGTTTCCTTTTCATCCCCACTCCAAATGAAAGTCCTGAAGGTAAACTTTCCCACTGGATTTTAGAAGAAGTTTAAAAACAAGAAAGGAAAAAGATTTTAAAATTTTTTTCCAAACATAATGTTAGGGGTCTAGATCACAAATCACAGATGAATACTGTTTAACATGTACATTATTCTCTTTCCCTGGGGAGTCGTAGACAGAGAAGAAGTCAATGATTCTTGGCTGTAAACTCCACTTTCACTGTAAGAGCTGATGTTTGGAGAGGAAGATCGAGATGGGGAGTCCATGTTCAAATCAAGCTTCATTGCAGAATCAGGGCTTTCAATGTCAGAAGTGCTGCCAGTCAGTTTTGCTCTTTTCTTAGCTGCACTATTACGAAGAGACCTAAGAGAGCTCTGCATCTAGGAAAAAAACAAAACTGATTAACGTCAAGAGATTAATAGGAGCCCCTTATATTAGTAATAGTTATCCTTAAATTTTAAATTCCATTAATTATACCTAGGTAGATGCCCTTCAATCTCATATTAATAAGATGGATGCTAATACATATGCACACAGTATAAAAACACAGAGTTCATCATTTGAATATTAATAAAATATGCTACTAGGTTGTAAGCTCCTTGTGAGGAAGAATCTCAGTTATTATTCACCATGATATTTTTGGTAGCTAGCACAAATCTAAATATACTGCATTAATTCAATTACTTAATAAATCACTGAATCAGATGGTAGATATCTGAGTTAAAGTCAGAGAGGTATAGTTAATCTTAGCTAACTGGTATGCTGATGTAGCTACTTACAAGTTCCAGAAGGTTAACAAAAAGTAAGCAATTTTCTTTTCTTTCTTTCTTTTTTTTTTTTTTTTTTTAAGAGAGAGAGAGAATTTTTTAATCTTTATTTTTTAGTTTTCGGCGGACACAACATCTTTGTTTTGTATGTGGTGCTGAGGATCGAACCCGGGCCGCACGCATGCCAGGCGAGCATGCTACCGCTTGAGCCACATCCCCAGCCCAAGTAAGCAGTTTTCTAAAGTATGATGTTTATATGTAGCTAATAAGTGTTAAGAGTTTAGAGAACAAATCATGATATATAACTTCTAAAGCTAACATTTTTAGAAATGTAGGGTTGAAACAATGAGAAACTAACACATTAAGGATGGGAATAGAACTCTGAACCAATTAAGGAATACAGAAGTATGTAACTGCTTTTATATTTTAATTCATAAGGTTAAACATTTAATGAAAATATTTGCCTTCAAGTAATGAAAATGTCTATAAATTTATTAAGTTTTCACACTTGAAAGTCAGGTTCAACAAATATCTTAACGGACTTATGGCAGTGCAGAACAGTGGGAAAAACAAACAAACAAACCATAATGTAATGAATCTGGAGTTTATATAGGTTTGATTCTCAGCACCACATATAAATAAATAAAAAAGTAAAGGTCTATCAACAACTAAAAAATGTTTTTAAAAAAGTGATTATACAATATAATCTCAATTTAATGATAAAAAAATTTGTGCATATGCACAAAGTTGAGGCTCAAGAATGTCCACTGCAATATTGTTTGCAATAGCCAAAGACTAGTAATAGGACAAAATTAATTGCATAAATATACCATAAATAAATAAAAACTACAGTGATGGGGCCCGAGTTGTGGTAGAGCACTTGCCTATTATGTGTGAGGCATTGGGTTCGATCTCTGGCACCACATAAAAATAAAACAAATAAAAAATAAAGGTATTGTGTCCATCTACAACTAAAAAAGCATTAAAGAAACAAACAAAAAAACCCTAAAGCAATGCATAAAATATGAATTAATGGTAATAGTAATTCCCTCTGATGAAGAAGAGGGAGAAATTAGATTGTGAAGGGAAATATTTTATATTTTACTCATTCAAAAAACAGGAAAGAAATATGAAAAATTGTTCATTGAGAATAACCAGTGCAATAACATATTTCTATGTAATTATTCATAATTTTAATGCAAAAGGAGTAATGTATGCATAGAAAAAGTACTTGGTAGGAAATACAGTAGTATGAACAGTAAATTATTCTGGGAGGTAGTCTAGTGTAATGAATTTTCTTCCTAATAATTCACTGTATTCTCACATTTTCAGTAATGAAATATTTTTACAAATAAGAAAATAAATATGGGATAAAAAAGTACCTGATATTTTTCCTGCAACTATAACATTACAGAAATTATAAATTTTTTAAATTATTGAAAATGATATATGGCTCTAACCTCTTCTTGATCCAAATCTTTATCCCTGAAATTCAATTCCGAAAGATCAATTGTAAGACTGTCTTTCTCATTCTTCCAGATGTCATCAGGTTCCTTCTTTTTATGTCCCACTGTGCTTAAATCAGCTTTATCAGGCAAAAGGTTTATTCCTCTTGGTATGGGAGGGACAGGCTTCGTCCCATTTAGGCCTCGTCGGAAAGATGGTGATCTCACCAAGGCAGGTATAAATTGAACTGGATTAGGTTTTTCTTGAGAATTTTCTCCTGCATGAAAAGTATGTATTTTATTTTTTTCCAGAAACAAAAAGGCATCATAGTCACAAATATCTGGAATACAGCGTTTAAAAATAAAAAGGCACATCACCATTTGTCCCAGCTATCCCACTCCTTGGTTTATACCCAAAGGACTTAAAATCAGCATACTACAGCACTAGGGTTGTGGCCCAGTGGTAGAGCACTTGCCTACCATGTGGATTTGATTTGATTCTGGATTTGATTCTCAGCAATGCATATAAAAACAATAATTATAAAAAAAGGTCCATCAACATCTAAAAAAATATTTTTTAAAAAAATCAGCAGACTACAGTAACACAGCCACACTAATGTTTATAGCAGTTCAATTCACAATAGCCAAGCTATGGAACCAACCTAGGTGCCCTTCAACGGATGAATGGATACTCAGCTCTAAAGAATGAAATTATGGAATTTGTCAGTAAATGGATGGAATCAAAATAAATAAAATGAGATGAAATAAAAGTATCAGTGTCCCTTATGAATATAACAAAAATGAGCCACCTGAAATTTTTTATTACATAAAAATGTTACATATACCAAGTTAAATTGTTATTTATCATCACAGAAATCATCATGACTAGTATTTGTTATGATCAAGTCCAAAATAAGCTAGAAGGGCTGCTTTTTTGGTATGATATAATTATATAAGCAATATCTGAATGATTAGTGTCTATAAATCAGTAATACTGGGCATTGGGGAGAATAAGCTATATAAAGATTCAGCAGTGTTGTTCGGGATCAAATTCAAGGCCTCCCACAAGCTATACAAATGCTGTACAGTGAGCTACACCATAAGCCCAAAGTTAGGCAACATATACTGTTCATGTTCATTATAAACCACTATTATTTGCCTGGTTCTGAAAAAGAATTTTGAAATGGCAATAGAAGAAAAGAAATGAGGGTTGGGGTTGTGGCTCAGTGGTACAGCACTTGCCTAGCATGCGTGAGGCACTGGGTTTGATCCCCAACACCACATAAAAAAAAAAGTTATCAAACAAAGGTATTGTATCCATCTACAACTAAAAAATTTATTTAAAAAGATAAAAGAAATGATTATTTCAACTGAATTTTACATACATATATTTGATCTATTAAACATACTTTTTTTTTTGGTACTGGCAATTGAACCCAGGGGTGCTTCACCTCTGAGACACATCTCCAGCCCTTTTTATATTTTATTTTGAGACAGGGTGTTGCTAAATTGCCTTGATAAGTTACTGAGGTTGGCTTTGAACTTGCAATCCTCCTGTCTCAGCCTCCTAAGCTGTTGGGATTACAGGCATGCACCACCATGCCTGGCTTATTTATTCATTTCTTAAAAAATATTTATTTTTTAGTTGTAGTTGGACACAATACCTTTATTTCACTTATTTATTTTTATGTGGTGCTGAGGATCGAACCCAGGGTCTCGCACATGTGAGGTGAGCGCTCTACCGCTGAGCCACAACCCCAGCCCCATGCCTGGCTTATTAAACATACTTTTAATATAATATTTGATCTTACAGAGAAGACAAAGAAATTAATAGAAGGCTATGAAGGTTGAGTGTTAAGAAAAAGTGATACAATTGACTGAATATGCAATAAACCAACTATGGTTATAAACTGGAACATTAGTGTTATGGGGTTAAAGGTAGATCATCTTACCTCAGTGGCTTGAGACAGAAAAGCATGTAGAACTCTTTTTTTTTTGTTTGTTTTAATATTTTTTAGTTGCCAGTGGATTTTTTCACTTTATTTATTTATATGTGGTGCTGAGGATCGAACCCAGGACCTCACACATGGCCGGCAAGTGCTCTCACTGAGCCACAACCCAAGTCCCGCATGTAGAACTTTTTGAGATTAGATTTGTCTTGAATGAATTGATATGCTAATTTCAAGATTTTGGAATGGGATAATACTAAAAAAAGTTTTGGTTTCTAACAATTAAAAGAAAACCACTATTCAAAATAATTTTAGTGTATTTTATAAGCATTCAATAAATGTTGAAAAATGAATGACATTAATTACAGTGAATAATATGCATGATATTTTATATTTGTAATGCTAAAATTTATTAGTAGGCTTTGAGGCAATATACATTATTTGTTATTAATAGCCTGGTTTTGAAAAAAAATTTGTAAGTGAGAATAAGAAAAGATATGATCATTCTAACTGAATTTTATATTATATACATTTGATCTTTCTTAAGTACACTAGTAAATATTTTTCTACATATTGACTAATTTAGAGAAAACAATTTATCAGCTTTTAAAGATCTAACAACCTTATATCAAGTACTAATTTAAGCACACAAATAAATTTGAACAAAGTACAGATTTTTACCATCATTTCTACTTGTAGGGTCAGATGGTTTTTGGCTGATGAATATTTTCTGTGGACTTGGCTTTGATAATCCTTCAAAGCTTTTAAGAGGCCAGGAATTTGAGAAATTAACAGGATTATCTTGAGACTTCTTTGGAGATACAGTAAGAGGAGATGTATGCTTTGGACTAGTTCGAGGTGATGAGAGAGGATAGGATGGAAGGATGAAGGCTCCTGGACTTGGATTTGGACTAGAGTATGATGAAGTACGCTCTGTTTGACTACCAAATGTTTGCAGGGTCTTACTGCCAAAATTTAGGCTAGCATATACTGTAACAAAGAAAAAGAAAATATGTTATTTATGCATTCACATCTCAGAGTTTAAAGTTTTTTTTCTTTTTTCATTAAGATTTTCAACCCATCTGGTATTTGTATTTTTATATGGTGTGAGGTAAAGATCTAACTTAATTTGTGTTCAACTATTTTGTATCTTCTAATATCAAATTTCCTTATGCTATTAAAATTGTCTAACCTTTGGGGCTGGGGTTGTGGCTCAGGGGTAGAGCACTTGCCTAGCATGTGTGAGGCACTGGGTTTGATCCTCAGCACCACATAAAGTAAAATAAAGACATTGTGTCCACCTATAACTAAAAATTTTTTAAAACAATTATCTAACCTTTGCATATTAATTTTCTTCTTGTCAAATTATATATACATATACACATATACATATGTATATATCACATACACACACACACAGAAAAGTTTCATCTTCTTAAGGAATTGTTCTTTTTCTCATTAAAAGGATATTCTAGTGCTAAAAATGGTTTTAGGTTTAGTGTGCATAGTCTCCCTATCAACAACAAATTTATACCTGCTTTTCTTTGAATATCTTTTCCATGCTTTACATTTCCCCAGTCTATTCTGATGTATTTTAGATGTGGCTCTTAAAAATGGCATTTCAATAAAAGGTAAAAATCTAGCCATGCGTGGTGGTGCACACCTGTAATCCCAGCAATTTGGGAGGGTGAAGCAGAAGAATCACAAGTTTGAGGTTAGCCTGGGCAACTTAGCAAGACCCTGTCCCAAAATAAAAACTAAAAAGGATTAGGGATGTATCTCAGTGGTAAAATACCCCTGGGTTCAATCTATAGCAGCACAACAAACAAACAAATAAACAAATAATCGAATCTCCATAATTAAAATAATTAATCCTATCTATTTATATTTACAGAATTATTAATATGTTTGGTTTTAATTCTACCATCTTTTATTTTATCATTCATTTATTTAAATGTGGTGCTAAGAATCAAACTCAGTGCCTCACACATGTTAATCAAGTGCTTTACCACTGAGCTATAGGCCCAGACCTCTACCATCTTTTTTTTGTGTGTGTGTGTGTGTGGTGCTAGGGATTGAACCCAGGGCCTTGTACATGCAAGGCAAGCACTGTACCGACTAAGCTATATCCCCAGCCCCTCTTTTGTGTTCTTTATTATGTTCTTTATTACTTTTTCTTCCCTTTTATTAGTATTTTCTTTTTGTTCTTCAAGTAAACCAAACTTCTATTTGTAATCTTTTATGGGTTCCCTTAAATTTTCCTTTAATGTTTTAAAAATGATTTTACATGACAGAGACCTAGCTTTATACTGTATACTGTAAATGAAACAAATAATTTTGAAAACCTATATCAAGATATATCATTCTCAACTTTTAATTCACATATGACATGGTTAAGACCTCTCCTTCCATCACGAAATCTTATTTGGGTGGAAATGCAGACTTAGGTAGTTACAGATTAACATATAAAATAAAAAATTTCAGTTTCCTGATTTCAATTACAGTGCTTTATTAAGAGGTTCTGATGCTTTTGAAGCAGTGTTTTATTATACATTTTAGGAGATTTAAAAATATTTCTCACAAAGAAATCAAACATCAGTTTTGTTTTGTTTTTTTTTTTTGCAGGGGGGGTGGTACTGGGGATAGGCCACTGAGTCACATCCTTAGCCCTATTTTGTATTTTATTTAGAGGCAGGGTCTCACTGAGTTGCTTAGTAACTCGCTGTTGCTGAAACTGGCTTTGAACTCATGATCCTCCTGTCTCTGCCTCCTGAGCCACTGGGATTACGGGCATGTGCTAAGGCCCTGGCTTAGATATTTTTTATGTATATAAATAGATTCAATACCATGCAACATACACCAATATTGGGAGCACTACAACATTTAAAACTGGGATGAGAACATGTATATGATTTGACATCCATTCCCCAAGTCCTTCAGAGATCCTATGAGGAACGTAAGTTGAGATGATGCAGACCTGAGAGAATTTTTAATATATAGCCAACTATTAAGTTAAATTCTATTACACTTAGAAGAACAGGATATCCCTTTATACTTCCTGCTCTAATATATATTCTGAGAGGTTACAGAGAACCAGAGCCATTACACAGATCTGAAAATATACTAAGAGTGGAGGTATTTTCAGAGGTAATGGTAATGTATCATTCAGGGATGGCCTAAACAGGAACAGATAAGCAACACAGTGAATCTTCTTGGCTTCTACTAATCAGGAGACTCAGAAATATTTCATAGTCAGATTTAGAAAATACTCATATCATTAAGAAAGATGAACTAAATTATTATTTTGTGAATTAACACCACAAAGAAAAAATTTAAGAAGTCATATAGCTCTTTTGGGTAGGTGGTGAGAAACATAGCTAAAATGTAAGTCCTTTATTAACTAAATCTTCTTTATTGATTTCAAATGATCGTTTCTTTTCCATAACAAATATAGAAACATATTGCTATGTTTCAATAAAAATTAAAATATTTCAGTTGTCGTGGTGGTGCACGCCTGTAATTCCCAGTGGCTGGGGAGGCTGAGACGAGAGGATTATGAGTTCAAAGCCAGCCTCAGCAATGGTGAGGTGCTAAGCAACTCAGTAAGACCCTGTTTCTAAATAAAAATACAAACAATAGGGCTGGGGATGTTGCTCAGTGGTTTGTTGTCCCAAATTCAATCCTTGATATCGCTCACCCCCCGAAAAAATTAAGATATTTTCAGCTGGGCACAGTGGTGCATGCCTTTAATTCCAGCTACTTGGGAGGCTGATGCAGGAGGACAGCAAGTTCAAGGCCAACTTGGGCAACTTAGCAAGACCCAATCTCAAAGCTATAAAGTAAAAAGGGCTCAATGGTAGAGTACCCTTGGGTAAAATTCCTAGTACCGGGGTATGGGGATTGAGGATTGAGGGTAACAGGTAAATGGTAGAGACCTTATGCAACATATGTGTAGGTCTTAATAGATTCCCAATCACCCCAAAAAGGAAAAAAAGATTTCTAGAAATATTTAATTTGATCCTACCTCTACAGAATAATTGTTAATAATTAGCAAGAAATTTTAAAATATATTAAATCTCAAAATTCATGTGGCTGACACAACCAGTCTCAAACCCTTCCTTTTCTTCTGTATCTTGCTTCTTTGTTGAAATAATAGCTTGTTAGGAAGTTAGAATTCCAAACAGTACACATAATCATTTCTAATAACCTTAAATTTTAAAGCTGTTGTGGAAAAATTGTCTTCATACAGTATTATTTAATAAATAGTGTTATTTTCAGATACTTGCTCATTTCCATTATAAGTTTCTTTTTATTTATTTTTATTTTTTATTTTTGAGTACTGGGGGTTGAACTCAGAAGCATTTGACCATTGAGCCACATTCCCAGCCCTATTTTGTATTTTATTATTTAGAGACAGGGTCTCACTGAGTTGCTTAGCGCCTTGCTTTTGCTGAGGTTGGCTTTGAACTCACGATCCTCCTGTATCAGCCTTCCGAGCTGCTGGGATTACAGGCATGTACCACCGTGCCCAGCCTAAGCTTTTAATTTTAATCAGTCACATTTATAACGAGATTACAAACGCTAACATTTTAGATAAGTATTATTAAAAAATGTTATTAAAATATAACATACATTTTTATTGTGATGATTAAAATTACACAAAGTAACATAAGCTAATGTTGGAAATCATTCCAAATAGTTATAAATCATTTGTTTCCAAATAAATCTGAACTTATACCTTTATCTGGATAACTGTTAGTTGTCCCCAGGAACTGTAAATCAGAATCCACACTGCCAGTTTTACCACATATCTGTGAAAATCCAAGTTGTCCACATTTCCCAGGAAGATTCGTCTGATGAGTCCCAGTAGTACCTTTTAAAGGAAAGTGGGGAAAAAACACAAAAGTAAAAGTAAACTTTATTCCATGAATACATCAAATGTTGGTGTATACTGGTGAAAAAAAATAGTAATACAAGTACAGTAAGTCAGGCAAACAAAAAAGTCAGATAGCTTTGGGTATGGGTAAATCTGAGAAATGGCAGGGGTTTAAAAGGACTGAATACAAACTGGTAAAGAACAAGGAAAGGAAAGGTATTTTGAAGAAAATACACAAAGGCAATTTCTTTCTACTCTCTCCCTTTTCTCACCATGGAATGTTTCTCCAGACCTGGCTCCCCTTCTTCCTGGTATCTTAAGGATGCTTACTACCCCAAAAAGTTCCTACCACAGAACTCTTCTACTTTCTTTCTTAACATAACACATCCTAAGCTCATCCAGACATTTTATTTCTGCTTGAAAATACTATGGAACTGTATTGCATTAAGGTCTATAAATTGTCCTAGAAGAAATAATACCATATCCAAACTTTGTCCAAAATTTCCAAAACTGATAGAACTTGGATATTGAATAAATATTTTTACCTTCTAAACCGTTTTACCTTCCCACTGGTATCATTTTTGTCATCACATTTCCATTTTTGTTTGTTTGTTTGTTTCATAGAAAAAAGAATACAAGGGCGGGGGTTGTGGCTCAGTGGCAGAGTGCTTGCCTAGCACATGTGAGGCACTGGGTTCACCCCTTAGCACCACATAACAAAATAAAGCATTCTGTCCATCTATAACTACAAAACATTAAAAAGAAAAAAAAAAGAAAGAAAAAAGAATACAAGCTTATTAACATACACAGGAAAAATCATAGCAGTGTGATTACCCTAATGTCTCATTTTTATCTGAAGACTAAATTTTGAAATTCTTCTCTATTCTCCTTATCTTTTATATCAAAATATCATATTTTCCTGATTTTATTCCTTACAACCTTGTCACT
This sequence comes from Marmota marmota marmota, assembly GCF_001458135.2. Classification (NCBI taxonomy): domain Eukaryota; kingdom Metazoa; phylum Chordata; class Mammalia; order Rodentia; family Sciuridae; genus Marmota; species Marmota marmota. The sequence goes on from NW_025999900.1 coordinate 15,494,808, forward strand.
CTAGCTTCTTTTTCTTAATAATAAAAGAAAATCTCTATTGCTCCTTAAGGCTTACAAATATAAGTTCAAAATAAATATAAATGTTACAAATATAAGTTCAAATTTTTGAGCATTCAAGGGTTCCTTGTGTCCCAATTTATCTTTCATCATCTAAAATGAATCTTGCCTTGATACAACTCTCAGAATATCAAGTCCATTCCTAATATAAATATTCATGTCCCTCATAGTTCCCTTCTAACTGCTTGTACCACATGAATCATAAATGACTTTTCCTTCTTTTATAGCCCATGGCAATGACCATGTCCTCTGAACTACCATAGCAATATTTACTTTCTGTAACACTTAGGCAATTAAACATCTTTCCAGTTGCTCTAGTAGAACATTCTTAAAGCATTTTGACTCTTCTTCCTCACACTCAATATCCAATCTACCAGCAAATCATGTCAACTTTACCTCTGACATATAATTAGAATCTAATCACCTTTCACTATGTTCATTGCTATTTTAGTTCTGGTGAAAGTTTCCATCAACTCTAACCAGGATCATGACAAGAGAATCTTAATCAGTTCTCCATTTTTGCCTGTGTCCTCATTACATTTATTTTAAATATGAGATCCAAAATGAGCTTGGAAAACAAAAAAGCAACTGATGTCACTTCTTTCTTTAAAATACCTCTCATTCAGAGTAAAAGCTAAAGTTCATTCAATAGCTCAGTGGTTCTTATATTTAAGGACCTCTATTATTTCTTTAATTTTTTACTTCTCTTCCTCTTACTCATTTCATTCCAGGCATACTAGCCTCTTTTATCTTTCTCATGCATGTCCCATGTATGTTCTTATGCAGTTACTCTGCACTAACTGTTCTCTCTTCCTGAAATTATTTACTCTTCTCTCTTGGTATCTATTAGCTTGCCCCAAATATTCTCATCTGAATATGGCTATCTTTCACTGTATTACTTAAAACAGTAGCCCATATTCCACTTCTCTGTTTTATTTAATTTATTTTATTTTTTAATTTTTTTTTTTTTTGGTTGTAGACAGACACAATATCTTTATTTATTTATTTTTATGTGGTGTTGAGGATTAAACCCAGTTCCTCACACACACTAGGCAAGCGCTCTACCACTGAATTTCAATTCCAGCCCTCTGTTTTATTTTTATCCAGCATATATCATCATCTAATCTACCAAGTCTTCCATTTAGAATGACAACTTTATTAGGTAGAAAGTTTCTCCTCTCCTGTTGACTGCTCTATCGCTGGTACTTAGAAAGTCCCTCACATAGAAGAACTCAATAAATGTGAATGTTTCATTAAGTGAATATTGTCTTACTTTGTTACTTAACAGAATTCAGTAACAAACCTTTCATGGTCTCATGAACAATAATTTCTTTCTTTCTTTCTTCCATGGCCTTGTGCATATGAGGCAAGCACTATGCCATATGAGCTATATCCCCAGCCCAAAACAATAATTTCAAAATGAACATTTTTATCAGATTTTTAATAAATATTTATTGAATCTGAATTTCCTATTAGATTATAAGTTCTTTGACTCCTCAAATGGACTATGAATTTTAAAGAAGTCTTTAACTTGAATATGTTCATCACCTGCAACTTTTACTTACCAGCAGCACACACAGGAAGGGAATCTGAGTTAAAATCCCGACTATTCTGAAACAAGTTTCTTGATACTCTTTTTCTGCTAAAACATAAATCATCATTGACTGGCATTCCTTGGGAGGGCTTTAATTTTGGAGATGGGATGAGATCATATGCTGAAAACTATGAGAACAGAATAACAAATTAGCAAATATGTATTTAAAAATATGACAAAACAACTTAAACCCAACAATGAAATTCAGATAATAAAAATATTATCAAATATACAGTGATAGAAATAAACATCGATATACAGTGTAATATAATAATACTTTTCTTTCTAGGATAGAAAAGCTAATTTTTTTCTCTTTCTTTCTACTTCACTTCAATGCTTTTCTGTACTTTACTTTCATATAGTATGTATCTGGCAACTAGAAAGGAGAGAACACAAATGATGAAAAAGGTGAAATGACAACTTGAATGAAGAATGGAGTTACCTCATTCTGCAGCATAATCTTTTAAACTATGCCATCTGAGAGCATTAAACAATAAATGCCAAACTGAAGGTCACTGAACAAGCAAGCATCCATTATACTGTTCTCACTGAAGCAAATTCATTATCCATATTCTGTAGACCAAATGTAATAAAAATGACATGGTAACCTATTCATGGTTCCTTTACGAAAGTTTCTTCTAAGTCTCTTGGGTGAAAAACAAGTACATAGGGGCTAAAAGGTGTAGTTCAGTGATAGAGTATGTCCTTAGCATACATGAGGCCCTGGGTTCAATCTCCAGCACCACAGAAGCAAATAAAAAAAACCAATATAATTCTTTATATATGTCTTTGTGGAAACCTTGTGGTTTCCAAGTCCTTTCTTATAAACCCCATATGATGTTTAAGGTACAAAAGTCCCAGGATACAATTTTGAAGTTATATCTAATCACAATTAAAGAGCACGTGTTTCAAGTGTTCAGAATTCTTCACACTGACAATCCCCATTATTCTGGATCATTTCACATTCAACATGGCTACAAAACATTCGGAAAAGTGAGTAAACTGAAAAATTATACTATCTATATATGTACCTGGAAATTACAGAAACAATCAAATCTAGACATACAGTGAACTAAAATCCTTGTAAATGTGCTTCTTTGTGAACTTTGCGAGTAGCAGATAGCAATGAAATATGGTAAAATTAAAAATACATCCATTTGAAAAAAAACTTTGAAAGTTTTTTAGGCACTTGAATACTACTACTGTTTAAATTTTTAAGATTTTTGTTTTAGGGAAATATAGAGGAATATCTGTATACCAATATTCATTAAAAGATTGTTTATAATAGTGAAAAACTGTGACAAATGTCTATCAACATAGAATTGAGTATATATGACTCTTATCATTTTAAAAAAGCTTTTAACAGTGCCCTTAATAAATTAATAAAGCATGTCCATTACTTGGTATACATTTTGTCTCCCTGTAATTTTATTATCTAGATTATTTTCCCGTTAATAAAGATGACTCTCTTAAATGTCTAAAAGCATTAATGTCAAATGTCAAACTCTAAACTTGCTTCATTCTGATGTCCAACTTTTAAAATCTATCAAAATATTACTGATTAAATAGATCAAATATGAAATAAGAATGAAAGGTGTTTTTACCATACCTTCTAAATTTTCTGTTATTAAACATTCTGTTTGTTGTTAGCTCTGAAATAAGCAGCCTTAACACTGAGAGTAGATATGCTTTTGAGTAGTTCATTTTTAAAAATATTTTTTAATTAATGTGTAAATAATTATGCACATCAATGGTGTTTGCTGTGATATTTCAACCCATGCATACAGTGTGCACTAATCAAATCTAGTCTCTCTTTATCTTCCCAGTCTTCCCAGCCTACTACACATTCAGAATGACTTTTTTTTTTTTTAACTTCTACACATGTGAGAACATGTGGTACTTGTTTCTCTGAGTTGGGCTTATTTCATTTAACATAATGTTCTTAAGTTTTACAAGCACTAAAAAAAAGTTTTTCAAATTCTTCAGGCAGTTCAAAAAATTTAAAAAGAAAATTGAATTACTACTTATTGGAAACAACATGGACATTGATAGCAGAATGCATTTTGACACATCATACATAAATGGAGTATAACTTCTCATTCTTCTGGTTGTACATGATGTAGAATCACACCAGTTGTGTAATCATATATGCACACAGAGTAATAATGTCAGATTCATTCTACTATTTTTCATACCTCCCCATCCCTCCCCTCTCTTCACTCCCCTGTCTAATCCAGAGTACCTCTATTCTTCCCTAACTGCCCCATTTAGTGTGAATTAGCATCTGCATATCAGAGAAAATATTCCATTTTTTTTTTTTTGAGACTGGCTTATTTTGCTTAGCATGATATTCTCTACCTCTATCGCTCCATCCATTTACTGGCAAATGCCATAATTTCATTCTTCTTTAAAGTTGAGTAATATTCTATACCACATTGAATATATATACCACATTTTCTTTATCCATGCATCTATTGAAGGGCACCTGGGTTGATTCCATAGTTTAGCTATTGTGAGTTGAGCTGCTATAAACATTGATGTGGCTGCGTAACTGTAGTATGCTGATTTTTAAGTCCTTTGGGTATAAACCAAGGAGTGGGATAGCTGGGTCAAAGTTTCCTGAGGAATCTCCATACTGCTTTCCATAATGGTCACACCAATTTGCAGTCCCACCAGTAATGTATGAGTGTACCTTCCCTGATATCTTCATCGTCATTTATTGTTGCTTGTATTCTTTTTTATTTGGGGGGGGGGGGTGTATTGGGGATTGAACTCATGGGTGCTTGACCACTGAGCCACATCCCCAGTCCTATTTTACATTTTATTTAGAGACAGGGTTTCACTGAGTTACCTAGTACCTTGCTGTTGCCAAGGCTGGCTTTGAATTCTCGATCCTCCTTGCTCAGCCTTCCAAGCTCCTGGGGATTACAGGCATTCGCCACCAAGCCCAGCTAAGTTTTGATTTGTATTTCTCTGATTGCTAGAGATGAACATTTTTTCATATATTTGTTGATCGACTGTATTTCTTCTTCTGTGAAGTGCCTGTTCAGCTCTTTTGCCCATTTATTGATTGGGTTATTTGTCTTTTTTTTATACCTTTATTTTACTTTTTTTAATGTGGTGCTGAGGATCAAACCCAGTGTCTCATGCATGCCAGGTGAGCGTGCTACCACTTGAGCCAAATCCCCAACCCCAGTTTTAAGATTTTTTTGAGTTCCTTATATATCCTGGAGATTAATGCTCTGAGGTGCATGTGGTAAAGATTTTCTCACATTCTATAGGCTCTCTCTTCACATTATTGTTTCCTTTGCTGAGAAGAAGCTTTTTTAGTTTGAATCCATCCATTTATTGATTCTTGATTTTACTTCTTGCGCTTTAGGAGTCTTGTTTTTTTTTTAATGTTCTTTTTTTTTTTTAAAGAGAGAGAGAGAGAGAATTTTTAATATTTATTTTTTAGTTCTCGGCGGACACAACATCTTTGTTTGTATGCGGTGCTGAGGATCGAACCCGGGACACACGCATGCCAGGCGAGCGTGCTACCGCTTGAGCCACATCTCCAGCCCCTTTAGGAGTCTTGTTAATGAAGTCAGTTCCTAAGCCAACATGGTAGATTTGGGCCTACTTTTTCTTCTATTAGGTGCAGGGTCTCTGTTCTGGTGCCTAAATCTTTGATCCACTTTGAGTTGAGTTTCACGCAGGGTGACAAATAGGGGTTTAATTTTATTTTTTATATATGAATTTCCAGTTTTCCTAGCACCATCTGTTGAAGAGGCTATCTTTTCTCCAATGTATGTTTTTGGTGCCTTTGTCTAGTGTAATTTAAATATTTATGAGGGTTTGTTTCTGTGTCTTCTATTCTATACCGTTAGTCTACATGTCTGGTTTGGTGACAATATCATGTGGTTTCTGTACTATGGCTCTGTAGTATAAAATGTATACTACAAAGTAAGTGGAAAAAGGGAGACTTTCACGTATGGAAAAAATAATCTATACCTGTATATATAAATTGAAACAATACTGGAAACACAAGTAATAAAATATTGACAGCAGATCTCTCTTAGTAGTGGGATTATGGAAAAATTTTAATTTTTTCTTAGAGCCCTTTGAATTTTCCAAGTTCTCTATGTAAGCATATAAAACCTTCTATACTCAGAAGACTTTACAAGACACTAAAAAACAATATTATTAAAAGTATCTATTTTACAAACAATAGGATGTAATATATAAGAACAAGTCTTCTTTTTCTGTTTTTATTTTCTTCATACTCTGAGATGCATTTAATAGTACTGATCACTCCTTGAAACTTTCTTGCCACTTTATTTGGAGAACCTTGTTCTTTCTTGGTTCTCTTTCAGTTCTCAGGACCACCTTCTCTTTGCCAATTTTGGTGATTTCCTGTAGGTATTCCCTAAATGAGGATGTATACCAAGATTTGGTCTTAATCATTTTGTCTTACTCCACATATCATTAATTAGAGAGCATATCCATTTTCAGTTTCAGCAATTACTTCTCAGCGCATTTCTTCCAGAAGCTGCATCTCTAGTTCTCATGTCTCTTGAAGAGTACTAGTATTTAACTCAACTGGAATATTTTTTTCTTCACCATGAATTTATATTCCCCCTAAATTAACTTCTTGCTTTGAGACCTTTCCATGAATATTCATGAATCTATGATGCATTTAGTCATCAAATATATAGCTAGCCCTCTTTTCTTTCCCTTTTTTCCTTACAATCACTAGTAGCCTTTGAAATGTCTTTTGCATCCATCCCTTTTTAGTCTAATCGAGACACTTTACTAATCCTCTTAAAACTCAACACCTCACATCTTAATCAGTGTACTAAGTGTCTAATGGGTCTTCTAATCTTCAATCTCTAGATTCTTTTACAAAATATTCACAGTGGTTGAGATTGATTTTCCTGAAGCACTGATTTTAAACAGCATCCCACCTCCTTGGGAGAAAACAAAAACAAAAACATCCCTCCTGCAATCTCACATCACTATCAAAACACTACACAAAACTCTTTAGCCTGGTATTCAAGGATTTCCAATCTAGCCTCTACTTCACTCTTGTAATCTTTTCTTCCCAAAAACTATACTACAAAAACCATTCTTCCAACCAAACTGGTCTATTTATCTTTGAAATGAGATATAGGAGCATGGATTGAAAATTCATGATGCGGGGAGGAACTTTTGCTATTTAATGTCACTAACAAACTCTACATGTGGACAACACAGAAATATCAGATTAGAGAGGACTGCAAATGTTAAATTAGAGTGTGGGCAAAGGCCCGCCCAAATCAGACAACGGGACAGGTCTGTGACTGAGGATGAAAGACAGCTGAATACATGAACTCCATAAAAGGAAACACTGTGACCTCCTATGTATTTCCTTAGACTATAGAGGGAGCCAACTTCAGCCATTAAATAAGACTACTCTTATATTATGTTTGTTTATTCAGTATTACAGTACTAACATGTTATATTTTGCTCTAAGGCTCAGTGGTCAATTATCTTATTCTTGTTGTTCAAGTTATTTTCCTTGCCAGATTTTGCCCTCCAGTACACTTAAAGTTTTAGCTTTTATCAAGTAATATGACAAATTCACCTTGTTAATCAACCCTTTGCCAATTTCTCAAAGTGTTGTAATGAAGAGGTCATTATTTGACAGTGTACTGATTAAGAGCACCAACTCTGGATCCATTCTACCTAGGTTCAAATCAGTCTGCTACTCACTAGCTAAGAGATCTTAAGCCAATTATTTTACCTTTGTGTCTAGAATAATGCCTGATTCATAGTAAATGTTATTGAGAGGTAGCTTCTGCTATGGTTTGCATTATGCATATGTCTTCCTAAAATTCGTATGTTGAAATCTGTTCCCATGGTGATGATATTAATAGGTGGTGCCCCTGAGATGTAATTAGGTTATGAGTGTTCATCTTCATGAATGGGATTTAGTGTCCCTGCAAAATGGGCCTGAAAGAGCTTGTTTGTCCCTTTAACTATGATCCGCCAGGTCAGTACTAACTCCAGAGATGGGAGTTCAAATCATTCCCACAGGGGTAAAAGGACCTCTTCCCAAAGGAACAGTAGGCTTATTATTGGGACGTAGCTCTTCTACTCTAAAAGGACTTATGATAAGTCCTGGGGTAATTGATCCCAATTATGAAGGTGAAATAAAAATTATAGCCAGTTCTCCAAAGGGTATATCAGTAATTTCACCAGGCGATAGAATAGCACATTTACTAATAATACCCAGCCTACATGATAAATTTTCCAGTTGTACTGTAGAAAGAGGTTCCAAGGGATTAGGCTCCACAGGTGTAGATTGGGCTATGCTTTCTTTAAATTTAGATTCTCACCCCATGCTAAAACTAAATATTCAAGGACATGAATTTAATGGGCTATTGGATACAGGTGCAGACCTTAGCATCATCTCTCATCAAGAATGGCCAAAACATTGGCCATTACAACAAGCCACTTAAATGCTTTGAGGTCTAGGAGTGGTGACTAATCCCCATAGAAGTGCAATGGTATTAGATTGGAAGGATCCTGAAGGATGTGAAGGAACTATACAGCCATATGTATTGGATCATCTTCCCGTAAATTTATGGGGACGAGATGTCCTAGATCAATTAGGTTTGACATTAACAAATAACATCAACCAAAATGCACCCACTATTATGACTAGACAAGGTTTTAGGAAAGGAAAAAGATTAGAAAAACAAGAACAAGGTATAGCAGCACCAATACAAATAGATCAAGGAACAGACAGACATGGGTTGGATTTTCAGAAAGGGCCACTGAGACAATAAAAATTACTTGGAAATCAGAAAGACCAGTATGGGTTCCTCAGTGGCCCCTGACTAAAGAAAAGATACAAGCAGCCCATGACCTGGTCAAACAACAATTAGCAGAAGGACATATACAACCTTCTGTATCTCCCCATAATACTCCCATTTTTGTCATCAAAAAGAAATCTGGTAAATGGAGATTATTGCAAGATTTAAGAGCCATTAATAATGAGATGGTTATTATGGGACCTGCTCAATCAGGGATTCCTCAATTGTCTGCTTTGCCAAAAACCTGGTATGTTTTAGTTATAGATATTAAAGATTGTTTTTTTTCAATTCCAATTCATCCTGAGGATAGTCCACGTTTTGCATTTACTATCCCTGCACTGAATCATGAAGGTCCTGATCAGAGATATGAATGGAAAGTACTCCCTCAAGGGATGGCTAACAGCCCAACTATGTGTCAAATTTATGTTAACAAAGTAATCCAGCCACTTAGAAATCAAAATCCTGAACTACAAATATTTCACTATATGGATGATGTATTATTAGCACACAAAGATAAAAACACATTGCTAGAATGTTATGCCACACTTACAAACTTATTAAAAAATTATAATCTAGAGATAGCAATAGATAAAGTACAATTAAATTTTCCAATTAATTATTTAGGAGTTCTATTATCCTCAACCATGGTCCGTCCACCAAAAATTCAAATACGAGTAGATCAACTCAAATCACTTAATGACTTTCAAAAGTTATTAGGAGACATAAATTGGATAAGGCCTTATTTAGGTATACCAACAGGAGAGTTGGGACCTTTATTTGATATCCTAAAAGGTCCATCAGATCCAAATTCACCCCGAATGTTAACGCCTGAAGCAAGAAAGGCATTAAAAATCATTGAAACATATATGGAAAATATGCATTTGGA